>NC_051309.1:105115881-105456845 GCF_015220235.1 Choloepus didactylus
GTGCGGGTCTTTACAAGACAGTGGGTGAATTCCTGAGAGGGAGGCTGGGTGACCACGGTATCTTGTCATAGGTCGAGGGTGAAGTGGCCATAGGTCTTGGAGATGGCATCCAAGGTGGCCTTGGCGAAGCTGCCCTGGGTGGTCAGGCAGCGCCTGGTGGAGGAGTAGCAGTCCCCAATGCCCACCATCCTCAGCGGCTTCTTGGGCACAGGGGCCGAGAGGATGCCAAGCCTCTGGGGGCAGGATTGAGCCTCAGCAGCCCCCAGCCGCCCGACCGCCACTTTTGCGAGGCACGGTGAGGGGCTTGGAGCTGGCGGACCTTGCTCCCCCAGGAGCCCAGCCACGCAGGAACAATGCAGAGCTTTACTTCGCCAGGATGACGGCCCCGCGGAGCACCGAACACCTAGACGGACGTGGCCATTGTAGTCCTAGAGGGTGACAAAGGCCTGGAACCTGTCTGCGGACCAGCGCGGGTCTGCTTTTGCACAGACCTAATTTTCAAACCTCCTTCTGAGGGTTATCCACAGGATTCTTCCTTTCCTGCCTTCCTGCCTTCCTTCCTCCCTTCCTCCCTTCCTCCCTTCTTCCCTTCCTTCATTTCTCTTTTTAATTTTTTTATTTTCTTTCTTTCTCATTCTTTCTTCCTTCCTTTATTTCTCTCCTTGATTTCTTTATTCTTTTCTTTCTTTTTCTTCCTTCCTTCCTTCATTTGCCTTTAATGTCTTTATTCTTTTCTTTCTTTCTTCCTTCCTTCCTTTCTCTAATTTCTTTATTCTTTTCTTTTCTTCCTTCCTGCCTTCCTTTATTTCTCTTTAATGTCTTTATTCTTTTCTTTCTTTTTCTTTATTCCTTGCTTTCTTCCTTCCTTCTTTTATTTCTCTCTTTAATTTCTTTATTCTTTTCCTTCTTTATTTCTTTCCTTCCTTTTTCTTCCTTTTTCTTTCCGTCTTCTTTCCTCTTTCCTTCCTTCCTTCTTCCCATCCTCCCTCCCTCACCCCCCCCCCCCACACACACACACCTTTCTCTCTCTCTTTCTTTCTTTCTTAGTGGGGCCTGGTGTAGGTGACAGAGGAACAGATGCCAAGCAGTCAGACAGATGAGGAGGCAGGAGCCTGGGTGGAGGACCCATCAGCCCAGCCCAAAGGGGATTTGTGGGCAGGACTAGGGAGGCCCACCATGCCCTGGGATGCCTAGGCCCAGCTGCCTGTGGTTTTCTGGCACTGTCTGCCTCAATTTCCCTGTCCTAGGAGGGCAAGGCCAGTACACATCCATACCACCCATGTGCTGAAGCTAGGGACTGGGCTCCAGGGAAGTCCCATCCCAGACACATTCAGAACCCCAGGAAGAGGAGTCCCAGGAAGCTGAGGGCCTGCCAGGGTTAACAAGCTGGACTCCCTACACTTTGCAAAGAGAGGAACTCAGCAACAGGGCTTGACCTCCCTTAAGCGATATAAGAAGAAAAGGTCTTTGTTGTCCCCTCTGCCTAACAAGAAAACCCTTGCAGCAGGAAAAGGGGTCAGTGTATCTGGGACCAGGGCTGGGACCAGGGTGAGGCAAGTAAGGCACGCGGAGCAGAAGAGTCCAGGATCCCTTGCTCTTGGGGTCATGGCACCAGCCTACTCTGTATCCCAGCCCTGAGAAAGGGAGACCAGTAGGAGCTGAGGCATAGGGGCAGGAGGATGGGGAGCAGCAGGTTCTTTTTGTGGACACAGCAGCTGTCTCCATATTGGGCCATCTTTCTCACCAGAGCCCGTCTTGGTGATGCAGAAGTCTCTGCTTTTCTCTGCAGGTGAATGGTGGGAGAGGAAGCTGAGGTGGCTTGTTCTTTTAATAGTATGTCCTTGGAATTCCTTGCTCACCACATCCTCCTTCTCAGAGGTGGTCTCTCTCTCAGTGTTGGTCCTGGAGATTATTGGATACCCGCAGAGAAAGTGTGAATCACTCTCAACAGCAATTTCTGATCTTCCAGTAATGCTATCACTGAGAACATATCCTTTCTTTTTCCTTTTTAAGCCTACCAGTACAGAAGATATCATCTTCATCCCACAACCTGCTTTAACCAGCTTGAAAAATCATCTAGAGTGCCATAATTGATGACATCATCAGCATAGACTATTCACCTACACAGAAAAGCATGACTCTGGACCAAGACTACTTGGGTTGAAAACCTGCCTCCACCACTTACTAGTGGTTTAGGCAATTACTTAACTTCTCCAGGCTTCGGTTCCCAGCCCCACTCCCAGCCGCACTGGGAGATAATTGTATGTAATGCACATTATAATTTAGCATAAGGATTACATAAGTTAATTCAGAACAGTGTCTGGCATATAGAAGAAACTCAATAAATGTTTATTGAATGAATGAATGAATGTAAAGTGCATAGGTGTATACATGACTCATAG
The DNA here is from genome assembly GCF_015220235.1 of Choloepus didactylus. NCBI lineage: Eukaryota > Metazoa > Chordata > Mammalia > Pilosa > Megalonychidae > Choloepus > Choloepus didactylus. The sequence goes on from NC_051309.1 coordinate 105,118,284, forward strand.
TTAATACTCAACCATATTTATTATTTTTGTCATTACTTTATATTAGAAATCCTGGCCTCATTTTGGGGTAGAGCCAAGCAGAAGCATCTCACTGTTGTTAGCAAACCCTGTCTTTGTGCAGTGGCTTCACTATGCACATCAAGAATTCTAGAATTTCAGAGCTAAAAGGCACCTTTAGGAGAAGAATGTCAAATTGCCTAAAACTAATTTCTTTAAAGTTAATTGGCATAATGATCAATTTTCCTAATGACACTTTCATTTAAAATAGGCATTTATCAAATACACAACTTATCATCTGTGCTAAGGCAATGGTAGCTGTGGATGCAATTTTGCAAACTTTCACAGTGACTTTTTTTATTTTACCTATTTTTGAGGTTTCCAAGGCAGTTCAGCCAATTAAGACCAAATGTTTAACACGTTATAAAATAGATTTCAAAAAAAACCACTATGTCTCAAAAATGCTTAGAATGGCATCTTATACATGAAATGCTGCATCTTGGACAGATTTTTATTAGAAATAAGATTATTAGGCTAATGGGTATTTCAGGGGATTGGGCATTAGGAGAATTGGTTTTAGGTGAACTGACCTCAACTCTCTTAAAGGGTCTCGGTGTGAGAATAGCATCATCAGTTTGCACAGGTGTCATTTTGTTGACTTCTCTCTGTGACTGTATTCAGCTCTGTCAGTACCAGCTGCCTGATCTAGTCTGACAGCTTTCAACTTTAGATCCAAGCCAAATTTCCAAACCTAGAGCCTGCCTGCCTTTCGTTGACCCTTTGACAATGTAGCAAGAGTCCCTATTCTGCACAGACTCAACAGATACAGAAACCCCTTTTGCCCTGTCCATAAATATACATTTCTTCACCTGGTTTCATATAACAGCATCCATCCACTTTATGTGTTTTGATAGCATCTATTTTAAAACACAAATCTCTTCCAAAAACAGATATTTTTTGATCAGCAGTTCTCATTCAGAAAATGAATAGATAATTAAGAGGCAGAGGTATGGGATTTTGCTTAAGAAAAGAAAGTGGGATAGAATATTCCAAAGGTATGGGAACAAACAATTTCTATACAAAGGAATCCTAAGATATATAAATGTGAACTACCGTCTTCTAAAATGGCATATAACACACTAAACCTGTGTTTCAAATTTAGTTTTACCTGCATTTGTTTCTGCTTTTATGTGAAAGAGTCAATCCTCTGCTATTGCTACATCATAAAATTTGTTTCCAATCATCTCAAATACTGCAAAGGCAGGGGATTTTTGCTTTAACAAGAATACTTTTATTTTCCTGAACTCATGGCAGACATAGAACTTGCTAGGTGCCCGCAGTTTGTTTAAAGTTCTGCCTGCCTGTATAATGATGTGAGTGTGTCCATCACATCACGTTGCCACAAGCAGTGTATAAACTGACATCTGCCAGCCAGTAATGGTGGTTATACCTCACTGCTACCCCAACTGCTCACAGTCTGGTTCAGCCTGCCACCCTGAGCTCCAGCCAGCTGTCAGGACTGTCACAGCTGCCATCTTATTTACTGCCATAAGCTTTCTTGGCATTGTGGACCTGGACACTGCTGAGGTGACGCCTGTCATTGGCTGTAAAAGGCAAAGGGACGAAAGACTCTGAGGAACCCTGGGAAGGTGCAACATGTTCAAACCACCTGACAGTGGAACCAGTCGGCGTTGAAGTCTCTGAGGTTGTTCTTTGTTGACTGATAAGATTGGACAAGGCACAGTAGGCTCTCCAGAATTCGTATTCAGAGCTGTTTTAATTGAATGTGTCACTGACAAGGGACAATCACTTGGGCTGCAGCATCTATTCCAAATGAAACAATTGTTTTAAAGTAATTGATCTGACAAGAACGCTGGCAGCCATTGAGGATAAGATGCGTGTGTTTCTACAAGGAGAGACAGAAAACATGCTCCCTGTAATTGCCAGGGCTAAGCTTTTAAAACTTTTGCCTCTCATTCTCATGAAACAATTCCTTTAAAAACCTCTAATTTGAATAAACTTTGAACAATTCCAGGATCACCACTTCATTTTCAATGTTTTCTGCACACATGAGGCTCTTTCTCGGCTTGTTTAAATTATCCAGTTACAACAATTTGTCATGAATTTAACAGGGTAAAAAAAGAGTGAAAGGGTTTAGTTAGTCTCTGAACTTTGCACATTTCACCATTAGCATATCCTGATACAAGGACCTGCAAGTATGCAATGTAAGACAGAAGGTCAGTTACATCAGCTAGTTAGCACATATTGAGCCAAATTTCCCCAGTATGTAAGTGGCTCCTCAGGAGACTGGCCGAATCTGAAAGAGCCAAAAGCATCTAATCAAGTGGTATTTAGCCATATAACACACCTTTACAACAGACTCTATCACACATTGGAAAAGAGAAGAAATTACATGCTGTAACCCACAATCATTGTATACACTCTACACAAGAGCATGTCCCATTATGATAAAGAAAAATAGCACTTTAATAATATTTTACAAAATTTTTCACATACATTATGTCATTTGATCATCACAGTTGAGATAGCTATTATTCTTACAAATTTTATATATAGGAAAAATGAGGCTCACCTATGTGACTATAGGGTAGGGATTAATATTTGACTCCAAGTCATCATTTTTCCATCAAACCACAATGACCCACTCTGTTTCCAACCCTCTTCTATTTGCACTATACTGAATAAGCTTTTCCTATGAAATCGCATCTACTCTAAAGTTTTAACTAAAACATGTAAACAGAGGAAGAAGAGGGAAGTCATTGTCCTTTCCCTTCTCTTGTGAACCGGAGTATGTACTATAAGTCACCATAAAGCAACAAAAGTGGCTAAACATGCAGGTTCTGGAGTGACACCACACAGGCGTGAATCCCAGCTCTTGATATCTAATTGCTCTTTGAACTTGGACAAGTTATTCTCTATGCCTCAATTTCTTCATCTATAAAGTGGGGATTCATTCATTCACTTATTTACTTATTTATTTAGCAAGTATTTATTAAATACCCATAGTATGTAGGACACTGCCCTAGGCCCTGGGAATCCAATAGGGAACAAGCCAAATAAAATCTCTCCTTACGTTACAAGGGGAAACAGTCTGTTAAAAAATAAATAATAGATATATTATTCATCAGGTAATGATACTGTTATGAAGGAGGAAGTTGGCTAAGAGGATAGAGAGGGACGGCAGAGCAGGGAAAGGGGTGCTATTTTAGATAGAATGATCAGAGAAGGCATTTTTTAGGAGATGACATTTGAACAGAGTCCTGCGTGTGGGAGCAAGTCTTGTGAAAAGAATTCTAGTCAGAGGGAGGAGCAAGCACAAGAGCCCAGATGTAGGAAACTGCCAGTGTGTTTCCAAGGGAGAACAAAGAAACATACCTAGAACTGAATGAGAGAAGAGGAGGAAACTGGTAGGAGATAAGGTCGGAGAGGTAACCAGTGGTCAGCTCAGGTAGGGCCTTCATGGTCTTCATAATGATGTGTAATTGACTTGTAAGTATGATGGGAATCAATTGCTACCTTTGAGGCATGGAGGATGTCATCATCTGACTCACATTAAAAGATTATTCCAAATACTGTAGAAAGAATAGGCTGTAGAGAAGCAAGGCAGAAACAGGAAAACCATTTAGGAGGCAGTTTTGATGTTCCATAAAGGGATGAGCATGGTTTCCATAAAGGCTGTTGCCAGGGAGATGGGAAGAGTGATTACATTCAGAATTTGCTGAAGAATTAGCTAGGGAGGGCAAGGGAAGTTTAATCAAGGGTAATACTGGGACGTTTGGCATAAGCTTCTGTGCAGAAGAAGGGTTCTGATTACTGAGCTAGTGAGCACTTGAAGTGATCAGATTTAACAGGAGCCGAAATAAAAAGTAGTACCCACCGCATAGGTTTAATGTGAAGATGAAAGCCCTCAGAACACAGCCCAGTCTACGATAAGCCTTCAATAAACATTAAATGTTTTTATAATCATTACTATTATTCATTAGACAAATCCTCTAAATTTTATTTTCTAAATAGCTCGGATGCATACCTTCCACCCCATACACACTGTTGTGCCTCATTGTCTTTTACTTGGATATCTGGGATAGCCACCTGTCTGAACTTCCTGGCTCTAGACTAGACCGTATTGAACAAATCCATTTTCTTCCCTGCAGGCAGTGATCATATGAATCATATAAATCTGAATCATGTTTCTTCCTAGTTCAAACCCATCAGTGGCTCACCATGGCCTATAGAATGAAGCTGTAACTCAATGATCTGGCCCTGGCTTATTTCTCAGAATTATCCTCCAGTTTTTTCCAAGCCACAATATCAAAATACCTGTGGATCTTGAAACATTGCATGGGATCTCATGCCTCCCTGCCTTTGCTCGTGCCATTTGCCTTGCCTGGAATACTCTTTTAGCCCCAAGGTACTGTGCAAAATTGTATTCATCTGTTTAAATCCTAATTAGCTATCCCCTTTTCCAGTGAAGTGTTTTATAAACTCTCCCAAAGAGAGAGCTACCTCCACACTGTTTACATGTCTTGCAGAAAATTTTATTAATATAAAGACCACATTTCTTTCTTTACAGAGTACTTTTACAGTTACCTATATGTTTAGTTCTCCTACATGGTTGTGAGGTCCTTGAAGACAAGGTTGTGTCCTCTTTACCTTCGAATGACTGTATTTACTGAGTGATTGATTTTTGTAGCCTAACCTGAATGGTTTGGGAGAAGAGGGTTTCTATTCATCATTCCTGGGGTCTAGATCTCAGAGACAAAAAGTGGAACAATAATGTACCCTCTGGACTCTGTTGTTCAATATTATACCTGCTTACGAGAAGGGTTTTAGATTTTAACCGGACAGCTTTAGTTTATTATAAATTTTCCAATGACAAAACCATTGACACTAGTGAGCTATGCTAAATTGAAACATCCGTAAAAATGAAATAAAAGTAATTGGAAATGAGATTTTTTTTCTTTGCCTCAAAAAACTACCACACCCTATAATGCCTTTATGATACCATATGTATCCATCCTTTTCTCTCATTACTACCCCAAACTACTCAAACCAAACCAGCTTCTTTGTAAATATTTCAATATCATTTCTACTTCGGATCTGTTTACATTCCTGCTATTTTGAATACTCTTTCCTGTTTCCTGAGACTGTAGACCTAATGTGCAATCTATGAATCACCTCTCCCCTGAAGTCTTTACCATTCACTCTGACTTAGATTTATACCACCCTCCTCTGAGATTATAAGAGCATCTGTGCAATTTCATTGGTTTCTAAGTATGTATGATCTCACATTATTTTAGCACTGTTCCATTTGTGTGTTTGTTATTTCTCCAAATAGCTTTTAATATTTTCATCTGAAAATACTGTCACATATCCTTTTTCCCTCTCTCGAAGCTCATAGCACAGTTTTGACCTCAGCACAGGTGTTCAATAATAGCAAGTTGGAATGAAAAGAAAAATGTATAAAGTGATGATCAAACCCATAGTTATAATCACTTCAAGCTTCCATTGATGGACTCTTGCATGATCTCAGATAAAAAACCTTTTTGAGGACCTCAAGGCAAATGGTAATAAACATCTTTTCTTTCACCTGCAACAAAATCTAGGAAAAATGAACTAAGTTAAAACTCAAAATCGGATCATCAGTATCTTTTTTAGAGTTAGAAAAAGAATTTTTTCATTGGAAAAGAGAAACAAAACTCATTTTCTCTTTACTTTTTTAAGGATAACATACTCACAGTGTCTTGCCATCCAGGAATGATGAAGCATTATCAGTTCTTGCAGTTTCCTTTTTCAAGGAAAATGGATCCTATCTAAAAACAGTTTGCTAAAAATTTAAGGTTTTTAAATCTTGCAAGGGCCAACATTTGAGGGCCAAATTAAATAGCTAGGAGCACTTGTGGGCCACTTCTGTTCTCCAGGAACCAGAGAAACAAATTATCAAGTTTGCCAGAGTTTGAGAGCTTTCAGGGCCCTAATAAAATTGGTGCTATCGTGGTAAAACCAGTAATTTATTCAACACATTGCATCCTTGGTTTTCATTCCTGAGACAAGTTTTTGGGAAGAAAGTTGATGGTATTTCCTTCATTCCATGAGTATTAAAAAGGGAAATAAGGAAGCATATAAATTTATAGTACACAGACTAGTGACTGTTTCCATTTCTCATCTGATATCTTGTCTACAGGTTTCTCATTAGACAATTTCACACTGGCTGACCAGACACTCCCTCTATTACTTCTTTGTCAAAGACATTTTAAAAATGAAAGCCCAGGACAAAGGGCATTTTAAACAAATTAAAAACTGTCACAACTGTTTCAAGCAACCTGGGAAGACATATAGCTTTTTTTTACTCCTCATGTAATTTTTTCTTAGGATAACTATTGGCAAATGCCCGTCATGGCAGAGTCCAATTAAAATTATATGTCATTGCAAGTTTTCTTTCCTTTGATGTCAATAACAGAGATCCTTCAAATAGCCCTTTGATAGCCACTCCTGGGTATTTTTAATTTCCTGATGAATCTATCATCTAAAATTTGTCATCAGGGGTAGTCCACCTCTGAGCAGTGATAAAGTAGCACAAATCCTGGTACTTCCCTTAGCATTGTCACACAGAGCTTTTTAGATATTGTTGTGGCTTTGTATTCTTATCATTTTACCTATATCTGTGTATCTTAGTACTGTAGCAAAGAAATTCAGCCATAGATTTAATAAACTTATGAAGGAAGTTATGAGTATATGATACCTTAGATCAATATTTCCAAATCTTCAGAATCTCCAAGGTCTCCTGAATTCTCATTAGGTTGTTACAAATCTCTTACAAATACATGTTTTGACTATGTAAACAATAAAATTTTTTATTCACTCAGATAAAAAGGCATACTTTCCTATAGAATATGTTGATGGGTGGAGATCATTTAAAGTGAAAAAATCATTAACAGATCATTAGTCAAATCTACAACTTTAAATAGATAAGAATTTACTGTTGTTGAAATGCATATTTATCCAGTTAAACATTTTATAGCATTTTCTCTTTATTTCAGGTATAGAGATACTTAGGATTAGAGGGGACCAATAATTTGATATTTTTAAATTGTTGCCAATTAGCTGGTGTGCCAGTTTGGATATACTATGTCCCCCAGAGAAAGCCATGTTCTTTAATGCAGTCTTGTGGGGGCAGATTATTTAGTCTTGATGAGGTTGGAATCTTTGGACTAGGTTGTTTCCATGGAGATGTGACCCATCCAACTGTGGGTAATACCTTTGATCAGTTTATTTCCATGGAGGCATGGCCCCGCCCATTCAGCATGGGTCTTAATTGAATCACTGGAGCCCTATAAAAGCTCAGACAGAAGGAGCTCAATGTGCTACAGCCTAGACCGACATTTTGAAGCTGGCCATGGAAAGCTGATGCTTTGGAGAATGCCATTTTGAAACACAACCTGGGAGCAAGCAGATACCAGCCACATACCTTCCCAGCTAACAGAGGTTTTCCGGATGTCAATGGTCTTTCTCCAGTGAAGGTACCCTAATGTTGCTGCCTTACCTTGGACACTCTGTGGCCTTAAGACTGCAACTTTGTAACCAAATAAACTCCCTCTATAAAAGCCAATCCATTTCTGGTGTTTTGCAAAACGACAGCGTTAGCAAACCAGAACAGTTGGTTACTTGACAAATTGAAGTGAAGGCCAGCAAATTAATTTAATTTTATTTAGAAAACTAAACTGGATTAATCAATAGTGGTAAACTCAAGGAATTTGGGGTATCTGCTTAGCTAGTTTTTCAGTAGAGATGGGCTACTCTGAAATAGTTTACTTGTTGCTAAATGGGATGGATCAAACATGAGACTGACCAGGGCCTCTGCAACACAGGGAAGTATATAAGCTAGGAAAGGCTAAGACCTATTAGAAACTAACTCAACTGGGCCCAGAAAGGAACTGAAGAAATAATCTTTGTTGTAGAACTTGTTGCCACCCCGTGCATATACCCAGGAAGTAAGAACACAAGAAAGCAAGTTTGTATCTGAAGCTTTTTGCACAAGGAGCATAAGCTTGGGCAAGGTTACATTCCAAGTGTTCTGATCTGTATTCTCAGATACAGTAATATAGAAAGGTAAACAGCAAATCAGTTCTGAAATACGGTAGGAAGTGTTCTGTGTCAGGCAATTTGTCATGCAAAGAACGACCTTCTGATATGGGCCAGAAGTAAACGAAGTAGGATTTAGATCTAGGGTAAGAGGGTTTGCAAGTATTAGTGAGATAAGTGGTTAAGGTTTAGAGCAGGGCCACAATCCTAGAAAAAAACTTGATTATAAGATAGAGCAGAATGATTAACAGTCAGACTCCCAATATCATAGGAAGATAGGAAATGCCATAACCCAGAGGGTAAATGGGCTTTGGCCTCTTTCTGTGTTACTACTCTCCTTAACAGTATACCAGATCCTTTGTATAGATGGCTGCAGAAAAACTTGAGAAGTTGGAGAACTGATGGAAGAATGAGGCAGGTTCAAGTGAGCATACAGATTTATGCAAGGATCTATTAATCATGGTTAGGTCAGTAGATTCTTGGTATGGGGAACTTGACTTTAATCCATTCAATTATTTATTCACTCGGACACTCATTTAAAATATATTGCAAAACCACAATAGCTGAAGTTTCTGCAATAGTTGATTCAGTAACTAACACTGGGGATGGGGCAGTATGATAGGAGGGTATTTTGGAGAGGAGGTGTATACCTAAAGGTAGGACTCAAATGTAGTAAGCTACAGAAGAGTCAGAGAAGTAAAGGCATGCTTTACATTCTCTCATTCACATAATCTACAAACAATACATACTTGCCTTTTTTATAATGTGCCTAATATATGTAGGGGTCATTAGAGAATTCAAGAAAAGTTCAAAACATAATCTCAACTTTTAAGGAATGATTCTCTTAATTTAACCAAAAAACACATTCAAATGAAAATATGAAATATATGGCTTAGTGTAAATGAGGAGCTTAAGTAACTAATCTTATAGATGATCAGAGCACAGAAATGTCAAAGTGGATTGAGACTTTAATTTATCTAGTAAATTGGGTGAGATTTGGATTGGCACAGGGGGAAAAGAAAGCTTTGAAGTCAGCTATCCTGAGCAAAGGTTTTGGATTAGATGGTTAGCATAGTGCAAGAAACAAACTGATCCAACCTGAGGCAGAAGAGTAGTTGAAGAGCAAAGGAAATTGAGGGTGTTGGGTTTCTCAATGCTGAGGTGAAGATTAGCATGCAGAATGTGTATCAGGGAATGCACTCAGGATCAACATCTGTGGAAGGAAGGAGAAAGAAGCAAGATTGAGCAGAGAGAGAAGTTGGGCTGTGAGGCAGTCTCAACAAAGGCTTCAGCTGACCCTAGGGTGAGCTCGAAAGCTGGGATGACCCTTCAGAGTTGCAGCAAAAGAAATGGGCTATTATCACAAGGACCTGTAATTGAATGAAAGTTGACCCCCCTAATCCACCCAGACAATGTGATCCTGGACAAACTGAGATCAATTTCCAGACAGCTGGGGGGAGTGGGAGAGCAGGCATGTTTTCTTGTATTTGGAGGCCTCTACTTCTTCCTCAAGCCAGGGGAGCACTTGCCCTTAATAGGGAGGAGTGAGCTACTTCTGCAGGCCCAGAGAGTCCACAAGCATTTGGAGATTCGAGATTTAAGGGCTTCAACACAGACTCAGGCTGCAATGATTTTCTAATCTGAGCCCTGACCTTTGCATAGCAGACTTGATTAGGTTGGGCATGTAACTTTTTTGAACTCTATCTGTGTGATTAAATTATAGACCTGGTTTGAAGATTTTCCTGTCCTCAAGCTGGAAGAAGTGAAAAGCTCTTTATATTCTAGCCAGTAGTTACCTTGGCTTTCATATATAGTTTTAATTGTCACTTAAACCTCCCTGTCTTTGTTCTTTCTCCAAAGAGTCAATTTGCAATTAACCATTCTTATAATTATTATTTCCCCATAGTTCTCAAACACCTGATCTACTGCCCCACAGTCATACTGTCCTTGTCTACCACTAGTGGACTAGAATTGCATTGTGACCTTATTTCAGTGGCTACCATGCTCTCCCCACCACCTCTAAAGGAGTCCTCAGTGCCAGAGAGCTGGAGGGTGAACAGATCCAGAATCCCACCTGGAGTGAGCAACTGCTTTCTCACACCATTCTTCAGACCACCCATTGTACTAAAGGATGCAGGCTGAGTTCTAGAAACAGACTGTGAGATGGAAATTAACATGCAGAATACTTATTAGGGAGAAGTCTTGGGATCAACACCTGATGAAAGGAAAGGAAGAAAGCAGGGTTGAGCAAAGGAGACATTATGTTGTGATACAGTCCCACAAAAGACTCAGCTGATACCTGGGAGCTCTGAAGCTATGAGAACCTGTTAGACTTGGCCTGCTTTGTGGCGAGGGGCCAGTCCTGAGGCAATGAAGCTAGACTCTTCCTGATGTGCACTGTCTTCTCTTTCAGTATTCGTGAGGAGGTTGGTGATCACATTTAGGGGATTACAGTGCTAGCTTTATAAGCTTTAGTGAGTGGGTTCATCAACAATAAGACATGGTTTGCTCCCGGAAATATAATTGTGTTCAATCTAAGACCTAAATTATTACAATGCTATACTTAATGATGCATATTGGAAGCAAAATATGAAACAAAAAAATGTACGTAGGTGGTCAGATTCCGGATTTGTATACCAGCTTGAAAAATGTTAAAGAGCCGTTAATATTTGCCATACTAGCTGGATTTTCTTAGGAGTTTAAAGCACTTCAGTTTTCATTTTGAGTATCAAAACAGTGCACTGGAAGAGGTAAATAAAAGAAAAGACACATCATATAGGACTTTGTAAGTCAGACTCAAGAATTTAGATTTTCTCATAAGTACATTTTACATTATGCTATTGATTTTAAACATTCAAACCTCCCATTTACCCACCTTTTTTTTAAAGGTCACTCTCAAGAATCAGAAGCAGACAAGGTTGAAAGTTAGGAGAGCATTGTAGCAGTCCAAGCAATAAAAAAGGGCTTAGAGTAAGGTGGTGGAATTTGATGAAGCATAAGGGGCAGATATGAAATAACTGTTTCAGACAGACTGATAGAGTTAACTGGCGTATCAAATGTCGGGGTGAAAGTATATGAATATTTTGTGAGTATTAATCTCTGCCATAACTGTTACTCAAGAATGAAGGAAAAGTAAAGATATTTTTTCAATTAGTAAACAGTATGAGTGTACTACAACCACATTACTGAAAGAGTTCTAAACGCTCCCATCTTAGGTAAATGGAAATTGAACCTCAAAATTAGGACTGATTTCAGCTGGAAGGAATAATGATTTAAAAAATTTGATTTGCATGGGGTATTTGCTGTATAAAACAATGACAAAATAGTGACTAGTCTATAGAATTAGAATAACAAGATGGAATCAAAATGCAGAAAAATAATGACAGACAAGATGTCAAGGGATGAACAGAGTTAGTGTTGTAAGTTTACTGTATTGTTCACAAGGAGGATAAATATAAATATGGATGAACTTTAGACTTTGTTACATACGCAAACTAAAAATGTGAATTTATACTAAAAGAATTGGAAGATAATGTATAATTTCCAAACTAAAAAAGAAGAAAAAAGAAAATAAATTAAAAATAAATTAGATTTATTACATAAAACTAGAAAACTGACAGCAAGGAAGTTGGGGGGAAATCATGAAGACAGTATAAAAAAATAAAAATAAAAATTTTAGAATAAATCCCAATATTTTAATAGCCAAAATAAATTTAAATGAATGAAATTTTGCCAGCTAGGATTCAGAGATTGACTTTTTACATTTTTAAGAATTCTGGTTATATGCTTTTTACAAAAGAAAGACCTAAAGCATAATGACAAAGAAAGTTTGAAAAAAAAAACAGAAAGGACAAAATACACTAGGCATATACTATCCAGAATCCAGCTGGTTTCATTATATAAAAATCAAAATAAATACTACTTTAAGATAAAAATTTATTAGGTACAAAACATTTTGATATACTAAATATCAATTGATTTGCTAGGAATATACAATAATTCTAAACATGTTCCTAACATGCACCTAATAACTTATCGTCAAAATGTAGAAAACAAAAATTAACAGACTTATGAAAAGTCAGCATCTTAATTCATCATGCAGTATATATAAAAATAGTGGGGTTTGTAGTCTTAGTTTTTGATGTTAAATTCTTATTTCTCCTTTTTTCTAGTTATCTTGTGTTGTTCAAGAAGCCACTTCAAAACTTAGTAACTCAAAACAATATTTACTTTCCTCTTGAATCTGCAATTTGAGAAGGGTTCAGCAGGGATAAACCATCTCTGCTCTTATCATCATTTGAGGTGGCTCAAATGCTAGAAGCTGTGTTCATCTGAAAGCTTGGTCACTCACGTCTGGAGATTGATGGGGTCAGCTGTCTCCACGAAGACCTTAGCTGGGGCTATTGGCCTCTTCATGTAGCCTGGACTTCTTCACAACACAGTGGTTGGTTCCAAGGGTGAGAATTCCTTGAGAGAGAGAGATAAAGAGAGGCAGAAACAGAGAGACAGAGAGAAATTGCTACATTGACTTTTATGACCTGGCCTTGAAAGTTATATTGTATCACTTCCACCTTATGCTATTTGTCAAGGCAGTCACAAAAGCCTGCCCAATTTAAAGTGGAGAGCAAACAGACTCTACTGAGAAAGTATAAAGGTTCTGAAGGAGAACAGGGGACTGGAGATACTGCTGTGACTGTTTTTTGAAAGACGCAACATGCCATAATCTTATACTAGAAATGCATAGGAAAGAGGGAACCTTATCAATTTGACAAATAATTATTTACACTTAACTATTCTGCCAACTTATCACACTTTAGCATAGATATCTTGGATAAGCAGAGGGCTCATGGACATCTTTACTCAGTTCTCTTTTAAAAGGTAAACAATTTCAGACCATGAGAGTTATTGTCACCTAACACCTTAGCTAAATTATCGGAAGCAGTACTTTCTTCTTTGATAGGCAGAAGAAAGAAGGAAGAGGTTGAAAAGTTGCAATTGTAATGGGAAACAAAATACCCCTATCACATAATTACTTTTCATGGAGTTTGCTCTGGCTCTTAAAAACACAGACCGTTAAACAGCTTAAGTTAGATTGTGAGATACTCTAGGAAATTCCTATATATATATAAAGTTCATTGAGGGAATAAAGAAAGTTCCTACTTAGTTTAAAGTGAGGAAAATGTCAACATACAATTATATTGAGGTCTTATTAGCAATGGACCTGAAATAATAGTTTTTGTTTGTGTCTTGCGAAATAATAGTTTTTGTTTGTGTCTTGCTTACATTATGTAAAAAATAGGTTATGTAAAAAAATAGTAAGATTACAGAAGATTAGAACAGCACAATTATGTGCACTGGAAGCTTGGGCTTCTGTAAGAGGGAAGTAAGGATGCAAAGCTTCATAAAACGAATTCTCACTCCCTAAGGGGAAGGTAAGTACTCAGTTCTGGAGTTCCTGTTCCGGATTCTTAGCTTGGTGACAACAGCTTCCAGAAGCCCTACCCAGCCTTCACTTTTCATATTCATGGCGCAGGGTCAGCTGGAGGCTCATACTCCACTTTTCACCATTCTAAATCATACAGTAGAATAGCACTAAGGGTTAACTTAAAGTTAAACCCTTGTAAAGCAAAGTGTAATTCTATGAAAAACATCTTTTAGAGGAAAAGAATCAACAATTATCCACTTAGCCAATTGCCATTAATAAACTGCATTTTAATCCACTTATTCTTTAATAGATGTAAATACTTCATTCAACGGTGACTTATTAAATGCTAATTATGCAACACTCAGAACAAGAAGAGTATGTCCTGGCTTTCATGGAGCTCACAGTCCTTTAAGGGTAAACAGACAAATAAATATCTATTTCAGGCAACAAGTGTTAATAATAATAATAATAATAATAAAACTAAATCAGTGAAGTATGGGGTTCTGGTCTACAAAGGGTAGCCAAGAAGGCCTCTCTGACAAGGAGCCCTCTGAGCAGGGTCTGAAGGGAGCCAGTTACTGATTGAAGTGTCACCTTGGGGGCAGCAGGCCAGGACCAGTGTCCTAAGCCCAGGAGCATGAGCTGTTTTATGCAAAGAACAGCAAGGAGGACAGTGTGGCCAAGAGTAGTGAGGAAAGGACAGAGAGATAGTGAGGTCCAGGTCTCAGAGGATTTTACCTGGGATTAATTTGGAAGTCATGGAGGGATTCTTAGTAGAGGAGTGACATGGTCTCACGAGTTAGCAGGATCACTGAGGCTGCTTATGCAGAGGACTGACTTGGGGTAGGGGTTGCAAGAACAGAATTGAGGAAACTCTGATGGAGATGGCCCAGGTGAGTGATAATGGTGACTTTGAATAGGATGGTGGTGGATTCTCAGATTCAGGCTCTATTTCAAAGAGACAGCCAACATGACTTGCTGATGGAGTAGATGGCTCCAAAGTTTTCATTAAATTTTATAACTGAAAATGGTACAAAAAATTGTTTTAAAAGAAATATATGTATATCTTTGAAGTTTTCTAGTTCTTCTCCCTCATGGCTTGGATCCTTGGTTCTCATACTTCAATGGGCACCAGAATCACCTGGAGAGCTGACAGGTTTATTGACACAGGATAGGGCCTGAGACTCTGTATTTTTACCAAGTTCCCAAGTGATTGTAATGCCTGCTCAAGTTTAGAACCTCTGTTTTAGATAAAGAAAATCTTTTAGGGATATTGATTAATAAATAGGTCAAGTCATTTTTCAAAAGAAACAAAAATATAGAACTTTATTTTTTTCTAGAACTAAGGACTGTTTTTATAAATTATTTAACATTTACTCAGTAGAAAATGAACCTAATTATTAAATTAATCATGCATTTCTTCTTCCTGACATTTCTTCTTTAGATTTAACCCCTGGACTTAATAATTTCTCCAGTTTCCCATCTAATAACTGAAAACTGCATTAAGTAGTATGAAGAAAAATCTACCACCTCTTGATGCCTGTTGTCTATAACCAGACAGGTAAGTATGTAATTCTCTTACTGTTTCCACACACAAGGGAAGGAATACTTGTTGGCACAATGGAACATCATGCTAATATTTTCTTCCTCTTTGGGGCTTTAAGTTTCACATCGTGCCCTCATTCTTCCAGCAGAGGAA
The DNA here is from genome assembly GCF_015220235.1 of Choloepus didactylus. Taxonomy (NCBI): domain Eukaryota; kingdom Metazoa; phylum Chordata; class Mammalia; order Pilosa; family Megalonychidae; genus Choloepus; species Choloepus didactylus. Next base: position 105,133,505 of record NC_051309.1, read on the forward strand.
ATTGTACCACCCACAGGGATCATGCTGTGTTTTCAAATCCTATTCGTAATGCAACAGTGGTCATTCCTGGAAATGATAAAACACAGACAGAGGAAAACAGTTTCTGTATCTAGGTCATCTCAGCTGTGGCTGGCTTAAGGAACAAGCACAGGAAGCCCGGGACACATGGGAATCTGTGGTTGGTACCCAGTTCATTTTCACACAGCAGGCTGCCTCCATGTGGCTGAGAGAGCACTTGATGAGATGCAGTGGAGTGATGAGAACTTCAGAGGAGAGAGAGGAACTTGGGGAAAAATATTGGACAAAAAATGTAAATGAAGTAAAGGTAATGACCAGCATTACCAGGCTCTGTTGCTTTCAATAACAGAAGTGCTTTCAAGAAGATGAATTTCTAGGACAAGCGAAAGACAGCACAGATACAATCTAATTGACAGAACTGTTATGGGCAACCGATTCTATTATTTTCAGTAGGCTGAATCAGAGCATTTGTCCAAACGTAGTCATACCTTATAATAATATTCAAAAGGTAGGAATGTGCAGAGGCAAAACTGGATTTAACTTTTCCATACTCTTTCACATAAATACTTAAAGATAAAAAAATTCATAATGGTACATTATATCAACCTGATAAATGAAATCCATGTTACGCAGAATCATTTGATTAACATAATTGAGAATTAAAGGAAAAAGCAAAAGCAAAATCTTCTCAATCTGATAGTCATTTTGCATTAAAACAAAACCTCTTCCTGAAAATTCATGCATCACCCACATCTATGGAATTATCTGAAGACAGTATATAATTCTTAAAAACCATTAAATGGATTACCATATGCTACTGCATCATACACTTTCTCCTAGATCTTAATACAGTGATAGATTTTTGTAACATTTTATTTAACTTCATTGGCTCAATCATATATTTTTTTTCATTTTAAAACTGGTTTCCAAAGGTAAAATTTTTTTCAGTTTGAAACCAGAAAGAGAAACATGCTGAGATTTTTTTGCAACAATATTCCAAAAGCTATAAATATTAATTTTTATTGTATTTTCTGTATTTATTCTCTTAGAAGTAGGTGATCAACTAAAAATCTAGTGTTATAATTTTGATTGACATCTCCGCTGCTGGTCCAAACAGCCATGAGAAAAATCGAGTAATACCTGCCATTTAGTTTCTTTACCTCTTAAGTGAGGAGGATGATAATCCTGCTCTGCAAAGTTTGTAGGAACATCATGAAGTTCATTGAAATTCTTAGGAGAAATGTGCCTTATAAATGTAAGGTTGCAATCATTTTTTTCTAATAATTGAGTTGGATATCAGAGGGTTTTAGGCACACACTGCCCTTGTAAATCCCCCAAAATAGAATTGGCCTCTCCTGTTCCCAGGGATATTAGTGAATCAATAATCTAGTGGGACAGATTTCTGCAGTCTTTTAAATGAGAAAGCACTTTATAAACCAAAGAGTTTACGGAGAGTATGCGTTTTGATGTTATTAAAAAATGACTATCTGTGTCACAATTGTAGGCTGAGGGTCAAAATCAGTCCCTGGTTCTGGGAGAAACAATTATACAATTAAAGAGTATATTTTTGTAAGATCAAGTAAAGCTTACCTGGCTTCCTAAATTCTGCAATCAATTGGGTATAACTTTACAATAAAAAAAATAGATTTATTTAAGCTATTGAACTGATAGTTCTTTTATTTACCAAACATTTATTAAAGTATCATTCAAAGCACTTCTCTCTCAAGTAGGAGTTCTTATACTTTTTGGAGTCACGGATTCCCTTGAGAATCAAATGAAAACCAAGGATTCTTACTGCTCCACCCCTGGTACACACACACAAAATTGTACTTAGAATTTCAAGAGGTTTTCAAACCATTTGAAATTCAGTTTAAGAATTCCTCTTCTTCAAAGAGGCTATGGTAAATTCATTCAACAATCATTTATTGAGCACTTATTTTGTTCTAAGAAATGCTCTAGGTAATGAAGACACTCAGGAATATAGTCACTGTCTCTATCCTGTTGGGCAATATACACATCTTGGGTAAAACATGTGTCTCACCTAATTACAAAAATGACTTCATTTGGCCTCACAAAAACAAATAGGTAATCATAATGATTATAATTTTGAATATATTTAGAGTAACGAAAATATTCAACTAAAGGAAAAAATAAGCTTTTTCCCTTTATTTATTTATTTATTTATTTGCATCTTTATTTTCACTACCATAAAAATATAAAGTCTAAATTTTGCTTTAAAAAACTATATTATCACTTATAGTTGAGTCATTAAGCATTTTTGAGTGCTTACAATATGAAGACTATATGTAAAGGTGCAAATCTAAATATTTCAAAGCTGTCTTTTATTTCCATCCATTTCTATGCTTTCATAATCATGTTTTCTCTCTCACTGAGCACTTGTCTTTGAAAAATGGTATTTTAACACTTGACTGTCTCTTCAGCAAAAGTCATCTTCTTGAAATAATAGAACAGACTATATCCTGCTGAGCATAATATTCTGTGAGAAAATAGAGAAAGGGAATAAAGAGTTCCTTAACATTGACAAAGTAAAAAAAAATAAGTAAAATGTCAAAAGATAAAGGATAAATTCCAAAACTTATACAACAGTGTGTGTGTTCTATGCACAGAGGTCCTGAACAAAGATGAGACACTACTATTCAGAAAGGGAAGCTATAATAGTAAACCATCCCTCTGTTTATGTTTTATTCTTTCTCGTGTGGGAGCCAATTCATTGGGTTGCTGGAAGGTAGGAGAGTGGACTGAGGTAGGCAATATAACAAGAGACAAAATAATGGAGAAGGATCTCTTTAGAAGCCCTCTGGGAATTGTTCATGAAGTAAGTGTGCTAACTATTAGAGAGAGAAAAAACCAATAAAGCACTTCAATTTCTGCAATTATTCTTCACCTGGAAAGAAAAGCAAGAAACACAAACAATAATGATAATAATAGTAATAATAATAATAAAAGGAAAGGACATCAGAATAACAAATAACCACCCACAGTCACTTCGGACCTATTCTGAAACAACAGAATACACTTTAAAAAGCAGTAAAAACAATAAAAATCCAGTCATTGTGAAAAAGGAGAGTTTAGCTGCAATAAAGGCAGTCAGTAAAGAAGCTCTCTCATTTAAACATCAAATGCACATTGTTTTGCAACACCTGTTATTCAGCCATAATAGCTTTCTTAACCTGTCAAAGTGTTTAAGCTGAGGAAAAGAAATGGGCCTCCAGCTGTGCAGTTCTGTGGAGAAAGCCTGTGCGAAGCGATATTAGTTTAATGAAATGTGTACAGATTGTAATTGTGGTAATAAGAGGGCAATTCCCTGAGGTGCCATAGGAAGGCGGTGAGCCCAGCCAAGCAGAAAACAGAAGCTTGCAGGCTGAGGAGACAAAATGCAATGCAGCCTGCACGGGAGAGAGGGCAGGGAAAGAGCAGGATACATCAGGGAAAGAGGAATCCTGTGAACATGTTTTCCTCAGACTCACTTCAAGAAAGCAAACAAGTCCAAAAGAGGTTAGAGCTCTATTCTTGCAGCACTGTTGACCTAGAGCTAATCTGAATCAGTGTTAACCCTGTGCTGCAGGTTCTGGAGAACTCATGGGAAACCAGCTCTTCAGTTTGCCACAAGATGAGAATGATCATTCTGAAACTCATGTTAAGGGTGAGATGTGATGAATAATAAAAAATAAGTGAGGTTCAAAGGCAGTAATACAGGAGAAGAAATCAAAGTAAATTGCACAAACAAGCATTGCCTTACTTTTGCATTCATCTGAGCATCATCCCAGAATTTACTCTGGAAACATCCTTTAGGAGCATTACTGAGTCAAAGAACCACTTCTGTCAGTTACCTGATAGACAGTCAATTTGTCATTATTTTAATCTTCCAGAATAATTTAAAAGCCCCAAGGTAAGGCAATGGTAGCAGGTCTCTAGAGACCATAATTCTAGTTCTAACACTTTTTCTGATTGGCTGTGTGCCTTTGAGGAAATCAGGGAATCGCTTTGGACCTCCATTATATTATCTATAATCTGAGGAAGAGTTGACTGACTCTCTAAACCTTTCAATATTTCTTCATTTCCAACTGACATCAAGGTCCATTTTAACCTTGACGTCCCTCGACTCCTCAGGGTTCATGTCCTGTCTACTTGACTGCAAAATTACATACCAAAATGCTAGTGCCTCCTCATATAAATGATGCTATTTAATTCCTCTGTGACATTATATATGGTTTTCCTTCTCTCAAAAATGTTATTCATGGTGGGGCAAGATGGCATCATAGGAGGTGTGGAATTTAGTTAGTCCCCTAGAGAAACTAATAGCCAGGACTAACTAGAAAATAAACTGGAACAACCAATGGGGGCCATCCATGACCGAACACACATCGTACACCAGTCTGAAATTGGTGGAACAGCTGAGATCGCAGCATAGAACTGTAAGTAAACCTCCCCGAACTATGGAGCTGCTGCCGTTCCCCAACTGGCCTGGCAGGCTGAGCTGAAACATTCCCTGTGGGAAAAAGAAGCAGTCCCTGCAGAAAGCAAGGGAATGTAACTCAACCAAGCTTCAATTGCAGTTTCAATTAACAAATTTGGATTACTGAATACAAACTATTAGCACAGAAAAACCCAGAGCAAGCAGGAAAGGAATCTGGAGCTTTCTTCTGGCAGAGAGGAGGTGCAGCTGATGGAAAAAAATACATAAATAAATTAAAACTGAGGCTTCTGGAATCTGCTGAGCTCAGAATACTGGAAAAGGACTGTGTCCCAAAAAGTAGGCACACAGAACCAGGTACCAACTCTAGTTCTTTCCTGGTGAACTGGAAGGCTGGGAACTGGCTCTGAAAAGGGGACTCCTTTTTTTCCTTTTTTTCTCTCTCATTCTAAGCAGCTCATTAGAGAAAGCCTCAGGCATTTTCAATTATCAGCACTGACCCAGGCTAGGGTTGAGCTAAGATAGTCATAGAGTCAAAGGAAAAGCTCAAGTGGAGAAGACAATTCCCTAAAGGGCTTATCTTCCCTAAGAAAAGGGGAGACAGGGCCCTATTCAAATAGGTGGCCTTCCCTCAGAGAACTCAGACTCCAGGGCCTGGGGAAAAGAGAAAAAAAAAGAAAGAAAGATCTTAAGTTTGGTTTCTGACACCCTCATTCCCTGGCTGAGATAGGGTCCACTGAAAATTAAATGCACTGCACCCCTTTACACCAGTGGGGAGCTGCAGACTGACAAGCACCACCTGCTGGGCATGATGGGAAAAGCACAGAGTATAAAGAACTCACAGGAAAGTCTGACAAACTGCTAGGTCTCATGCTCAGGTAAACCTGATACTTAATACAGCCTCCTCCTGAGACCTGGGCCCATCTGATCTGGGAAAATCTGACTGGGGTAAGCAAGGAAACCAGATACCTAGACAACAAAAAATTATTAATCACACTAGGAAAGACGAAGATATGGCCAAGTCAAAGGAACAAACTTACACTTCAAATGAGATACAGGAGTTAAAACAACTAATTAAAGATCTTCAAACAAATATGCTAAATCAATTCAAAAATCAAGTCAACAAGTTGAGGGAAGACATGGTAAAAGAGATGAAGGATATAAAGAAGACACTGAGCAAACATAAGGAAGAAATTGAAAGTCTGAAAAAACAATTGGCAGAATTTATGGGAATGAAAGGCACAATAGAAGAGATGAAAAGCACAATGGAGACTACAAGATCAGATTTGAAGGGGCATAAGAAAGGATTTAGGAACTAGAGGACAGAAGATCTGATATTGTACACACAAAAGAACAGATAAGGGAAAGAATGAAAAAGTATGTGCAGGGTCTCAGGGAATTGAATGACAGCATGACATGCATGAATATACATGTCATGGGTGTCCCAGAAGGAGAAGAGAAGGGAAAAGGGGTAGAAAGAATAAAGGAGGAAGTAATCACTGAAAATTTCCCGTTTCTTATGAAAGACATATAATTACAGATCCAAGAATCACAACATACCCCAAACAGAATAGACCCAAGTAGAATGACTTCAAGACACTTAACAATCAGATTATCAAATGTCAAAGACAAAAAGAGAATTATTAAAGCAGTGAAAGAAAATCTATCCATCACATACAAAGGAAGCTTGATAAGATTATGTGTGGATTTCTCAGTAGAAGCTATGGAGGTGAGAAGAGAGTGGTGTGATATTTTTAAGATATTGAAAGAGAAAAACTAGCAACAAAGAATTCTATATCTGGCAAAACAATCCTTCAAAAATGAGGAAGAGTTTAAAATATTTTCAGACAAACAGACACTGAGAGACTTGTGAACAAGATACCAGCTCTACAAGAAATACTAAAGGGAACACTACAGGTAGATAGGAAAAGACAGGAGAGAGAGGTTTGGAGAAGAGAGTAGAAATGAAAACTATCAGTAAGGGTACTGTACGGTCTCACTAATATAGACTAACATTGATGAGCAAAATTTTGAGAGTTGAGAACAGTTTATCAGGAAATAGAAAGAGGTTAGAGATCAGGCATTTGGTGCTGAAGGAATACAGAAGGTTCAACAGGATTGACTGTATAGATCCAGAAATGGAATGAAAAGCATAATAGTGTGTGATGGTAACACAATATTGTTAGTACTCTGAGCAAAGATTAGTGTGAGTACAGTTGAAAGAGGAAGGCTAAGTGTATGTTTGATACCAGAAGGAAAGATAGAAGATAAAGACTGGGATGGTATAAACTAGGGAATCCTAGAGTGGTCAATGATGGAGATTAAATGTACAAATATAAGAATGTTTTTAAATGAGTGAGAACAAATGAACTTCAACATTGCAAGGTGTTGAAAATTGGATGATATAGGAGAAAAACACCAGCAGTGCAAACTAGAGTCTATAATTAATAGTAACACTGTAAGATGCTTCCACTAATTGTAACAAAGTCAATATATCGAAGCTAAATGACTTTGGGTATCTGTGTGACACCTGAACCTAAGAGCTAGAGCTTGGCAACTATGAATGTCAGTATTACCACATACAGCAACTATTAAAAAAGCAGAAGGGAAGTCCAGACTTCAATTAGAGATATGAATGAAGCAGATCTGGTTAGGACTAAGGCAAATTGGGCCAAACAGTAAAGGACAATATTGGCTGTGTTTTAAAACTTTGACTTCTGTGTGAGACCAAGGGAAAAGATGTTTATTTGTTGTAGGATATATATTTTCTACAGCACATTAAATAATTTAACTTTAATGGTCCATTTATTCAAACGTGATAATTACATGGAACGTTGATAAGAAGTGAGATCTGGTAGGTTTGCATACGTTAGTTGAAGTACTGATACATCCCAAAGTAATTTGGGCAGAGAATAAAAGTATATTTACAGGGCGCCCCTGAGAAACTGGGGAAAATTGCAGAAATGTTGGATTGCCCTACCTGGGTTATTGCCAATATTCTCACAAACATTGAGGACTAAAAATTTGGTGGGCTGAGCCCTTGATCTTGGGGCTTGCCCTTATGAAGCTTGTTACTGCAAAGAAGAGGCTAAGCCTACTTATAATTGTGCCTAAGAGTGTCCCCCAGACAACCTCTTTGTTGCTCAGCTGTGGCCGTCTCTCTCTCTCTCTAAGCCCACTCAGCAGATGAACTCACTGCCCTCCCCCCTAAATAGGACATGACTTCCAGGGGTATAAATCTCCCTGGAAATGCAGGACATGACTTCCAGGGATGAGCCTGACCCAGCATTGTGGGATTGAGAAAATCTTCTTGACCAAAAGGGGGAAGCAAAATGAAACAAAATTAAGTTTCAGTGGCTGAGAGATCTCAAATGGAGTTGAGAGGTCACTCTGGAGCACATTCTTATGCACTGTATAGATATCCCTTTTTACATTTTAGTGTATTGGAATAGCTAGAAGGAAATACCTGAAACTGTCAAACTGCAACCCATAGCCTTGATACTTGAAGACGATTGCATAACTATGTAGCTTACATAGTGTGATGGTATGATTGTGAAAGCCTTGTGCCTCTCACTCCCTTTATACATTGTATGGATGGATAAGTAGAAAAATGGGGACAAAAACTAAATGAAAAATAGGGTAGGATGGGGGAGATGAAATGATTTGGGTTTTCTTTTTTACTTTTATTTTTAATTCTTATTTTAATTCTTTTTGGAGTAATGAAAATGTTCAAGAATTGTGATGATGAATGCACAACTATATGATGGTACTGTGAATAGTTGATTGTACACCATGGATGACTGTATTGCAGTATGTGAATATATTTCAATAAAACTGAATTTAAAAATGAAATCTAAATGTCTATAAGAGGAGTATATAAGGGAGTGATATAGGATTCTTGGTGGTGGTATTGTTGTCTGACATTTTCATTGTATTTTATTTTTATTTTTCTCCTACCTTTTGTATTTTTATTCTTCAATTTTTTCCTCATTTTCCTCTTTCTTTGGGGAAGAAATGGAAATGTCCTCATACAGATTATGGTGGTGAATGCATAATTATGTGATTATACTGGAAATCATTGATTGCTTACTTAGGTAGATTGTATGGTGTGTGAATAAAACTGTTTAAAAAATAAACAGAGGGATACAAATGCTGGAGAAAATGTGGAGAGAGGGATGTACTTATTCACTGTTGGTAGGGAAGTGGAATGGCACAATCCAGCTGGAGAGCAGTGTGGTGGTTCCAAAGGAAGGTAACTATGCAGTTGCCTTCCAAGAACTGAGAGCAGAGACATGAGTGGACATTTGCACACTGGTGTTTATGGCAGCCATATCCACGATTTGCAATGGATGGAGGTGGCCTAAGAGCACATCAACTGATAAACTGAATGGTGAACTGCGGTGTATACATATAATGGAATACTGAGTGGCGGCAAGAAGATAAGAAGTTGTGAGGCATGCACCTATGTGAATGGACCTTGAGGACAGTACATTGTATGAAATAAGCCAGAATTGAAAAGGCAAACATTATAATGCCTCACTAATATGGACTAACTATAATGTGCAAACTGTGAGAATTGAATCTAAGAGCATATGTTATCAAGGAAAGGCTTATGGTAAAGTTTCCTAGATTGAAAGCTCTTAAAGCAGTCACATCTATTCATGAGTTGTAATGGTTGTCTCTAAATTCTGAGATGCTGAGCTGTTTGTGTATAACCTGGTTGGGCCCTGGAATTTTGGGTGTCTCTGTGACACCAGCGTCTCAAAGCCAGAGTTCAGAAGCTATGAATGTCAGCATTACCCCATACAGCATATGTTAAAGAAGCTGAAAAAGAGATCAGACTTCAATTAAAGATATGAATGATATGGACTTGATTAGAACTAAGGTAAACAAGACTAAAGGGTAAAGGATGATATTGACTGTGTTTTAAAACCTCAACTTCTTTGTGAGACCAAAGGAAGCAATGTTTATTTAGTGCAAAATCTATGTTTTCTGTAACACACTAAGTAATGTAACTTGTATGGTCAGTTTATTCAAACATCATAATTACAAGGAACCTTGAATAGGGGGTGATATCTGGTTGGTTTGTACAGATCAGTGTGAAACCTTGTACATTCCAGAGTAATTTGAGCAGAGAATAAAAAGTATTTGCAAAGCCCCCTTGAGGACCTGGGATAAAATGTGGAAACATTGAACTTCTGCACCTGGGGAATTCCTGATATTCTCGCAAGCACTGGGGACTGCCACTGTAGTAGGCCATGCCTTTGGTCTTGGGGCTTGCCCTAATGATGCTTGTTTCTGCAAAGGAGAGGCTGAGCCTACTTGTGGTTGTGCCTAAGAGTCTCCCCCCGAGTGTCTCTTTGTTGCTCAGATGTGGCCTGTTGCTCTCTAAGCCCACTCAGCAGGTGAACTCACTGCCCTACCCACTGCATGGGAAATGACTCCCAGGGGTGTAAATCTCCCTGGTAACTCAGGATATGACTCCCAGGGATGAGCCTGGACCCAGTATTATGGGATTGAGAAAGACTTCCTGACCAAATGGGAGAAGAGAAATTAAACAATATAAAGTTTCAGTGGCTGAGAAATTTCAAATAGAATTGAGAGGTCATTCTGGAGGTTATTCTTATGCATTATACAGATATCCCATTGTAGTTTTTAGTGTACTAGAATAGCTAGAAGGAACTACCTGAAACTGTTGAACTGCAATCCAGTATCCTTGATTCGTGAAGACAATTGTATAACTTTATAGCTTATACAGTGTGACTATGTGATTGTGAAAATCTTGTAGCTCGTACTCTCTTTATCCAGGGTATGGACAGATGTGTAGAAAAAAGGGGGACAAAAAGTAAATGAATAATAGGGGGGGGAAAGGGAGTATGAGATGTTTTGGGTGTTCTTTTTAACTTTTATTTTTAGTTTTAGTTTTATTTTTGGGAGTAATGAAAATGTTCATAAAATTGTGGGATGAATGCACAACTATATGATGATACTGTAAACAATTGTACACTTTGGATGATTATATGGTGTGTTAATATATCTCAATAAAATTGCATTTTAAATAAATGTTAGTCAGCTGGCTCAATTCTATTTGTTCTGTAGAGTGGTGTTGCAGCTAGTCTTCCTATGTACTCTTTTCTAAGCAGGAATAATTCCCGCATTTCCCCCACTTTACTGGGATTACTCTTTCTCTTCCTTCAATGATCAGATGTCATGTCCTTCAGAAAGCCTTCTCTGAACACCCAAGTCTGGGCAAAACTTTTATCCCGTATAATGTCAAGTAGACTCTCATTTTGTTTATGGCAACATCCCAGAGACTCGTAAAATCCTTGGTGTTTAGTAGAGTCAAAATGACTATCCTTGAAATGAATGAAAGGATAGAGCACTGGAAGCTTAGCTTGCCCTTCCAGATAGGGCAAAGGGCCCATTATCTGTGCTAATATGTTCCACCTGAGTTAAATATTCTCTATCTCTATGTCCACTCACTCACCAAATCATTAACATCTTTCAAGGCAGGAAGGCCATCTAGCTTCTTGATACCTGAATCACAAAAGGTGTTCAATACTCGTTGAAGTTTTCTTTTAGATTTTACAGCCCTAAAATTTTATACAGATTTTGATTATAAGCCGTTACCCAAAGGGCTTTCACCTGGCCTTTTTTATCTTGAATGACACATTGATTAAGAAATCATATATCTCTATCCAGCATATGCCTTGGGTTTCAGAGAGCATATACATAAAATTTAGAGGAGAAAAGACATGGGAAAAAAAACAAATGTAGCACTGGGGTAGATCAAAGATGTACCTAGCTTGGTCTTCTATATCCATAGAGGTACTATAGGAGATTAGAATTGTTCTCAAAAAATGTACAGAATGAATATTCCTCAAGTCTGTTCAGTAATTATTTATAAATATAAAAATTGGCTTAGTTTGCCAAGGCTGCTATAATAAAATACCACAGACTGGTTGGCTTAAACAAGAATTTATTGGCCTATAGTTTTGGAAGGCAGAAGTCCAAAATCAAGATGCCAGCAGGTCACACTTTCTTTGAAGTCTGTAGCATTCTAGTTGTGGCTTGTGGCAATCCTTCATCATGAGGCATATTGTCTCCACCCTCCTCCTGTGCCAGCTACTATTACTGTATCCAATTTCCTCTGCTTATAAGGTCTCAAAAGCCATATTGGATTAAGACCCACCCTGATTGTTTGTCCTTCACATTTTCAAGGGTCCTATTTACAAATGAGTTCACACTCAGAAGACCATGGACCAGGATTTGAGCATCTTTTGGGGAGACATGATTCAATTTACTAAAAAATGATTAATTCATATAAAACTTTTTGGAATATATTTATATTTTTAGACCATAATATATGCTCATGTCCTAAAAGTAAATGAGATTAACCCTTTAATTAAACTGATCTGATAAAGCCTGAGCTCTAGAAATAACTTGTTAAATTATCTTTTCCTCATACCTCAAAAGCAGTAGCAGGCTTAGCCTTCAAAGTAAAAATAAAAAAATAGGTTTGTGTCTTGGCTTGACAGCTTTCTGTTGGTTGGTCTATCTGAACCTCAGTTTTCTCATCTGAAAAAACCATCACCATAAATAATAATACGTACTCCTCTTTCTGTTGGGTTTATTCACAAAAGTTTTATGTAGTCCTGACAAGTCCACATCCAAAGTTGCTTGAGGGCAAACAACCTGAAGGTTTGAATTAAGAAAAGAAGGAGAGATCCCAGTAAAACACTGGGCAAATTGAAATCGGATTCTTGCATTGTATGGAACTTGAGATTGGAACAGATTTTTACAGCCTTTTTAAGCACTGAATGCTACTTTGGAACTGAAAATATCCTCCTTTCTTCCTCTGTATAATTACTAGGCATTGACTAGTAGTTAACTACTCTGAAACCAGGAGGTGCCTGGCAGCATTAACTCATAATATCACCTAATATTCACATATAGCTTTATAGTTTGTACAGCATTTTCACTAACAGTTGCTCATCTAATGTATATAAAACACTTGGAACTGTGCCTAGGATAAGCCCTCCATAAATGGGAATTTTCAATCATGTTATTATCTTCAACAATTCTTGTGAGTTGAGGAAGAATACTATTTTAATATTACTTAAAAACTGGCTCAAAATGTCAGGTGATTTGACTAAGCTTATGCCCCTAGGAATTAATTGGCAGATTAGAATCTCAGTCTATTATGATGCAATACCAAATTGTGCATCCTTATAATTTTTCTAGGCAGTCATCTAGTGCATTAAATTGTCACAGAAAAGACAATATTAGAAGTCAAAAGATTTTAGGTCTTTCTAGTGACCCTGTGTATAGCAAATACCATTTAGTTTCACAAATAATTCTTTAAACTTTCCTTTTCAAAATGACTTCTTTTCACTCCCAGGTGTGAAAACATTCTCATCACAGTTGTATCTTATGATAATTAAGCTTACATCTACTGAGGACACTCTGTGTGTGATGCCCTGTAAAGCTAAGAGCTTTAACATCATTTGCTCATTTCATCCTCATCTCACCTCACCTCACCTCATCCTTACTTAGATGGTAAATAACAGATGAGGACCTTGAGATTTAGGGTTGCTAATGGACTTGACAAATGCACAGTTAATGAACACGAAAGTTAAGATACCACTCAAATCTATTTGAGGTGTCACCACCACACTACAGCACCTTGGGGAAATGATGAAGGAACAAGTTAAGCAACTTTTTTTTGGAAAAAAAATATTTTAGAAATTCTCAGGTCTTTAATATACTAATATACAATGAGATTTTTCCAGATGAGGATATAGAATGCACCATTACTCATATTTCTTTGACAACAGACCTCTTTATTTCAGAAGAAATAGTAGAAACATGGTTGTGTTCTAAGTCTGAAATTAATTAGATTATTTCTAAGAAAAAATCATGTTCTAATATTCTACAGTTTTATTCTTAACTTTTAAAATTGGGTCTCTTTTCTCTTTAACTCTGGACCTGCTTCTTAACTAGCCAGGTCTCAGTTTCCTCTCTGTAAAATGATATATAAAGACAGAGTTTTGGTGAAGGTTTTATGTGACATTGGGCACCAATAATAAAACAAACCAACAAAAGAAAAAGCATTTGTTTGAAAGGTAGTAAGTAATGTATGAATGTAGCTAATAGAACAGATCAGTAACTAATTGGAAAACCAAGATAGGCATTCCTAACTAACTTAAAATGTATTTTGAAAATAATTTTCATGTAAGTCCAAGAATTTAGCAGCTGACTCATGAGATGAAACCTGAACTGAGTTCGTGGGAGAATTCTCATAACTATCTCCAAACTAACCAAGATCTTTACACCTAACATTTTTAATCTTTGTTTAAAAATTATAAATGTGTTTAAAATTTTTTGGATAAAAATTTGAGCCAAATTGAATTCAAAGAGGCTAGCTAGCTGGCCTTTTCATCTCATTTGTGTTCCTCTTAATTACAGACTGGAGGATGTCTGAGACTTTACCCAGCTGAGGCCTCATGTAGTGTGGTGACACACCACCTCACATTGTCTGCATCTCCTCTGATCCATGATGTCATGTGGAGCATCACTACTGATAGGACTTGACACCCAGGCCATGCAGCCAGATGCACCAGCTGGGAAGCCTACTGAGCAACAAGCTTCAGCAAAAGGCTACTTGGAGGTTAAAAACACGTTGTTGTTGCTGTTTAAGATCAATTTACCTGAATTGCAAAGAGCGTTTCCCAATCTAAGCCAAGCAAATGACACAGAACCAGATCAGCGTTCATTTTTTAGTATGGCAATATTCTGGGCCAGTCCTATATATACCATCTTTGACTTATTGCAAAATAAAAAGTAAAAGGCATTATTTTTCCTTTAATAGTAAATGAAAAAAGAAACTATTAGACTAGTATATTCTTAATAAAACACAACCTATATATGGGCCAGCCAGCTGATGTTAGTAAATTTCTGAAAACACACTACAAATAATGTTTTTCTACTTAATTCTAATTACGAACAGGAAAATTGTTATCTTTAGTGACCTATGGATTAATTTGTATTTTGAGCATAGGGAAGGGGGAAGTTCTCACATGGTTATCAGCATTAGTGCTATTTTGTTTTATTTTGTTTTAAGAACCTGCTGATGTTGCCATGAGGAATGTTCTGCCTAGACATTAAGCTGACGTGACTTTATTCTTACTACTTTTGACAGTTAAATATTCCTGTTAGAGATTAAATTGTATACCCCCCAAAAGTATGTTCCCAGTCCTGTGAATGTGACCCCGTTTGGAAAGAGGATCTTTGAAGATGTGTTTAGTTAAGATGAGGCCAAACTGGGTTAGAGTGGGCCCATAATTCAGCATGACTGGTGTACTTATAAGCAGAAGAAATTTGGGCACAGAGAGAGAGAGAGAGAGAGAGAGAGAGAGCATGGGGTGGGGGGTGGGGTGGGGGAATGCACCTTGTGAAGCAGGCAGAGATTGAGTTATGCTTCCACAAGCCAAGGAACATCATCACTTGCCAGCCACCCACCAGAAGCCAGGAGAGAGGGATGGAAGGGACTCCCTATACGAGGAAGCATGGCCCTGATAACATCTTGACATCTTGATTTCAGACTTCTAGCTTCCAGAACTGCGAGACAATACATTTCTGGATTAAGTTAACTAGTCTGTGGTACTTTTTCACAGTAGCCCTGGAAAATTGAGAGGCCCCATTCCAAGAAGACAGCCTAACCTCTGTGGGAAGCAGGGGATGTGAGTTTGAGCTATGGCCCTTCCACAATTCATCCATTCCAGTGGGTCTAAATTCGGCATGTCAGACTCTCCATATGAAATGCACCTGCAAGCATTTAGAGCAGTACATATTGCCCCAATATTAAGTAACTAAAACTTTTCCTCCATATGCTTTTTTCTGCTCCTTAGCATTTTCTTTTATCCAACACATGAATTCCAAGAAGGTGTCCCTTGTCTTACTTTCCTACTGCTACCAGCAAAGTAAGAGAAATTAATTTGGAGCCAATGTAAATGAGTTTAAGCCAATGTGTTACACTTCCACAGATATTTAGACCATTTCTCTAATCAAAATCCCTGGTGCTCATGTGATTGTGAAAACCTTGTGACTGACACTCCCTTTATCCAGTGTATGGGCAGATGAGTAATAAAATAAAGACAAATATATATATACAAATAATAGGGGGGGATAAGGAGTATAGGATGTTTTGGGTGTTCTTTTATATTTATATTTTTATTTTTTTCTTTATTCTGGAGTAAGAAAATGTTCTAAAATTGATTGTGGCGATGAATGCACAACTATATGATGATACTGTGAGCCACTGACCGTATACTTTGGATGGATTATATGGTGTGTGGATATATCTCAATAAAATTGCATTTAAAAAAAAACTCCCAGTACTTCATTAAAAGGAATGAAAAACTTCACTGAATGAAAGAGGGAAATTTTTATGGCCAGTGGAGGCTGTCACCTATAACATCTCTACGAAAAGACAATTCTGACTAGGATTATATTAGACTGGGATTTAGTCCTTGCTCTCTATATTAATTCACCATAACCAATGCTAGTGCAAATGTTTCCCAGTTATGGGTAAAAGCTTGGTTTCTGATAGTTTGCAGAATGAACTCTATTCATAACATCAGTATCATTATCATTTTTGCCATCACTAAATGTTGCCAAGGCTGAAATCATCTATTTCTGTTCTACCTCAGCCATCAGTTTCAGCAGACAAGAGAAAATGTATGAGCTAACTGTATTTTAAGACCTTATTCACTGAATCTTCTGTATGTGCTGCCTGGGCGTCCAAGAAGTTCTGCAGTGTTTTGTTCAGGATGCTCAACGCTGAGCATTTATTCACACTACTTTGAAATTGATACAGTCATAGCTTTTTAAAACAACCTGTCTATTAGGTCCAGGCCTTTCTACCCCTTTCTCAGAGAAAGTAATCAGAACAGCTTCCTTTTCTCTCTTCTGCACTTTATTATGTGCTTCAAGGTTGAAAAAAATACAAGATCAATGACTTTGCTTTGAAATATGACAAAGCCATTTCTGGCCTACAGAATAGATACCATAGATTTTTTCAGGCACTGGTGGTGGTACTAGATGAGGTTGGCTTTAATAACTTGGTTTCGGGACTGCTTGACTCCTCTACCCTTTATAGGAGTAATTCACCTGCTATCTTTACATATATCCCTGCAGGCACTTTAAAATGGTGTGTTTGTTTCCTTTTAAGAACAGCACACAAAATGAAGATCAGTGGCAGCTTCATCTACCTAGAAACCAAGACCATTATTTTAAAAGCTAAGAATAAAAGAACATGGGGAATGATATTGGCTACTTCCTGTTATTATCAAGTGAGCTTTTTGTACTTTGACTTTAATTTATTTTGGTGACATGGTTAATAGCAATATTCCCACACTTTATTGACACGCACTCCCACACCTGTGAATCTCTACCACTGGAACACAATTTTTCTGACTATCCAGGTTTTTATTGGGCACATCTGAGCCATTCTTCCTGGAATCAGGAAGATAATATCTTACATCCTGAGGAACATATAACCAAGGGAAATATTATTTTCCAATGGTGGTTTATAGCTTGCAGTTTTATTAACATGTTGAACAGCACAGCAGAGTTTCTAGTAAACATAGTTGAACTACATGTCTTTATAGCTTCTTTCATCCAAACTGAGGCCAAAGAGTTCTCAGGGACTCCTGAGCTCATAAGAAAGCCAATCATTTTTTTTTTCCTTTGAAATAAAATTGGGAAGAGTGAAATATAGAGTTTAACAGCAGACTCAAGTCAAGTCAGCTAGACTTTTTCCTCTATTAACTGTTATTTAACTCTTGTGATCGTCAATGTATCTGTCTGTAAAGTGGGGATAATAATGGATAAATGGAATGATTTATGTAAGATAATAAATAGTCTAGCACATAACAAGTGCTCAATTAACTATTGATGCTAGATTTATTTTCTTCTGAACATTTGTTAGCAGAATAGATGGGTTCCTAAAGTTTACTGAAATTGGATAACAATTCTTGACACTTAACCTGAAGGTAATTTTTTTATAACACAATATCTAATGGATGTCCCAAACAGTCATGCAAACTCATACTCTCTGTAAGAATGAAAGGGAAACTAACATTTTAAGGCTCCATTTGATTAATTCCCTGTGCCTTGAGCTGAGTTTCACTTCTAATGGAACTACTGAACTGTGACCAAACTGGGACTGTTCTGCCATGTGATTTCACCACCTATTCTAGCTCTTACAAATTATGATATTTGCAAAATAGCTGGTGATGGAAGGGCTGGGGTTCTGTGACTTAGAAAAGAAAGCCTTTGAATTACCAGTCCCTTGAACTAATGTCTTCTAAATACACAATTCCTATCATCAAATTTTATTTTCTCTCTGCTTTATTATTGTATTTCACTCATCCCTAATTTCCTATTTCTCCTAGTTCTCATTAGCTGCTTTCTTTATATATTTTGCTTAGCATGTCTTTGAGGAAATGTACTCTACAAAATGTTTTAAATAGTAATAGAATCAAATTTATTTATTCACTGAGCAAACACTAAGAAAGCGTCTACTATGTTTAAGGAAATGTGTTAAGTATGGTAAAGTATACAAGGATAAACAAGATAAAATTCCTGTCCTCATGGACCTCATATTTAGTAGGGAAAGTAGTAAAAGTACTCAGACAAAAGAAAAATATACAGTAAATCCTGGCAAGTTCCATAATATTATCATCTCATTGGATTAGGCACCTTAGTTCATAATCTCCAGTCTTACAAAATGTACCTCATTCTGGAGTCTTAATGATCTTTATAAAATGCAAATCAGATCATTGCCCACCATAAAACCCTTTGATGGTTCCCATTTGCTGCCAAAAATGTCTTCAAACTCCATAGCACAACATGGAATGCTTTTCATAATTTTATCTCCTGTATATTCTCTCTTGTTTTCATCTACTCTAAACTCCCACCTTACTTTCTATTTACTTGTCTTCAGCATAAAACCAAGGTCCTGTTTACTCCTTGTTCTACTTTGCTAATGCTGCCAGAATGCAAAACACCAGAAATGGATTGGCTTTTATAAAAGGGGGTTTATTTGTTTACACAGTTACAGTCTTAAGGCCATAAAGTGTCCAAGGTAACACATCAGCAATTGGGTACCTTCACTGGAGGATGGCCAATGGTGTCCAGAAAACCTCTGTTAGTTGGGAAGGCACGTGGCTGGCATCTGCTCCAAAGTTCTGGTTTCAAAATAGCTTTCTCCCAGGACATTCCTCTCTAGGCTGCAGTTCCTCAAAAATGTCACTCTTAGTTGCACTTGGGGTATTTGTCCTCTCTTAGCTTCTCCAGAACAAGAGTCTGCTTTCAACAGCCGTCTTCAAACTTTGTCTCATCTGCAGCTCCTGTGCTTTCTTCAAAGTGTCCCTCTTGGCTGTAGCTCCTCTTCAAAATGTTACTTTCAGCTGCACTGAGTTCCTTCTGTTTGTCAGCCCATTTATATGGCTCCACTGATCAAGGTCCACCCTGAATGGGTGGGGCCATGCTTCCATGGAAATATCGCATCAGAGTTATCATCTACAGTTGGGTGGGGCACATTTCGATGCAAACAACCTAATCCAAATGTTCCAACTTAATCCCCACTAATATGTCTGCCCCATAAGATTGCATCAAAGAATATGGCTTTTTCTGGGGGACATAATACATTCAAACAAGCACATTCCTCTATCCATGCCACCTACCAGTGCCTGGCTCAGTGAAGCCAACTGACAAGCATTTTAATTAAGAGAAAAGATGATGAGTCCTTATTTGAAAATATTGAGGTCAAAGTTCTGGCATAATATTCATATCAAGTTGTTCAACAGGCAACCAGAAAGTTTGGATTGATGCATGAGATAGAAACTGGGGGCCATTATATACTAGATATCAGAGCTATCTGCAAACAGCTGATCCTTCACAGCATAGCAATAAACAAGAAACCAAAAAGAGTAGTTATAATAGTGCTAAGTATTGAATAAAACACATCTAAGTAGGTTCCTTCATTCTAGAAGTTGGAAGAGAATCCAATATACTAATGTGAATCTTCAAGAAAGGGGTCTAGTTTGCAGTATTTTCCAAATTTAATGGACCAAAGAGCTCTTTTCCTACAGACTATCATTGGTTTATAAATATAAATATTGCTAAAGAGATAAAAAATACAGGAAAAAGGAAGTGATCAGAAATGTAGACGAGAACCATGTTAGTGAAGCATCTTAAAAATAAAAGGATCAATTTTAAGAATAATGTAGTGTTCAATAAATCCAGTAATGTTGGAAGATCTAGTAGGATTTAACTGTCTTAAGTATATCTAATATAAAGTATAGAATATTATTATATATTACATAACATATTATATTAACACAATTATATAGTCAATATATAATAATATATACTAATATATAAAATATTTCTAAAATAAAATATAATCAGTTTTAAAAAGTAGGTGGAGTGAAAAGAGAATGGGAAAAGGGCAGGTAAATAAATGCCAGCACACATTGAGACAGCGTCATAGAGGGCGAAACAATTGTGGAACTTGAATCCAGCCATCCTGAATCACTACTCATTGTCCTAATGATATGAGTGAGGTGAAACCACCTCTTTCAGCTTCCAGTTACATGAACCTCACCAAATTGGGCCAAGAATTCTGAAGTCTCAATTCAATTCATTCAGTACATATAAACATACCCAAAATTGAATCTGGCTGATGATTGTCTGTCGGAATTGTATAACTGATGGACAATGGTCCCCAAATAGAGCTTATTTGTTTGTTTTTGACAGCCCAATTTATTAGAACAGGCACATTGACTGTTTAACATTTCAGAATCATTTTCTAAGGGACAAATAAAAAATATGACTCCAGAGAGACTGCTGGCTGCCAATATACCAGCGCTTATTTACATTCCTTATCCATTCTCCCCACTTTCATACCATTTTATGTGTCATTTCTCTGTTTTACTTCACTTTTTCCCTTTGGAATAAGACTTTCAGTATCTCAGTTACTGCTTATTTCCCCATCCCCATTTTTTTCTTCCTTCTCTCTGAACAATAAATGCTACTTAGCAGACAGATTTCGTTCATCTCTAGAACCTTATCTGGGGTAGCATATGTTTCATTTCTTTGAGGTCAGATTAACTTTTCCTTATATGCAACACAAGAAGAAATATGCTTTGGAAGCAAATTTTGCTATGCTAAACCAACATTTCTGTCCACTATTTTACGCCAATTTAACATGCTTAAACATGCCTTTTGTCATCAACAACAAAAGCAAAAGGCAGCTGAATTCTGGTTAATAAATCATTTTCTGAGGCAGAGAGACTGCTTGGGAAACATGATGCCAGACATCTAAGACTATTCTCTAAAGAGTTTTAGTCACAAGTCTACCCAATTTCCTCATGATTAAAACTGTTTTAACAAAAGACATTTAAAAGAGCATGAGGAGTAACTAAATTTAAAAGTAAACTCAGCAAATAGTTAAGACAGACTTTATATTTGCAAAAGGGTTTGTTGAATAAATTCTTGTTCTAGAGAGAAGAATGAGTAATGGGAAGAAATTCTAAAGGTATTCCAACCTCAAAAGGATATGGAATTTAAAAAATGTTAGCCAGTATATTTCTAAAACTCCCAAACTTTCAACCTTTCACTATTTAAACCTCCATTTTAATTAATTTAATTAAAATACATTCATTAATTACTAACCGGGTATATACTAACGAGGCTGAAGTGTTTCTTCCAAAAGCACATTGTAAAGAATTTACCACAGAAGACACAACACCTCAGCATAAAAGATATGTATTCAATTTGTCATGTTGACAAAAAAGAGGGGCAAACCTCTGGGGACATATTCAGCTGAAATGTCCATGTATTTGATCCCACACACCAGAACACACACACACCAGCACAATGACTATTATGGCAAAAACTTCCCAAATGTTAGGTTCCAGTTAGACTAACTATAATTATCACAGCCAAATATTTGAGATAATAGCATAAGCAGGACTATTAACACTCATGCATTTAATTTTATTACACTATACAAAAATTGTGCTGTATTGTATATTCATTCATTTAGGTAATACCAGCATTTAATTGAGGCAAAACATTTTTAGGTCAGGTGATAAGTTTAAGAAATCCATCTTCAGGTGGTCTGGAATGAATTTTTCTGGCCTGACTTTTATCTTCTCCTCCCACCCAGCTGGTATATGACTTTTAGAGTTGGACACACTTCCAAACTGAGCAAATTCAGAGCAAAGGGGCGTAAAAGCTTTCAAATACACAAGTACTTCTATACACAGAAGGCTCCATTGCCACCCTTACTGATGAATGTATAGGAGCAACTAATAACCCTGCCCAGGTAACACAATTATCTCCAATCTCTGAAAATGACATTGTTTCTAGATCAGATGCGTGACATTGGAAAATACCATAATCCATATGGACACATAAGGGAAACTGGGTTGAATGCCATTTAAGGAAATACAACAAGCTGTGCTTTAAAAGGACAGATCTATAGCCAGTAGAGACAAGTAGCAAATCTCTGTCTAGTGTTCAGCTTTCTACTGTCTCTCTAACAACATGCTGTATTTCTATAAATGCTTTAGCCTTAAAATAATTGGGTCCTTAATTTAGTGAAGTGCATTTATAGTAACCATAACACTTACAGTGACCATGCTAAAAGCTAAACATTCATTATCTCTCTTTTACACGAGAACATTGAACTGACAGAGCAAATTATTTAGAAGCTTCTTTGTGATTGTACTTTTTATTGGCTCTTTTTAATGGAAAGAATGTATTGAGAGACAACTTCTTCCGAAGTTTGAGGCTAATTCCACTCCAAACAACTAATACCATACCCACCATCCTTGTAAGCTAATATTTATTGAGCATATTCCAATCTGCAGCCATTTTTCTAAATACCTTACTCATTAAACCTTCACAATAAAACCATGAAATAATATTATCTCGCTCTTACAGATGAGAAACCCTGGGACAAAGAGGTTACTTGATAGAAGTTACGCATGTACTAAGAGGCACAAACAGAATCCTGAAACCTTGTGCTCCGGGTGTTCTTAACCACTTCAATATACTGCCTCTCTTAAAACCATGAAAGAGGTAACTTCTCCAAACATTTACCACAAAGAAGTGAGTTTTTAATAAAATAATGTTGGTGAAATGAGCTTGTACTCTGAATACAATGACTTATCCTACTATGCAAATTGCACTAATTTTTTAATCATAATTTTCATCATAGAATATATCATACATACATAAAAGTGATAAGTTTCCAAGTACAATTTAACAAGTAGTTAGCAAATTTCAAAGCATGTTATGGGTTACAGTTCCACAGACTCAGTTATTTCCTTATTGTGCAATATAACATGTGCAAAAAGTTAATACTTTCAAAGTATGATTTAACAAGTAGTTATACAGGAAATTTCCAAAAATGTTATGAGTTACAGTACCACAGTTTCAGTTATTTCCTTATTGTGAAATATATATATATATACAAAAAAGTGATAACTTTGAAATTATAATTTAACAAGTAGCTATAGATCAAATTTCAATGGATCTTTTGGTTACAGTTCCGCCATTTCAATTCTTTCCTTCTAGCTAATCTGACACCCTAGCAACTAAGAAGAAACTTATATAGAGATCAGTATTCATAATTCTTTGTTAAATTTCATCTTGCCTTTTGCTACCCCTAATTTGTTCATCCATTCATTTATTCATTTGTTCTACTAAAGAATAAAAGCATCCAAGTCAGTATAATTCTGTTTCCAAGCCTCTGCATTGTTTCAGATGCTAGACTGGCTTTTTACTTCCTATCCAGCTGCAAAGGGTAAATAGCCCTGATTACAATTTATACATTTAAAAATTATACCTTACTAATCCAAAAGTAGTTTTTCACTTGCCAGCTCTTTTCTGGTCACTTTCTTAGATATCTTTTGGAAGCAATAAATTGCAGCAGGATTGAAACTGTCAGATACGTATCAATAAGATACACAGTATAAATTGTGTTTTAATTTAGCTGTATCTGCTTCAGTTTCTTCAAACTTCATGATAAAGATTGGAAAAGAAAGCTCACTTATTAATGTAATTGTAAATAACCCAGAAAGAATACTAACAGCTTAATATCAATTGCATGTGATAACACATTAAAATGAAGTACAGCTTGCATCCTGGGATGCAAAGATGGTTTGATATTGAGAAATCTATCAGATCAATTCATTCTGACAGAATTATGTCAAAAAAATAAATTAATAAAAAATCATATTAATAGACAGTAAAAGGCAATTTTTAACATTTACTGTTTGTTGCTGCTCCACACAACAGCCAGAAATATAATTTTAAAACATAGAGTTTATTGAATCACTTCTTTGCTTGAAATTCTCCAAATGGCTTCCCATACACTTAGAAAAATTTCAAAGCTCTTACCATTTCCTAAAATGTCTTGCATGATCTGGCTCCAACTTATCGCTAAGATTTCATCTTTTATCGACTTCCCAACTCATTCTTCTGTAGTTGCTCCTAAGGCTCAACAAACTTGCACCCATCTCAGGACCTTTGTACTTTGATGTCCAACTGCCTGAAAACCTATTACTTAACATTTTCATATATTTTTGCCCCCTTACTGCATTCATATTTCTGCTTAACTAACACTCCTTAGAGATGCCTTCCTGACCTTCTTGTTGGAAATGGTCTTTCCTCTTTCTCACCATACCAAGGTACTTTTCAACTCTCTTTGTACTCTCTTTTATTAAAAACTCACTTCTTAGTGGTAAATGTTTGGAGAAGTTACCTCTTTCATGGTTTTAAGAGAGGCAGTATATTGAAGTGGTTAAGAACACCCGGAGCACAAAGGTTTCAGGATTCTGTTTGTGCCTCTTAGTACATGTATAACTTCTATCAAGTAACCTCTTTGTCCCAGGGTTTCTCATCTGTAAGAGCGAGATAATATTATTTCATGGTTTTATTGTGAAGGTTTAATGAGTAAGGTATTTAGAAAAATGGCTGCAGATTGGAATATGCTCAATAAATATTAGCTTACAAGGATGGTGGGTATGGTATTAGTTGTTTGGAGTGGAATTAGCCTCAAACTTCGGAAGAAGTTGTCTCTCAATACATTCTTTCCATTAAAAAGAGCCAATAAAAAGTACAATCACAAAGAAGCTTCTAAATAATTTGCTCTGTCAGTTCAATGTTCTCGTGTAAAAGAGAGATAATGAATGTTTAGCTTTTAGCATGGTCACTGTAAGTGTTATGGTTACTATAAATGCACTTCACTAAATTAAGGACCCAATTATTTTAAGGCTAAAGCATTTATAGAAATACAGCATGTTGTTAGAGAGACAGTAGAAAGCTGAACACTATGCATTAATGTATATGCATTAATACATATAACACAAATAATAATATATATTATTTATCTGTCTGGCCCAATAACAGCACTTGGCATATGCTAGATGTTCAAAAATCAGCTGAATAAAGATGTAAATACAAACTCTGTATGCACCATGCTGAATATAAAGCTGTATCCTTAACAAATCAACAGCAAGCCTCGTATTTTAAGCAAAAATGTATAGGCATATGAAACAGCACAGAGTTCATAATTATAACTTTGGAGAGAAAAAAAGCAAAATGTGTATTCATAGAAGAAATATTTAAAAAAATTATACCTACTCATTGGGAGTGAATCTTTAAAATGTAGAGCAATTAACAGATTCATTTGTTTATTTTTCATTCTTTTATTTTATTTTCTATTTTGTCTACAATGAAATCCTGAGAGTGTTCTATATCCATGTGGTGGTACAGAATATCTATGTGACAGGGAAACCATTTGAATGCTAAAATAAACAGAAGCAATGACGTCTTGATCAAATTGTTCACTGCCAAGTGATATATTGAATTTAATGACAAGAGGCATATAATTCTTTGACCTTCTATAATTTCTAAATTCTGAAAATGCATGTTAGCTTTATATTATCCCAACTGCTAAATATTAATTACATGCCTTTGGATACTACCAGCCCCCTACGGATAGAGAATAAAAATCTATATTTTCAGATGTACAGATCAGCATCTTATATTGCACATATAAAACACCTCTGGACCCACTGAAAAGTTTTCAAATATTGTTTAAAGATATCCACTACAATGTCATATTTAATGTCATCCACTATAAAAGTAATAATTTAAGGTATATTATCACAATGGAACTATACAATTAATAAATATCACATTTTAAAGAGTTAATGCTATGGAAAAATCACTCACAAAAGTGAAAAATGTGAAATAAAGAATACACTACAGGGTCTTAATTTTGTAAAAATAGTGTATGTTGTAGAAACATATTTGAAAGAAACATAGCATAACAGTGATTTTTAGATGAGGAATTATTATAATTCAGATCATTATCTTTTTTGTGACCATTCAAAAATAAAAATATATATTTTTATAATTTCAAAATTTTTTACAACGAGCACAAACAGACAAAACAACTACAAATTTTATTCTTTGGAAGTTACACTCTTGCCTCTTACTATCAACTTGAGTAATTTTGAGACATTGAAAGTTTCAGATTATATAAGTGATAATAACACACACAGCCAAAACGGAAAATTCTATGTTAAGTTTGGGAATCACAGATGTGCTATAGAAAGATAATGATGGAAATACTTTGGTGATAGATGGTGGGGATGGTAGCAAAACATTGTGAATGTAATTAACAGCACTGAAATATATATCTGAATATGATTAAAGACAGAAACGTTAGATTGTATATATGATAACATAAAAATTTTAAAAAGAAAATCCATGGAACTACACCACACAAGCTGTGAACCCTAAGTTAAAGGATCTACTATAGTTAATAGTACAATTATTAAAATGTACTAGCTTCCATTGAAACAAATATTCCAATGCAACAATGTAAGTTGTTAATAGGGTGGTACATGGGAATCCTGTATTTTATGCATGATTGTTCTGTAAACCCACAACTTCTCTAATAAAGAAAAATAAATAAAAATTTAAAAAGAGCAATAAAAATAAGAAAAAAGAGGGAAAGGTTAACGTATTTGGCTATCTCAAGAAAACGCACCATTATCCATTTCCATTAGCGAAAAAACTAGGTGATATCAGTAATCCCTTTCAAACAATTTAGCACCAATTTAAAACTCTGATTATTTCTCAAATCCGACTTCAGTTTCCTTCCAACCTGTGTACTTTCCTTTTTCCAATACAGTTTCTACACTGAAGCCAGAATAATTTTTTAAAACATAATCTTATCCCCAGCCCCATCTCTAACCTCAAACTTTTAGTGTTTCCTCATTGATCATACAATAGAGACAAGCTTTTTTACAAGCCCAGCATAATCAAAGCCTGTTTCACCTTGTATGGCACTCTTCTTCATAATGCAATCCTAGGGACCTTGTTATCATTGCTGAAAGGTGCCACATGCCCTCCAACCACAGAGGCTTTGCAGATACACTTGCTTACCCACCTTTCTGAGTCTCCCTGAATCATTTTTTAAATCCTGGCTCAATGGTTTCTTCACTGAAACTTTCCATGGCTGCCTAGAATCCTGTGTTGCATGATTAGGAGCTCTTTTAACATCGTGCATCTTTCCTTGATGACAATTAGCCTGTAATAACACATTTAGATTAGTGATTATTTTAAAAATATGGCTCTGCCCCGGACTCTAAGTTCCATATAGCTCTAGGAAGCTTGGTAATGTCAAGAACAATCCTGGTTTTTACTTACTGTTGTACTCCCAGGCCCAGGAAAATGTCTAGTATATAGTAGGTGATTAATAAATAGTGATTGAATAAATGTTTTCAGAATATTAAAAAAACATAAATCAGAAAAGAGAAATATCAAAATACTCAGAAAAATGGTGATTACATAGAAGAAACGATAAAATGGATAAACATATAAAAACATAGCCTGTCAAATTATGTTTACTAAAGGTATAACCTGTATATGCAAAAACTAAAAAAAAAAACTCCTCAATGTTGTCAGTGATGGATCTTTTTATTCTATTTACTTTCAAGTATTTTTCTCACATGATTCTAAGTATCTATTAATTTTATTATTCCTATAATAAAAAAGAAAGTTATTTTTGATTGCAAGTTAAAGAAAATAATTCAAACTAACTTAAATAATAAAGATATTCATCATCTCACACTACAAGAAGCCGGGAATTAGGGAAGACTTCAAGGCCAAAAGATTCAGTGGTTCAGTGGTATAATCAAGAACCTAGGTTTTTTTAATTTCTCAGTTCTGTCCTCTTTTATCTGTTGGCTTTTCCTTGATTTGGGCCCCCCTGTTTCCAGCATTGTTGCCAGCCTCAGATGGAATATTGTCCTTCTTTGTTGGCATCCTGTGAAAAAGATGGAGAAATCTCTTCTACCCTCTTGGAATATAATTGGGCAAACATTCATATGCCCATTCCTAAGCCACCATCGTTTCTAGGGCAATTCCGTGCACTTACTGACTACTGAAAATGAATCAGGCTTTGGGGGCTGGGTCAGCTTCCCCTCAGTCACGTGGAGGAGAGATAGCCACACAAAACGGGAGTACTGTGACAGAAAGAATTGTGGGAGATTGTGCCAGTTTGAATGTATTATCTTTGATGTAATCTTGTGTGGGCAGATGTTATCAGTTTTGATTAGATTTCTTTGAGTGTTTCTTTGGAGATGTGCCCCATCC
Organism: Choloepus didactylus; assembly: GCF_015220235.1. NCBI lineage: Eukaryota > Metazoa > Chordata > Mammalia > Pilosa > Megalonychidae > Choloepus > Choloepus didactylus. The sequence continues at coordinate 105,161,709 of NC_051309.1, forward strand.
AGCTGTGGGTGATGACTCTGATTGGATATTTCCATGGAGGTGTGGCCCCACCCATTTAGGGTGGGCCTTGAACAGTGGAGCCATATAAATGAGCTGACGGGCAGAGGGAACTCAGTGCAGCTGTGAGTGATGTTTTGAAGAGGAGCTACAGACAAGAGGGACACTTTGAAGAAAGCACAGGAGCTGCAGATGAGAGAAAGTTTGAAGACGGCCATTGAAAGCACTCTTGCTCTGGAGAAGCTGAGAGAGGACAAATCCCCAGGTGCAACTAATAGTGACATTTTTGAGGACCTGCAGCCTAGAGAGGAAAGTCCTGGGAGAAAGCCATTTTGAAACCAGAACTTGGAGCAGATGCCAGCCACGTGCCTTCCCAACTAACAGAGGTTTTCCGGACGCCATTGGCCATCCTCCAGTGAAGGTACCCAATTGCTGATGTGTTACCTTGGACACTTTACAGCCTTAAGACTAACTGTGTAACCAGATAAACCCCCTTTTATAAAAGCCAATCCATTTCTGGTGTTTTGCATTCCAACAGCATTAGCAAACTAGAACAGAGATGGGTACGAGATTGGTACCTAAGAGCACATGCATCTGCCTTTTTGGCATACATAAGGATGTGAAAAAAATAATATCACAGAGAAGCAAGCAAAACATTCTCAAATATCTCTCGTCAAGCATAGTAATAGATGCCTTATACACATTTTGACTTTTCATAACTTATATATTAAGGGAATATATATCAATTTTACACCAGTCCAAATAATAAATATCAACTTTATGTCTTCCTAAATTAACAGACTCTTTCTGGGTAAGGATAAAAATTTACACTTTAAAGTATGTATAGCCTGTTTGTATCCTACACATTTGATTCAGCTCAGACATCTATGCAGATCTACCAAAATAATAAAGTGGAATTTTGAATGAGCATTCCTTTGGTTCAACAACATGGTGCAAATAACCTAATTAAATGTCCCGAACCTACTTTCACAGCTGCACATGATAAAATTGATGTTTCTGCAAAGATTATAAACTTATGTCCACTTGGCTAATCCACAAAGGAGAGATTTTCTGATGTTACAAAATTAATAAAATAGGCAAGTGGTAGTATTTACAATGTATTCACAGTGCAGCTACCCATTAAAACCTCAGAAATTAGGCTTTTAGAGGACAGCAGGCGTCCAAGCCACATATTTCAGTATTCTAGTGTGCTATAAATTTATAGATTTCCTTTTTATTTAATGATATTGGTTCCTGAACATTGAGTTGGAAAAGATGCATAAACATAGGTCCTTTTATATAATTTGCATAGTTGCTTGTATAAGTGGTTAGAATAATAATTTGTGCAACATAAGTACTGTCATTGAGAAATTTGACTATTGATGTGAGTAGCTTCCGTCTTTACCACGTATGTATTTGGATCAGATGAAGGAACACTGCTGACAAGGATAATTTTTAGATTCTAGCTGGATCAACACAACTTGGATTTTCTTATAACTGATGCAGGGATAAGAGAATAAATATTAGTTGTTTTTTTTTTTTTTCAGGTGTTTCTCCATGTAAACTCAAATTCTCAACAGACATTTCAAGGAAACCTTCAGTTACAGCAAATCCCTAGATTTTGACATGCTTTTCAAGCACACAACCCACTCGAAGTCTTTGAAGTTATAGATAGATAGATTCAGCCTTTGTTTCTACTTCAGGCTTCAGCATTAAGCAGTAAAAGGAAACAAAAAAAAAGGGGGGGAATGAACACATTTGAAAGGACAGCTAGCTCAACAGGAATTTTACTTCTTTAGGTGTCATGCGTGGAGTGGTGTTTACTTGTTCAAACTAACCAATTCACCTAGAAGAGTGATCCGGTGTCCACAGTCTCTCTTGAATTTACCTGAAGGGATTTTCTCAATTTAGTTTTTCATGAGGAATGGAAAGAAAATACTTGAGAAGGATTGATTTGATAGTGTGGAATGAACTGATTTTCATCTTTTATTACAGAAGCATATATATATATATATATGTATATATACATATATATGAATATACACACACACGCACATACACAGAAAATTACGTTTATATACAGCCATAATCTCCACATAATTTTAAATAATCTAGAATAAGAAAGAATAAATAGAAACTATCAAATTATAGGAGGTGACCTTAGCATACATTAGTGAACATTTTCATAAATATTCTAGAGAAAGGGATGAATATAGTATACAATATGTCTCTAGGCAAAGGTTATTCTCAGTGAACTGAATACTTCTTATTCCCTAATATAATTTTAGTCCTTTTCAAATAGTTCCTTGAGGTCCTAATAAAGCATATTTAAGAATAGATGTGTGAATAAATTGATCCAAGCAATAATAATAGTTGCTATTTCAGTACCTAATTTAAAGTAAACTGCATTTCTTACAAAATAGGAATCTATGGAGAGTAAATATAACTTTAAGATAGATACAAAAGAACTGAATAAGGCACTCTTAAATGAATCATATGAATAATAATGTATGTCAGTATTTAATTAGATGCAAAATAAATTTTTCCAACTGTCGATGTCATGGAAATTCAGAGAAAGTATTGATTAATGTGGGATAAATTGGAAGGTTTCTCCTGAAGAGGCAGAATTGTTGGGGCTAAAATCTGTGATACAGACTACTGGGTGCCTACTGGAACCTCTATTCTCCCTTCCCTCATTAGAACCAGAACTCAAGTTTCTAGAAGGACACATTGCCTCAATGAAAAAAAAAAAATTCTCTTTCAGCCAGATTTGGTCATGTAACTTATTTCTGCCAATTAGATCATAAGATAAAACTGAAGATTACAGAACTTCCATAAAGGTTGCTTAATGAGAGGAAGAGACTCCCCTTTTGCTTTTTTGTTTTCTTCTTCTTTGGGGAAGAAATTAAATTGTCATGGCAGTAAGATGGTGTCATTATCTATCCTAGAAGCAGAAACCTAGAACCAAAGAAGACTTCTTTAATATGAGAAGGAAATAAGCTTCTATCTTGCTTATATTACTGGCATTTAAAAAATGTATGCAGCCAAACTTGAACCTACCAATATAATAGTTTCAGGCAGAGGTAGGATGGGTAGGTTTCCTATTTGGAGCACAAATGAGTTTTCTTTGTATTGGCCATCATGGAAAGCTTTTGAAAGAGACCATATCTGCTAGCAGGAATTTCACCCTGTGGAGGAAAAATATGCTGATGAAGAGTATTTTTTTGTTTTGTTTTGATATCTTTTCTTAAGATGATCTTGGAAGTAGGATAACTTGGATTGAATTGGTTTCTTTTTGAATGATTAGATGCATGCAAATATCACAATGTCAGTTTTGCTGTAAAGCAAATATCAGGTTGTCTTAAAGAATTTTCATCCTTATGTACTTTGTCACAAACATGTTAAAAAATCAATAAGAAACTTTGAATTGGACTTTATTTAATAGTAAATAAGTGCAAATAGGAAAAAACACCTATTCAAAGAACTGACCTAGAGAAATAACAAAGCAATTATTTTTTAAAGATAGCTTAATCAATAAAGAAGACATTAAAAACAATTTTGAATCACCTGTCAAGGATTTATATTAGGTAGAGAATCTGATGAGCCAGTAACAAAATGAAATAATTCTTAGGATTAGAGATTTATTTTTAGTCTCCTTTTCAGAGTAGACGTTTTTAATGTACAAGAGCTATAATTATTAAAATACATTTTCAAGGTGTAAATGACTTACATTATCTTCACAGTAATATCTAAATTGAAATATGTACCATGTGCATAACTTCAGCTATAACCACAGATTTCTTTCTGCTTTGTTTTGCCTTCTTTCCAAAATATATCTATATTGTATGTAAGTAAATATCCAAATATGCATTAGTAAAATTTTCTGTAATAAAAATAAATAAAAATAACTATGGATTCATAAACACAAGCATGGAATATTTCACAAGCCTTGGATGGCAGGAACACAAAGTTCAAAGGCACTGATAAAACTACAGGAGCAATTTAATAAATTGCCAACACAGTTAGCCTTCCTTGAGTTTTACAAATTTCTGCTTGCTTTATCTGGAAAGCACAAGTGCAGAAGTGTCTTCAAGAATAATTTTCCCATCCTATCCAAATGCCACTTTGCCCTCCTAAGCAGAATAAAACTACAATTCATAATTAACACACCCTTCCCCCACTTTGGTTTAATTTGGATACCTTCACTATTTAAGGAGCCAGAATTTTCAGGCAAGCAGTTCAGGAGTCCTGTTTGGAAAGCAGTTGGCAGGTAGGGCCCTTTCCCCTAGAGTTTTAAGTATGAGGGTTTTTCACTGTCAAATCTAATTGCTCTCAGTGTTTCCCACAATTGATGGAGTTCAAGCCAACAAGTTCATAACATATCTCAAAATTATAGCTTTCTCACTGTGGGGTTGATAGTGTGCACCTGTCCATGTCTGACCAAGGGCCATTAAGGTTTGATTTTTGTGTCTCTACTGCTGCTTCAGAGTAAATCTGTCTCCTGACCCAAATATGAGTTCACCTATCATTTAGATGACACATAGATTCATTACAAAATTCACAAAGAAACTAATGCTACCAATTTTAAACACAAAACTGATCTTCTGTGTGTATGAAGTGTAACATAGATACAGACCAAAAAAAAAAAGATGCAATAGTATATTACAGAGAGATGGTTAAGGGACACTTGGAGAAAAACTATGGCTCTGGTTGACTACAGAATCCAGTGTCATCAGATTACAGTCTGTGATGTTCCTGGTGATCATTCTATGTAGGTTCAAATAAAAGTGATAATTGCCAAACTCATGTTGTGTTCCCTGTACTATGCCAGTTAAGACATGGCAACTCCTTTGAAAGAGGACCATATTGAGAGGAATACACTGATGTGGGTTGATGGACATAACTATAGAAGGCATGTTCTTTAAGCAGAGAAATAATTGCCTGTCAGGACAATATTATCTTACAATGTTCGGTAAGTTATCGTATGGTAAATACAAACACAAATGTGTGTGTGTGTGAGTGCATGTGTGCATACATGCAGTGTATAGAAAACTACAAAATTAGTATTCTGTTTAAAGACTTGGTAGCACATAATTAATAATTTCATAAACATGAATTATTAGTCTCAAATATCTACAGTTTGTTTTTAATGTAAATGTGAATTCTGAAAATATAAAAAAAATTAAGCATAAACTAGATTTAGATTCTTATGCTTGTTTGGCCTCACAATCTTGATTTTAACATCAACAATTAATCAACATAAATTATATGGTCAATTGGCTTTCTATCCCAAAGGCCATTATATAGGATGACATTATGTTTTCTCTTAGAGACTGTGCCAGTTTCATTGTGGAGCAGATGGCAAGTCAACTGGGTTTAGGTGAGTAGTCTAGATAATGCCATATTAAGTGTCATCTTCCAGCAGGAAGTCAATTTCATTGGACACTGGTGCCACCTTGACACACCACAAGACTATCTGCTGCTTTCCATCAGACCTGTTGCCACTGACACAGGAAAACAGAGAATCTTGGGCCGTCATTGGAATGAGCAAACAGTGCATTCCTGAAGATTTATTACAAAAACACTCCAGCTTCCAGGTGCATTTCTTCCCTTTAACTTTAAACAACTTCCACTTTGGAGGAACTATTTGGTTCAACAGACTAGAACAGCTAAGACACACAATCCACATTTTGTCTGGCTGAAAAATCATATAGGGACACTGTATTCCCTTCACTCCAAGCAATATAATTTCCTAGAATAATTGAAAATCAGCACTTTCACAACAAAATAATTAAAATATTTATGTGTGAAGTTCTTCATCAGTATCAATCTTTACTACCCCATTCTTACCCTATCAAAACATATATGACTCCCTATTCAGTTTAAACTCAGGTTCAATTTGACATGAATCTGTATAACCTCAGCATTAGTTTGAAGCAGAAATAATTTCCTTTTATACTTTCCTGGAGCTTTGACTTTTATTTCACTTTAGCACAGCACTTCCATTTTTATACCAAAAAATGAAATCTCACTAGTATTCAGTTCCTCTGAATTGAAATGATGTCCCAGCCAACAAGCAGATTCCAGTAGGTCTCATGCAACTGGCAGAGCCGTGGCAAAAACAACACCGAGCTCTGCCAACATTCCTGTTTCATTTGTCCTGGGTTGCTCTACTATTGTCCATATGTTTATGGGCATCAATCTTCTTGTCTAAAGATTATAATATAAAAGAAGCAGATTTCTGCCTCTGAAATGATGGCTAAAGCTTTAGAATGTGGGGCCTTTTGACAGCAAAACTTGTAGCTGGGCAATTTACAGCTTAGAGCAACAGTACCTATCTTTTTGCCAGATGGTAATCGGTTTTAAAATGGTCTCTAATTTACTAGCTGAAAGAAATACGCAGATTGCTTTTCATCAGCATCTTTTAAAATTATTTGAATGTCTAGCTGCCTCAACATCCTTTGAATAAAATAGACAAGAGCCTTCCTGCTTCCTGTGCTTAACTTTTTGTGATACCTTTAAGAAACAATGGCGTCCTTTCATCTTCAGACCAGTGTGCCTGAGTCAGTATCATAAATCATCTACATTTTTAGATGGAAAAGAACCAAGCTTCCTTCTCTGGCATCTTTTACTTTGGGCTTATCTTTAAAATCCATCTCATATACACCTGCCTGCCATGACGACCAGCCAATATATTTCATTCAACGCTTAGTTCTAGAGGATGTTGGCTGGTGGCGAAGGCGGATGACAAGATGTGATAAGGAAATTTCTGTGAAACTGGATCTTGCTCAAGATTGCAATGGAATATGTTCTGTGTGTCTGTGTTTGGTCTGTCTTCATGCACAGGGCACAGGAAAACATGCACCCCTAAATAAGACGGTTATTTTGGTTGATGTGTTTCCATCCCACCCTCTATCCTCAATCTAAGGTTCAAACTAGATTTGTTTTTCTGCTTCCTTGATTGGCCAAGGGAAAACTACTCAAAGCAGACAGATGAAGGCACTGTACTTGTTACTTTTTCTATATGGTCATTTCATTCTCACAGCAACCACTTGAGATAGGCATTATTTACCAGGTTTAAAGTTGAGAGAAAAGAGGCCAAGAGAGGGTAGGTAACTCTTGAAGACTCAGAACACACAAGTTAGAGTAAATAACCAAGATGTGAACTCAGTCTAAATGACTTCAGAACCCAAGCTTTTCCCACTATCAAATGGCAAAGCTATTTTCCATCTCTTGATGCCAGCTCCAATTGATAGGCAGTGTCTCTCTGGAAAGTTGTCTTTAGAAATTTTGACATCAAGTTAGGGACCAGCAAGGAAAAGTGCTCAAATCTCTTAGTGATGCATGAGCAATTGGGAGAAGACAGTGTTAACACAAGAACTGTGCATTTGGCCTCCAAGTCCAAGGCCTCTTTTTTAATGTACAGGTTGGAAAACAGAGTTTTGTATTTCTTCGTTACCCCTCATGGTTTAAGTGATGTTATAGTCAGTTCTGCTACAATGCTTGTTTTGAAAATGCAAATTTCTTCCAATGTAAGGTGATATCTTAGGGAAAAATTTGTATATAATGTGAATTTTGTGTTTGCTTATGCTGAATTTCATCAGCAAGAAATGTTAGCAGAAGGCAGAAAACTGCACCTTGCTGAACCAAGCCACATAGGAATACACAAAATAAACACATGCACACATCTCAAATATCTTCCAGTTCACTAAATGTGTTATGAGCCACACCCATCTGGAATTATCACTTTCTGACTGATCAGCTAATCCTCTTTTCACCACTTCACAGTAACTCATAAGCTGCAACTTATTCAAGTCCCAATCCCAAGAAAACGTCAGATCTATTTCAAGGGAAAGTGCCATATTGTAGTATTTATGTAGTGCCATATAGTGGAATTTATATATTTCTTAATTATTTAAAATATGTAAAATTATGTTACCATTCTTTTAGATTCCTATCTCTCTTTTTTTTAAATGAGCCACTGATGAAGTTTTTGAGTGTCATGTCACTAACCCCATCTCCCCATCAAATCTGTGATTTTGATTGCATGATTTTGTGTAGTGATTTTTAGGAATGCAGAGGCCTAATTATAGCACAATTGACCATAGCTGAAATAGCTGGATTAGATTTTGATAGAGTAAACACAAATTGAAAAAACTACACCTGGGAAAAAATGTAATTGATTCAGTGGCAAACCAAGGAAAGGGCAGCAGGAAGTGTTCCCCTGAGTACAAGCCAAAAAGGAATACATATTGGTCTCCTTTTTATCACCATGCACCGGAGACTCTAAACAATGTTAATAGTACACTACTCCTCCATGGAGGGCGGGGAAGAGGGGGGGAACCTTCAAAAGTCTTTTTTAAACAATTGCTGCAATTACTGTCGAGTTTTATTAATGTACAAAAAAGCGTCACATTTGCAAATTTTTATTATTTCTCCTTTAATGAATTTTGTATTCTACATGACAGTTATTTCAGACAATTTCCAATTATACAATTGGCCCTGACACATGTGGACTCTACTATAGATTTTCTTTTCAAGTGTAAATTCATCACAGTTCAGAATTTCTCAAGCTCACTTTTGGTGCAGATTGTTTCTCCAATGCCTGTGAAGAACCCTGGGTTAATTCATTAGCTTTGAAAGAAACATATTCTTGTGATTAACTCTTAGATTAGAAATAAACAATGGAGCACAGTGATCGTAAAGATGAAGAAACAGAATTTGAGCTCCTTCAACTCTGTCGATCCATGGGAGCATTCAGAGTTTTTATTTGTGCTTAAAATATAAAGCAGTGAAACAAAGGACAAACTAAAAGCCATAGTATTTTTGATGGGCAAGGTAAGCTGAATAGTGGCCTCCCAAACACATCCTTGTCCTAATCCACAGAATCTGTGAATATGTTACCTTACATGGAAAAAGTAGTTTGCAGACATGGTTAAATTCAGGATCTCGAGATGAGCAGATTATCCTGGGTTATCCTAGCTTTCCTTTTATAAGTAAAAGGCAGGAGAGTAAGAGGAGGAATGAGCAGCAGTGGAGATCATAATGATACTATTGCTGGATTTAAAGAAGAAATGGGGACAACCTCTAAAAGCTAGAAAAAATAAAGGAAAGGGATTCTCCTCTCAAGCCCCGGGAAGGAACCAGCCCTGATGACATGCTGGTTTGAGTTCCCAGAGCCCTTTTTTGGAATTCTGACCTCCAGACTGTAAAATAATAAATCTGTGTTGTTTTAAGTCACTAAGTTTGTGTAATTTGTTCCAGTACCAGTAGGAAACTAAGGCAATTGGTTAAGTGCAATTTCAGTTCACACATGAAATATTTTAATGAATTTGAATAATACCTTTAAAATTGAAAGCAATTCTTTTAAAATTGTTTTATTAATAGGTACTAAATCAACAAAATAATGATAATTACTCATTATTACATAATTATTACTCAATTTTTGTCAGAGAGGGGTATTTTTAAAAGATGACAAATGTATTTGTATACCACAGCATTAGTGCTGAAGTTCAAGAACTGTTGGCACTGAAAATAAATGTAAAAAATACATACCTGGGCTCTTCCTTATTGTATCATATGTATATGCCATCTGCTCTGATTTATTAATTTCCAACCTCTGTTTCCTCTTTGTTATCTTCTCCATTTAAAACTTGAACACAAGGGGCAAGATGGTGGAGTGGTGAGGTGTAGGTTTTAGTTACTCCTCCAGGGCAGTAGGTAGAAAGCCAGGAACTGCATGGACTGGACACCGGAGAGCAATTTGACTTTGGGCATACTTCATACAACACTTAAAAATGCATGGAACAGCTGAGATCTGTGAAATCTGTAAGTTCTTGTGGCCAGGGTACCCGTGCCACTCCCTGCCAGGCTCAGTCCCATGGGAGGAGGGGCTGTCAGTTCTTGGAACGAGGAGGGAGAACTGCAGTTGTGGGTCTTATTGAAAACTCAGATTGCTGATCCAAACTCCAAACATAGATTGACTGAGACCAGACATCAGAGAATCCGGGAGCAGTCAGCCCAGAGGAGAGGAGATACAGCTAGCAAAAACAGCAAAAAGAAACCCAAAGATAAAGGCAGAGACTTTTTGGACTTCTGGTGAACAAAGAATGGAGAATAGCAGGGCTCAAACAGAGTCAGGCTCATATGCAAATCCAGAGGGTGAGTTTCCTTGTCTGAAGAGCCGGTCTCTCTGCCTTTTTGATTCTTCCTTAATGGCCCTAATCTCCTTGTCTCTTAGCATTTCAATAGCCCATTAGATCTGCAAGGAGGGCCCTTCCTTTTTTTTCTTTTTTTTTTCTCTTTTTCTGAAACAATTACTCTTAGAAGCCCATTACAGAAAGCCTCAAAAACTTGCAATTTGTGTCCAGAAAAGAGTAGAGTTAAGAGAGCTCTGAGACACAAAACAATAAGTCCAGTGGCTGAGAAAATTCGCTAAACACCACAACTTCCCAAGAAAAGGGGGGGGGGGGTCCCCTTATAGCCATCTTCCCAGTGGGCTGGGAATGCTCCTGCCTGGTGCCAGCACAACATCCTAGAGTTGCCCAAACAACCCAGTGTGATGGGAAGTGTTTCCAACAACACATGCACACACCACAATATTGGGTGTGGACAACAGCCTTTCCTGCACCCTCAGCTAATTTTCCCAGGGCTGGGAAGGGGGACCTGTGTGAAAAGGGGGAAATTAACAATCCCCATTCAGCCATCCTTTTAGCAGGCTGGAAACACCCCTACACAGCCCTGCAGCCCAGAACCTCCCTTGGGGGAAGGCACTCGCCTGTGATATAGCACAGTTGTCCCTCAGCAGAGGATCTAGGGGTGCACGGCTTAGAAGAGGTACCCACTCGTGAGTCCCAGGGACCATATGCCAATAGCAAGGACTTCTGGGTCAGCAGCAGAGACAAACTGTGGCAAGACTGAACTGAAGGATTACACTATGGCAACAGCTTTAAATCTCCAGGAACACCTGGGAGGTTTGATTATTAAAGCCACCCCTCCTCCCTAACCACTCAGACACATGCCCCATATGCAGGGTGGGCACCACCAACTACACACACAAGCTTCATGTACCAATTGGACCCCACAAGACTCACACCCCCACTCACCACAAAGACAAAGTGGGGGAGAACTGGCTTGAGGGGAATAGGTGGCTCACAGATGCCACCTGCTGGTTAGTTACAGAAAGTGTACTCCATGAAGCTGTAGATCTGACAAATTAGAGCTAAGGGTTTGAATCAGTCTACATCTACTAAAAGAAACCTATCAAGTTAAGCAAATGCCAAGAGGCCAAAAACAACAGAAAATTTTAAAGCATATGAAAAAACAGATGATATGGATAACCCAAGCCCAAATACCCAAATGAAAAGATCAAAGGAGACATAGTACTAAAGACAAACAATGAGAGCATGGCACAGGATATAAAGGACATGAAGAAGACCATGGCACAGGATATAAAGGACATAAAGAATACCATAGAAGAGCATAAAGAAGAAATTGCAAGAGTAAATAAAAAAATAGATGATCTTTTGGAAATAAAAGAAACTGTTGACCACATTAAAAAGATTCTGGATACTCATAGTACAAGACTAGAGAAAGCTGAATAGCAAATCAGCAACCTAGAGGATGACAGAATGGAAAATGAAAGAACAAAAGAAAGAATGGGGAAAAAATTTAAAAAATTGAAATGGACCTCAGGGATATGATAGATGATATAAAACATCCAAATATAAGACTCATTGGTGTTCCAGAAGGGGAAGAGAAGGGTAAAGGTCTAGGAAGAGTATTCAAAGAAATTGTTGGGGAAAATTCCCAAATCTTTTAAACACCATAAATACACAAATCATAAATGCCCAGAGAACTCCAAATAGAATAAATCCAAATAAATACACTCCGAGACATATTCTGATCACACTGTCAAATACTGAAGAGAAGGAGCAAGTTCTGAAAGCAGCAAGAGAAAAGCAATTCAACAAATACAAAGGAAATAGCATAAGACTAAGTAGTGACTACTCAGTAGCCACCATGGAGGTGAGAAGACAGTGGCACCATATATTTAAAATTCTGAGAGAGAAAAATTGCAAACCAAGAATTCTTTATCCAGCAAAGCTCTCCTTCAAATTTGAGGGAGAGCTTACATTTTTCACAGACAAACAAATAATGAGAGAATTTGCTAACAAGAGACCTGCCCTACTTCAGATGCTAAAGGGAGTCCTACTGACAGAGAAACAAAGAAAGGAGAGAGAGAGAGATGGAGAAAGGTTCAGTACTAAAGAGATTCAGTATGGGTACATTAAAGGTCATTAAGAGAGAGAAGGAAAAGAATATATCTGACAAACATAAACCGAAGGATAAGATGGCTGATTCAAGAAATGCCTTCACAATAACATTGAATGTAAATTGATAAAACTTTCCAATCAAAAGATAGAGATTGGCAGAATGGATCGAAAAAAAATGAACCATCAATATGTTGCATACAAGAGACTCATCTTAGACACAGGGACACACAGAAATTGAAAGTGAAAGGATGGAAAAAAATATTTCTTGCAAGCTACAGCCAAAAGAAAGCAGGAGTAGCAATATTAATCTCAGGTAAAATACACTTTAAATGAAAGGATGTTATGAGAGACAAAGAAGGCGACTACATACTAATAAAAGGGGCAATTCAACAAGAAGAAATAACAATCATAAATGTTTATGCACCCAATCAAGGTGCCACAAAATACTTGAGAGAAACACTGGAAAAACTAAAGGAAGCACTTGATGTTTCCAGAATAATTATGGGAGACTTCAACACATCACTCTCTCCTATAGATAGATCAATCAAACAGAAGACCAATAAGGAAATTAAAAATGTAATCAATCTGATAAATGAATTGGATTTGACAGGCTTATGTAGAACATTAAATCCCAAATCACCAGGATACACATTCTTCTCTAGTGCTCACAGAACTTTCTCCAGAATAGATCATATGCTGGGACATAAAACAAGCCTCAATAAATTTAAAAAAATTGAAATTATTCAAAGCACATTCTCTGACCACAGTGGAATACAATTAGAAGTCAATAACCATCAGAGACTTAGAAAATTAATGAATACCTGGAGGTTAAACAACACAGTCCTAAAAAATCAGTAGGTTAAAGAAGAAATAGCAAGAGAAATTTCTAAATATAGAGAGACAAATGAAAATGAGAACACAGCATACCAAAAACTATGGGATGCACCCAAAGTGGTACTGAGGGGAAAATTTATAGCACTAAGTTCATACATTAAAAAGGAAGAAAGAGCTAAAATCAAAGAACTAATGGAACAACTGAAGAAGCTAGAAAATGAACAGCAAACCAATCCCAAACCAAGTAGAAGAAAAGAAATAACAAGGATTAAAGCAGAAATAAATGACATAGAGAACAAAAAAACAATACAGAGAATAAACAACACCAAAAGTTGGTTCTTTGAGAAGATCAACAAGATTGACAAGCCCCTAGCTAGACTGACAAAATCAAAAAGAGAGAAGACCCATATAAACAAAATAATGAATCAGAAAGGTGACAGTACTTCAGATCCCAAAGAAATTTAAAAAAATATATAAGAGGATAATATGAACAACTGTATGCCAACAAACTGGACAATGTAGAGGAAAAGGATAATTTCCTGGAAATATATGAACAACCTAGACTGACCAGAGAACAAATAGAAGACCTCAACCAACCAATCAAAAGCAAAGAGATCTAATCAGTCATCAAAAAGCTTCCCACAAATAAATGCCCAGGGCCAGATGGCTTCACTGAGGAATTCTACCAACCTTCCAAAAGGAACTGGCACCAGTCTTATTTAAACTCTTTCAAAACATCGAAGAAAATGGAACACTACCTACCTCATGAAGCTAACATCAATCTAATACCACAACCAGGCAAAGATGCTACATAAAAAGGAAAACTATAGGCCTATCTCCCTTATGAATATTGATGCAAAAATTCTCAACAAAATGCTTGCAAATCAAATCCAAAGACACATTAAAAAAATCATACACCATGACCAAGTGGGGTTCATTCCAGGCATGCAAGGATGGTTCAACATAAGAAAATCAATCAATGTATTACAACACTGTGCCAATTTGAATGTATTATGGCCCCGCAAACACCATTATCTTTACTGTAATCTTGTGAGGGCAGACCTATCCCTGTTAATTAGATTGTAATTCTTTGAGTGTTTCCATGGAGATGTGTCCCACCCAACTGTGGGTGATGACTTTGATTGGATAATTTCCACGGAGGTGTTGGCCCACCCATTCAGGGTGCATCAGAATTAAATTACTGGAGCACTGTATAAGATAGACAGAAGGAGCAAGCTGCTACAGCCAAGAGGGACACTTTGAAGAAAGCACAGGAGCTGCAGATGAGAGTTTGAAGACAGCCGTTGAAAGCAGACTCTTCCTCCAGAGAAACTGAGAGAGGACAAATATCCCAAATGCAACTAAGAGTGACATTTTTGAGGAGCTGCAGCCCAGAGAAGAACGTCCTTGGAGAAAGACATTTTGAAACCAGAACTTTGGAGCAGATGCCAGCCAGATGCCTTCCCAGCTAACAGAGGTTTTCTGGACACTGTTGGCCATCCTCCAGTGAAGGTACCCAACTACTGATGTGTTACCTTGGAGACTTTATGGCCTTAAGACTGTAACTGTGTAATGAAATAAACCCCTTTTTGTAAAAGCCACTCCATCTTGGTGTTTTGCATTCCGGTAGCATCAGCAAACTAGGACAAACACATTAGCAAATCAAAAGAGAAAAATCAAATGATCATCTCAATAGATGCTGAAGAAGCATTCGAAAAAATCCAGCATCCTTTTTTTTTCCTTTTTTTCATTTTTATTGAGATTGTTGAGATACCATACAATTATCCAAAGATCCAAAGTGTACAATCACTTGCCCCTGGGTACCCTCATACAGCTGTGCATCCATCACACTTAATTTTTGTTCAATTTTTAGAAACTTTTCATTATTCCAGACAAGAAATAAAGTGAAAGATGAAAAAAGAAAAAAAGAAAAGCAAACTCTAATCCTCCCCTATCCTTAACCAACCCCCCTCAATTGTTGACTCGTAGTATTGATATAGTACATTTGTTCCTGTTTATGAAAAAATGTTGAAATACTACTAACTGTAGTATATAGTTTGTAATAGGTATATAGTTCTTCCCTATATGCCCCTCTATTATTAACTTCTAATTGTATTGTCATACATTTGTTCTGCTTCATGGAGAGTGATTTCTAGTATTTGTACAGTTGATCATGGACATTGCCCACCATAGGATTCAGTTTTATACATTCCCATCTTTCGACCTCCAACTTTCCTTCTGGTGACATATATGACTCTGAGCTTCCCCTTTCCACCTCATTCACACACCATTAGGCTCTGTTAGTTATTCTCACATCTTGCTACCAACACCCCTGTACATTTCCAAACATTTAAGTTCATCCTAATTGAACATTTTGCTCATACTAAGCAACCGCTCCCCATTCTTAAGCCTCATCCTATATCTTGGTACCTTATATTTCATGTCTATGAGTTTACATATTATAATTTGTTCCTATCAGTGAGACCCTGCAATAATTGTCCTAATGTGTCTGGCTTATTTCACTCAGTATATTGCCCTCGAGGTTTTGTCATCAACCCATTTTTTTTTAATATGGTTTTGTTCACTCACCATACTTTGCTTCCCAAGTAAATAATCGATGGTTTTCTGCATGGTCATACATTTATGTGTTCAACACCTTCACCACTATCTATATAAGAGCATCTACATTTCTTCCGCAAGGGAGGAGGGAGAGTCAAAGAAGGTAGAGAGGCAAAAGAAAGAGGAAAAAAAAATGACAGCTAGGAAGTAGCAAAAGGAAAAATAACCTTAAATCAAAGTAGAATAAAGAATCAGACAATACCACCAATGTCAAGTGTCTAACATGCCTCCCCTATCCCCCCTCTTATCTGCATTCACCTTGGTATATCACCTTTGTTACATTAAAGGAAGCATAATACAATGATTCTATTAGTTACAGTCTCTAGTTTATGCTGATTGCATCCCTCCCCCAATGCCTCCCCATTTGGAACACCTTGCAAGGTTGGCATTTGCTTGTTCTCCCTCGTAAAAGAACATATTTGTACATTTTATCACAATTGTTGAATACTCTAGATTTCACCAAGTTACACAGTCCCAGTCGTTATCTTTCCTCCTTTCTTGTGGTGTCTCACATGCTCCCCACCTTCCTCTCTCAACCGTATTCATCGTTACCTTTGTTTAGTGTACTTACATTGTTATGCTACCATCTCCCAAAATTGTGTTCCAAACCACACACTCCTGTCTTCTATCACCCTGTAGTGCTCCCTTTAGTATTTCCTGTAGGGCAGGTGTCTTGTTCACAAAGGCTCTCATTGTCCATTTGTCAGAAATTATTTTGAGCTCTCCCTCCTATTTGAAGGATACAGGATTCTTGATTGGCAGTTTTTCTCTTTCAGTATCTTAAATATATCACACCACTTCCTTCTTGCCTCCATGGTTTCTGCTGAGAGATCCACAAATAGTCTTATTAAGCTTCCTTTGTATGTAATGGATCGCTTTTCTCTTGCTGCTTTCAGGATTCTCTTTTTGTCTTTGACATTTGATAATCTGATTATTAAGTGTCTTGGCGTAGGCCTATTCATATCTCTTCTGTCTGGAGTACGCTGCGCTTCTTGGATCTGTAATTTTATCTTTCATAACAGATGGGAAATTTTCATTAATTATTTCCTCTATTTTTGCTTCTGCCACCTTTCCTTTCTCTTCTCCTTCTGGGACACCAATGATATGTACCTTATTGTACTTTGTTTCATCCTTGAGTTCCCGGAGAACGTTGCTCATATTTTTTCATTCTTTTCTCCATCTGCTCCTTTGCGTGTAGGCTTTCAGATGTTTTGTTCTCCAGTTCCTGAGTGTTTTCTTCTGCCTCTTGAGATCTGCTGTTGTATGTTTCCATTGTGTCTTTCATGTCCTGTGTTGCACCCTTCATTTCCATAGATTCTACTAGTTGTTTTTTTGAACTTTTGATTTCTGCCATATACATGCCCAGTGCTTCCTTTACAGACTCTATCTCTTTTGCAATATCTTCTCTAAACTTTTTGAATTGATTTAGCATTAGTTGTTTAAATTCCTGTATCTCAGTTGAAGTGTACGTTTGTTCCTTTGACTGGGCCATAACTTTGTTTTTCTTAGTGTAGGTTGTAATTTTCTGTTGTCTAGGCATGGTTTCCTTGGTTATCCAAATCAGGTTTTCCCAGACCAGAACAGGCTCAGGTTCCAGAGGGAAGAAATATTCAGTATCTGGTTTCCCTGCGGGTGTGTCTTAGAAAATTGCTCCACCTTTTGATGCCTCGGGTCACTGTGCTTTTCTGCCCAGCAGGTGATGCCTGTTAGCCTATAATTCTTGACTGGTGTGAGGAGGTATGGCCATGTTCCCCCAGGCTCTGGGGTCTGGTTCTGAATGGAAAGGGCCGCACCCCTTTCCTCCTAGAGAAGACAGACCCCTCAGGTGGAGGTCATTAGCATTTCAATGGTCTCGCTCTCTGCTTGTGGTGTCTCCACCCTTCCCCGAGTCACAGCCCTGGAAACTGAAAATGACTGGGGCTTCCTCCACTGAGCCAAAAAAGAAACAGCTAGTCCCCTTCAGACCCAGTCCAAGGCGATCCTCTAGCTCTCCCAGGTCAATCATCACCCAAAGCCTCTGTCTGTTTTTTGGGGAAGCGTACCTGTAGTGAGCAGTTCACACTCGCTACTTAAAACCCCAGTTGGAGCTCAGCTGAGCTATATTCGCTTGCTGAGAGAGAGCTTCTCTCTGGCACCATGAGGCTTTCCAGCTCGGGCTATGGGGGAGGGGGTCTCACGACTTGGATCCCCAGGTTTTACTTACGGATTTTATGCTGTGTTCTCGGGCATTCCTCCCAATTCAGGTTGGTGTATGATGAGTGGATGGTCTCCTTTGTCCCCCCCGCAGTTATTCTGGATTATTTACTAGTTGTTTCTGGTTTTTTGTAGTTGTTCCAGGGGGACTACTTAGCTTCCACTCCTCTCTATGCCGCCATCTTGCCCCCCAGCATCCTTTTTTGATAAAAACACTTCAAAAGGTAGGAATTGAAGGAAACTTCCTCCATATGATAAAGAGCATATGTGAGAAACCCACAGCCAGCATAGTACTCAATGGTGAGAGACTGAAAGCCTTCCCTCTAAGATCAGGAATAAGACAAGGATGCCCGCTATCACCACTGTTATTCAACATTGTGCTGTAAGTGCTAGCCAGGGCAGTCCGGCAAGACAAAGAAATAAAAGGCATCCAGATTGGAAAAGAAGAAGTAAAACTGTCATTGTTTTCAGATGATATGATTTTATAGCTGGAAAACCCTGAGAAATTGATGATACAGCTACTAGAGCTAATAAATTTAGCAAAGTAGCAGGATGCAAGATTAATGCACGTAATTCAGTAATGTTTCTATATGCTAGAAATGAACAAATTGAAGAGACACTCAAGAAAAAGTTACCATTTTCAATAGCAACACAAAAAAATCAAGTACCTAGGAACAAACTTAACCAAAGATGTAAAAGACCTATACAAAAAAAACTACATAACTCTACAAAGAAATAAAAGGGGACCTTAAAAGATGGAAAAATATTCCATGTTCATGGATAGGAAGGCTAAATGTCATTAAGATGTCAATTCTACCCAAACTCATCTACAGATTCAATGCAATCCCAATCAAAATTCCAACAACCTACTTTGCAGACTTGCAAAAGCTAGTAATCAAACTTATTTGGAAAGGGAAGATGCCTCGAATTGCTAAAGACACCCTAAAAAAGAAAAATGAAGTAGGAAGACTTACACTTCCTGACTTTGAAGCTTATTATAAATCCACAGCTGTCAAAACAGCATGGTACTGGCACAAAGACAGATATACTGATCAATGGAATTGAGTTGAGAATTCAGAGATAGACCCCAGATCTACAGCCAACTGAGCTTTGATAAGGCCCCCAAAGCCACTAACTGGGACATAACAGTCTTTTCAACAAATGGGGCTGGGAAAGTTGGATATCCATGTCCAAAAGAATGAAAGAGGACCCCTACCTCACCCTACACAAAAATCAACTCAAAGTGGATCAAAGTTCTTAATATGAAAGACAGTACCACAAAACTCCTAGAAGATAATATAGGGAAACATCTTCAAGACCTTTTATTATACAGCCACTTCCTAGACTTTACCCCAAAGCACAAGCAACAAAAGAAAAAATAGATAAAGCTTAGAAGTTCTGTACCTCAAAGGAATTTGTCAAAAAAGTGAAGATGCAGCCAACTCAATGGGAAAAAAATTTTAGAAACCATGTATCTAACAAAAGACTGATATCGTGCATATATGAAGAAATCCTACAACTCAATGACAACAGTACAGACAGCCCAATTATAAAATGGGTGAAAGATATGAAAAGACAGTTCTCTGAAGAGGAAACACAAATGGCTAAGAAACATGAAAAAATGTTCAGGTTCACTAGCTATTAGAGAGATGCAAATTAAGACCACAATGAGATACCATCTCACACCAATTAGAATGGCTGCTATTAAACAAACTGGAAATTTCAAATGCTGGAGAGGATGTGGAGAAATTGGGATTCTTGTTCATTGTTGGTGGGACTGTATAATGGTTCACCCACTCTGGAAGTCAGTCTGGCACTTCCTTAGAAATCTAGATATAGAGTTACCATTCGATCCAGCGATTGCACTTCTCGGTATATACCCAGAAGATCTGAAAGCAGGTACATGAACAGATATCTGGACACCAATGTTCATAGCAGCATTATTCACAATTGCCAAGAGATGGGAACAACCCAAATGTCCTTCAACATATGAGTGGATAAATAAAATGTGGTACATACACATGATGGAATACTACGTGGCTGTAAGAAGGAACGATGTCGTGAAACATATGACAACATGAATGAACCTTGAAGACATAATGCTGAGCGAAATAAGCCAGGCACAAAAAGAGAAATATTACATGCTACCACTAATGTGAACATGGAAAAATGTAAAACAAATGGTTTATAATGTAGAATGTAGAGGAACTAGCAACAGAGAACAATTAAGGAAGGGGGAATGATAACCCAATAAGAACAGATAAGCTAGCGAGGATAAATTTAATGTTTTGGGAATGTACAGGAATGACTATGGTCTGTTAATTTCTGATGGGTATAGTAGGAACAAGTTCACAGAAATGTTGCTATATTAGGTTATTTTCTTGGGGTAGAGTAGGAACATGTTGGAAGTAAAGTAGTTTCTTAGGTTAGTTGTCCTTTTCTTACTCCCTTGTTATGGTTTGTTTGTAATGTTTTTTTAATTGTATGTTTTCTTTAATTTTTTTTTGATATAGTTGATTTAAAAAAAAGAGTTAATTAAAAAAAAAAACAATGAAAAAAATATGCAGAGCCCCCTTGAAGAGCTGGTGGAGAATGCAGGGGTGTTGGGCTTCCCCACCTCGATGGTTCCTGATGTGCTCACAGACATAGGGGACTGGTGGTCTGATGCGCTGAACCCTCTATCACAGGACTTGCCCTTGGGAAGACTGTTGCTGCAAAGGAGAGGCTAGGCCTCCCTATAATTGTGCCTAAGAGCCTCCTCCCAAATGCCTCTTTGTTGCTCAGATGTGGCCCTCTCTCTCTAGCTAAGCCACCTTGGCAGGTGAAATCATTGCCCTCCCCCCAACGTGGGATCTGACACCCAGCGGAGTGAATCTCCCTGGCAACGTGGAATATGACTCCCGGGGAGGAATGTAGACCTGGCATCGTGGGACGGAGAACATCTTCTTGACCAAAAGGGGGATATGAAAGGAAATGAAATAAGCTTCAGTAGCACAGAGATTCCAAAAGGAGCCGAGAGGACACTCTGCTGGGCACTCTTATGCAAAATATAGATGACCCTTTTTAGGTTCTAATGAATTGGAATAGCTAGCAGTAAATACCTGAAACTATCAAACTACAACCCAGAACCTGTGAATCTTAAAGATGATTGTATAAAAATGTAGCTTATGAGGGGTGACAATGTGATTGGGAAAGCCATATGGACCACAGTCCCCTTTGTCTAATTTATGGATGGATGAATAGAAAAATGGGGGAAGAAAAAAGAAAGGCACCCAATGTTCTTTTTTACTTTAATTGCTCTTTTTCACTTTAATTTTTATTATTATTTTTGTGTGTGTGGTAATGAAAATGTCAAAAATTAATTTTGGTGATAAGTGCACAGCTATATAATGGTACTGTGACCAACTGAATGTATGCTTTGTTTTGTATGATGGCATGGTATGTGAATATATCTCACTAAAAATGAATTTAGAAAAAAGCTCTAACAGACTGTGTTAAATACAATTTAATTTTTTTTAATCTATCTCGACTCTAGAAGGAAGAGAGGAAAAGATAAATTGCTTTCACTACCTTTTACAGTCACTATTCTTTATTTGAAGACTGAGACCATGTTTTATTCATCCTTCCTTCCATCAGCTACCACAGTGTCTGGCATTTAATAGGATAATCAATAAAGTTTGATTAATAAATGAACAATAAACAGAGAAGATCTGTGTTCATAATGCCCCTGCCCCCAGATTTCTCTTCTAGAACTCCTAAATGTCTTTTTTTATTATTATTTTGAAATAAATTCAAAGTTATAGGAAGAGTTGCAAAACAATACTAACCCCATACACAGAATTCCATCATACCCTGACCCCCCTCGCCCGATAGCTCAATCCACCAACATTGCTATTTCTTTCCCTGCCTCCCTCCCTCCCTCCCTATCTATCATCCATCATCTATTGCTCTGTCTTCTGAACACATGAGAGCTAGCTGCACACATCCTTGAACACACACTATAATTCACGTATACAGTTCCCATGAACAAGAACATTCTTTTATGCAATCCCATTAAGCGCAGCTAAGAAGTACAAGAGATTCAACAATGATACGAAGCTTACGTTCTATATTGCCTTTTCCTTATGTCTCAACTGTGTCCCTTTGAGCCACCTGTCCTCTATCCTCCAATCCCATCCAAATTCATCCTTGGCATTCAATTGTCATCTATTTAGACTGTCTTTTTTTTTTTTTCAGTTGTGGTGAGACATATATACAGCCTAAATCTTCCCATTCCACTCCCTCCCTAGCCTTCCATTAGTGGGATTAATCACATTTAGAATGTTGTAATGCTCTTTCCCATCATCCATTACTAGAATTTTTCCTTCACCTCAAACAGCAACCCTACACTCCTTTCTTAACTCCCCATTGCCCCTTCCCCCATTTCTCTTAACCCAAACTCTACTTTTCATCTCTATGGTTATATTCTCTGATAATTTCTTTGTGTTTACTGTGGGGATTAAAATTAACCTCTTAAATCCATATCAATCTTGTTTTTCTTTGATACCACCTTCACTTCAATAGAACACATAAACTATGTTCCTATACTCCTCCATTCCCCCACCTTTATATAGTTATCTAAAATTACATATTTTACATTGAGTTCAAAACCACTGATTTATCATTAGAGTTTGTGTATTTTATATCATGTAGGAAGTAAATAGTGGAGTTATAGTTCAGAAATTATTGACTTCTATTTGTATTCCATTGTGTTTGGAGAATGTTCTTTGAGTATATTCAATTTTTTTTTTTTTTTAATTTCTTGATGCTTGTTTTATGTCCCAGCTTATGGTCCCTTCTGGAGAAAGATCTGTGATCACTGGAGAAAAATGAGTGTCCTGGTGATTTGGGATGTAAGGTACTATATATGTCTGTTAAAATTCTCTATATCTCTTTCTCCTTTTTTGTGTGTCTCTGTTGGTAGGGCTCCCTTTAATATCTGAAGTAAGGCAGGTCTTTTATTGGCAAAGTCTCTCAGCCTTTGTTTTTCTGTGAAAAATTTAAGCTTTCCCTCAAATTTGAAGGAGAGTTTTGCTGGATAAAGTATTCTTGGTTGGAAATTTTTCTCTCTCAGAATTTTAAATATGTCCTGCCACTGCCTTCTCGCCTCCATGGTGTCCCCTTAGTAGTCACAACTTAGTCTTATGTTGTTTCCTTTGTATGTGGGAATTGCTTTTCTCTTGCTGCTTTCAGAACTTACTCCTTCTCTTCAATATTTGAGAGTCTGATCAGAATATGTTTTGGAGTGGGTTTATTTGGATTTATTCTATTTGGAGTTTGCTGGGCACTTATGCTTTGTGTATTTATATTGTGCAGAAGGTTTGGGAAGTTTTCCCCAACAATTTCTTTGAATACTCTTCCTAGACCTTTACCCTTCTCTTCCCCTTCTGGGACACCAATGATTCTTAAGTTTGGACATTTTATTTTATCTATCTTATCCCTGAGATCCATTTTGATTTTTTCAATTTTTTTCTCCATTCTTTCTTTTGTTCATTCATTTTCTGTTCTGTGGACTTCTAGGACACTGAGATGTTGTTCAACTTCCTCTAGTCTTGTATTGTGAATACCCAGAGTCTTTTTAATTTGGCCAACAGTTTCTTTTATTTCCATAAGATCTTCTATTTTTTTATTTAGCCTTGCAAAGTCTTCTTTATGCTCTTCTAGTGTCTTCTTTATGTTGCTTAAATCCTGGGCCATGGTCTTGTTGATGTCCTTTAAATCCTTTGCTATGTTTTCATTCCTCTATTGTAGTTTTTTGATTAATTGTGCAAGATACTTTGTCTCTTCTGATATCTTGATTTGTGTGTTTGGAGTTGGATTCTCCATATCGTCTGGTTTCATCATATGCATTAAGATTTTCTGTTGTTTTTGGCCTCTTGGCATTTGCTTTGCTTGATATGGTTCTTTCATGTTGTAAAAAAAAATTTCTCTCTAATTTCTCAGAAACACAGTTTGGTGGCATACACGTTCTCTAACTACCCAGCAGATGGCATCTGTGAGTCACCTATACCCCTCAAGTCAGTCCTCCACCTTGTCCCCGTGGTGTGTGGGGAAATGATTCTTGTCAGGTTCACTTGGAGAACTCAGTCTGGGTGTTTTGCTGGAGCTGTCCACCCTGAATGTGGGGCGTGTGTATGGGTGGCCAGGGAGGAAGGACAATTTTAATATTCAAATCCCCCAGGTCCCTGGGGATTCAAGGCCGCCACGAGAGTCTAAGCCTTCATTTCATTTCAGCCCCAGACCCTCTCTCTCGCTGTCCCACAAACCACTGGACTTGGTGTAGTGTCCCTGGGTTCTCTGAGCGGGTTCCCCCGCCCAGCCACGATCCTCCAGGACCTCTGCTGAGGGAATGCTGTGCTACATCACCACTGCGCACCGTCCTTCAAGGGAATCCCCGGGCCACCAGGCCATGCCGGGGCGCTTCCAGCCTGATGCAAAGATGGCCAAACAGGGCATCTCCACACCCCCCTCCTCGCACAGTTCCTCCTTCCCAGATCCAGGACAACTGGCAGGGCTCTGGACTGTGGGCATGGCCCCTGGCAGGAGTTTATCCAGCCCTCCAGGAAGCCAGCTGCTAGCCGCGGGGTTTCTTTCTGCTTCCAGCTCTCCCCTCCGTTCCCCCAGCCCCAAGGGTATCTGCAGCAGGCTATCTTCCAGGCCAGACACCGAGAGGTCGGCCCAGGCCCCTCTTCTGTGTTTTACTGCGTGGTTCCCAGTATCGCAGCTGCAGCCGCTCCTGGGTTTTTCCCTTTTTTTTTTTTTTTTTTTAAAGAGCCCGTTGGTCTCCAAATGCCAAACCCTGGCTTTCCCAGACCGCAGCATGGTTGCGGGTCTTCCAGCCAGCTTACTCACTCTTTTCAGAATGCAGACTCCCGGTTTCACCAAGTATACGGCCTCTGTGGAACTATAAGTCCTCGTCCAGCTGGCGCATTGCTGCAATTGGTATTCTGGGTCACCCTATGGTTTTTATCTAGTGTTTTTCATGGAGGTGTATTTTTGCCCAGTCTCACTTAGGTGCCATCTTAGTTTCTCCTAAATGTCTTTTAATATTATGCTTCTAACCTAGAAGTTTACCAAAATTTTTCTAGGTACCCTCAGCCTAGAACTAAGTTCTTTT
Organism: Choloepus didactylus; assembly: GCF_015220235.1. Taxonomy (NCBI): domain Eukaryota; kingdom Metazoa; phylum Chordata; class Mammalia; order Pilosa; family Megalonychidae; genus Choloepus; species Choloepus didactylus. The sequence continues at coordinate 105,186,783 of NC_051309.1, forward strand.
TTCTCTAAATTCTAATGGTCTGTTTGTACCACTATAAAGCCCTTATCTTATCATGATCTCCAACTTATTAAAGCTAGTTACTTATGATTTCATTTCCTCTGCTAGATTATAAACTTTAGATAGTCAATGGCATGTAGTTTATTCCACCCGAAGTCACAAAAGAAACTAGAGAATAATTTGCATATGTTACACAATCAATAAAACATTGTTCAATTTAAGTTGAAATTCTCATCTCATTGTTAACGATTTCTATTTATGTTTTCAAAGGTATACAACTTTCAAACATTTTTTCATGTACTTTCAAACCCATAAATGAAGATAATAACTTTATCTCACTTTTACTTTTTTTAGAATATAATGCATCAAATGAAGAAATTTCCTTCAAGAAATTCATTTTTTTTTTGAGATTTCAATATATGTTACATGTACTTGTCCATGGTTCTGTATATAAATGAGATATTTCTCCTTTTCTTATCACAGTTTAAATATGTTTCTTTCACATAAATGTATTTTCAATACATTTTCAAAACATTTTCTTTCCTCCTCCCTGTCTCTGTAAATCCTCAACTTACCCACCACCCACATTATATTACTGCTGGTCATATCCTTATTTTCTCTATCTGAATGGCCTATCAAGATTTATGGAGACTAAATCACAAAGACCTTAATAAAATATTTGATTTGAAACTGCCTTTGCTATTTAAAACTATGCCTCCCACTGTCTTTCCTGGGAGTCTGAAATAATCTGGGTGTCAACTTTTTTCTCCATATACAAAGGAAGCAGATGGCTGGAGTAGCAGGCCATAAAACTGTCTTCATCACCATCTCCCCACCCTGCTTTAAAGGAGCCCCAAGCTCAAAGCCACTGCCACTATTTTCTGCTTGCACCACTAATATAGCTACACCAAAGGGTCTCAGAAAACTGGTAGCTTTTCCAAAGTCTGATGAAAAACATCAATGGAACAACTGTCACGGTGTATATAGTATTCAACTCTGACACTCTAACATTCCTATCACAAATAATCCACAGTGCATTATCTGAGATAAACCAAGAAGTGCAAGATGTTTTTCAACATGGGAATGTCTAGTTTTTATGAAGCAGTGAAGGAATGTTTAAAGCTGACATGAAAAGTGTATTTCAGAAAAAGAATTTGGCTTGAAGATACTGATGAAAAGATAAGATAAAGTTTGAGGTAGGAAAATAGTCTCAATAACATGCCAAAAATATAAAAATTTACATATATCTTGTCAAAAAATTCAAAATTTGTTTTAAATACAACAGTGGTTAAGGGTATGGGTTTGCAGATTGTAAGGCTTCACATATTTTAGACAGCATTTATAGATTTCTTTTGACAAAACATGTGAGAAATAAGCCATTTTGACACTTGAATTGTCTATGAAGAAAACAACTCCACACCTATCTCCAGTAAGTACTTTGAGAAGGGAAGTAGAACTTCTAGAGATGATGAAAGAGAATGTTTTTAATATACAGACTGTGTACACTGGAGCTGGTTCAAAACTGACTCATCAGAGTCAATTGCAAATATTAAGGAAATCTGTTAAACTATTGGTAGCTTGGAATTGGCTGTCATGGGAGGATTTATACCATGGAAATCAGCAAATGCTAAATTAAGGCATTATTTTTTTTCTCCAAAAGACCAGTTTACTAGTATACAACTGAGACTGGGGACGAGGAATTGAACAGAGTTTTGCTTGCTCATTGAGTCTATGTGGAAGTAGAGAATATATATTATTAAGATCATTATATAATTATACACAAAATAAGTGGGAATATTATTCTAAACAAAATTCAGATATTCTAATTTCTATTGCTTTAATTTATACAAAAATAGAACTGCTTTTAATTGGATTTCCCGAATTCATAATGTGATGAATTACCATCTAGAGATAGTTGGGGCTAATGTTGATTTCTCCTTAACAATTTTTGGAAGAAAGATAATGCATATAAACAAGTCATATGCAAACTATTCAAGGACAAACTATTTTTAAGAAGCCAACATTTAAATGACCTCATTCAAATAAGAAATCTGGGGGTTTTTTTGTTTTGTTTTTATTATCTATCAGAGTACTAGACTCAGTTTTGCAATCTGGAAAATACATCCTCACATATGATTTGATAATTTGAAATTAAATCATTTATGCATAAGTATTTAGTACACTTTAATTTATGGAGCATTAATGTGACTTATTTTAGATACTTGGAAGAAGAAAACTATATACTTAACTAAGTTAGATTGATTCACTTCTAGTTATAGAGTTTTACTACACATGTTGATAGTCATTTTGTAATTGCTATAATGGTTTTAATGTGCCTATATTTTACCTCCTCAACTAGTTTATTTTTCAGCTAGTTTATAAGTGTCCCATAGTTAAGAACTATATTTATATCCAAAGTGTATCATCAGTTGTGCCTGGTGCCCTCGTACTGCTGTGCATCCATCACAATTAATTTTTGTTCAATTTTTAGAAACTTTTCATTACTCCAGACAAGAAATAAAGACAAAGAAGCAAAAAAAAAAAAAAAAAAAAGAAAGAAAGAAAGAAAGACAGAAAGAAACATAAAAGGAAACTCAAATCCTCCCACGTCCCTAACCATCCCCCCTCAATTGTTGACTTGTAGTATTGGTATAGTACATTTATTACTGTTTATGAAAGAACATTGAAAATACTACTAACTGTAGTATATAGTTTGCAATAGGTATATATTTTTTCCCTATATGTCCCTCTATTATTAACTTAAAGTTGTATTGTCATACATTTGTTCTGATTCATGGAAGAGATTTCTAATATTTGTGCAGTTAATCACAGACATTGCCCACCATAGGATTCAGTTTCATACATTCCCATCCTTTGACCTCCAACTTTCCTTCTGGTTACATATATGACTCTGAGCTTCCCCTTTCCACCTTATTCATGCACCATTCAGCACTGTTAGTTATTTTCACAATGTGCTAACGTCACCTCTGTTTATTTCCTAACATTTAAGTTCATCTAGTTGAACATTCTGCTCATACTAAGCAACCACTCCCCATTCTTTAGCCTCGTTCTATGTCTTGGAACCTTATATTTCATATCTATGAGTTTACATAATTAGTTCCTATCAGTGAGAACCTGCAATATTTGTCCTTATGTGTCTGGCTTATTTCACTTGGTATATATTGTTCCCATGCATACATTCCATCCTAAGTAAACAATCAATGGTTCCCTGTATAGTCACATATTTACACATGTTCACCACCCTCACCACTATCTATATAAGGGCATCTACATTTCTTCAGCAAAACAGGAGGAAGAGTCAAAGGAGGTAGAGAGGCAAAAGAGAAAGAAAAAAGGAAGAGGAAAAAAAACATAACAGCTAAGAAAAGCAAAATGAAAGATAACCTTAAATCAAAGTAGAATAAAGAGTCAGACAACACCACCAATGTCAGGTGTCTCACACTCCTCCCCTATTCCCCCCTCTTACCTGCATTTACCTTGGTATATCACTTTTGTTACATTAAAGGAAGCATAATACAATGATTCTGTTAGTTACAGTCTCTAGTTTACATTGATTGCATCCCTCCCCCAATGCCTTCCCATTTTTAACACCTTGCAAAGTTGACATTCGCTTGTTCTCTCTCATGAAAGAACATATTTGTACATTTTATCACAATTGTTGAACACTCTAGGTTTCACCGAGTTACACATCCCAGTCTATATCTTTCCTCCTTTCTTCTGCTATTACACATGCTCCCAACCTTCCTCTCTCAACCATATTCATAGTTATCTTTGTTCAGTGTACTTACATTGCTGTGTTACCATCTCCCAAAATTGTGCTCCAAACCTCTCCTTCCTGTCTTTTCCTATCACTCAGTGCTCCCTTTAGTATTTCCTGTAGGGCAGGTGTCTTGTTCACAAAGTCTCTCATTGTCTGTTTGTCCAAAAATACTTTGAGCTCTCCCTCATATTTGAAGGACAGTTTTGCTGGATATAGGATTCTTGGTTGGTGGTTTTTCTCTTTCAGTATCTTAAATGTATCACACCACTTCCTTCTTGCCTCCACGGTTTCTGCTAAGATATCTGCGTATGGTCTTATTAAGCTTCCTTTGTATGTGGTGGATTGCTTTTCTCTTGTTGCTTTCAGGATTCTGTCTTTGACATTTGATAATCTGATTTTTAAGTGTCTTGGTGTAGACCTATTCAGATCTATTCTGTTTGGTGTATGCTGCACTTCCTGGATCTGTAATTTTATTTCTTTCATAAGAGCTGGGAAATTTTCATTGATTATTTCCTCTATTATTGCTTCTGCCCCTTTTCATTTCTCTTCTCTTTCTGGGACACCAATGATACATACATTCTTATATTTTGTTTTGTCCTTAAGTTCCCGGAAATGTTGCTCATATTTTTCCATTCTTTTCTCCATCTGCTCCTTTGCGTGTAGGCTTCCAGGTATTTTGTTTTCCAGTTCCTGAGTGTTTTCTTCTGCCTCTTGAGATCTGCTGTTGTATGTTTCCGTTGTGTCTTTCATCTCTTGTGTTGTGCCTTTCCTTTTCATAGATTCTGCCATTTGTTTATTTGAACTTTCGATTTCTGCCCTCTGTATGCCCAGTGTTTTCTTTATAGCCTTTATCTCTTTTGCCATATCTTCTCTAAACTTTTTTAATTGGTTTAGCATTAGTTGTTTAAATTTCTGTATCTCAGTTGAAGTGTACGTTTGTTCCTTTGACTGGGCCATAACTTTGTTTTTCTTAGTGTAGGTTGTAGTTTCCTGTTGTCTGCGCATCTGACCTCCTTGGCCACCCCAGTCAGGTTTTCCCAGATGAGAACAAGGTCAGGTCACAGAAGGAGGAAATATTCAGTATCCAGTTTCCCTGATAGTGTGTCTTAGAGGATTAACACATCCTGTGCTTTTCTGCCCAGCAGGTGGTGCCTGTCAGCCTGTGACAGGCTGGTGTAAGGGGGTGTGGCCTGAAGCTCTCCACCAGGCTCTGGGGTCTGGTTCTGAATGTAAGGCAGGTAGTAGAGCTGGGCCCCTCCTCTTTCTTCTTGGGAAGCTATGCCCCCTAAAGAGAGGTCATTTGCATATAGATAGATTCTTTTTTCTCTGACTCTGCTATCTCCACCTTTGTCTTAGTCAGAGTGCTGTGAGCTGAAAATGGCTGAGGCTTTCTCCACTGAGCTGCCCAGGTTGACAGAGAGAGAAAGGAACAGAAAGCCCCTAGATTCACCCATAGGCCAGAGATAGCACCTGATCCTCTGGGCTCCCCATCCTGAGACAGATATGTCCCCTGATTCTCCCAAGGTCAGTCATCACCAAAAGCCTCTGTCTGCTTCTTGGGGATTCACTGTCTGTACTGAGCAGTTAACATTAAAACCCCAGTTGGAGCTAGGCTGAGGTATACTTGCTTGTTCAGAGAGTGCTGCTCTCTAGCACCGTGAGGCTTCTGTGAGAGAGGGGCTCTCAGCTCTTGGCATGGGTCTGCAGTTTTTACTTCCAGATTTTATGCTGAGATCTCAGGCATTCTTCCCAATTCAGGTTGGTGTATGATGAGTGGACAGTCACGTTTGTCTTTCTGCAGTTATTCTAGGTTATTTACTAATTTTTCTGTCATTCATGATTTGTTCCAGGGGGAGTAACTCACTTCCGCTCCTCTCTATGCTGCCATCTTAGCTCCCTTCTGACTGTCTTTAAACTTACTAACATTCTCAAGAGGAAAACAAATTTAATATTGTTTTGTGCACCTTCACTTAAGTCAAGAACTGAGGTTTACAAGCAATCTAATAATGTTGAGAAAAATGGGCTTTATTATTATATTTGATATAAATATGCAAACTTCCCTATTTTGTATATATCATCTTCACTTACTAGACTGTTCCCTGGAAGCAGAAGTTGATACTTTGTCTTTTTGACAGCTTGATAAGCAGTCACCTGAGATGGTGCTTCATAGTATTTGCCTGTCAATAAATGTTTCTTAAGTGGCATATTAGCTCCCTCTTAAATGTTGTGGCGGGTACAAGAGACTAAATGTCAGCTGGCTCTTTCCTCCTAAAGATTCATAGTGCAGAAGGGGATCTGGATTTCATACAATTTGAACATATATGCTTATAGCTTTGAAATTTTGGAGTTATACATCTCCCTCATACTTTAGCTTCCAAATATGAAACACTACATCATTTTCTAACCAAAAATACTTATCAAATAAATCCAGTATTAAATAAGACTGTCTGTACCTAGATCTGCAATAATATTTTACCAGGAGCTAGGAATAATGTTAAATTAACTTTCAGCAAAGGAGGTGAAAATATAAGTAAATTAATCCCTGGCTATGTCTATGTGCTTTATATGACTCAAACTCCCTGGAATTTCTCATATTAACATTTCCAGTTACCCCAGGATTTAATAATTATAAATTATTTGTGCATATGTGCTTTTCAGTCATTAAAATTATGTTTGAGAGAATTTCCCCAAAATGTGAGGGAAATTTTAACCCCATATTGGCTTAAGCATTACAAATATTTTTCCCGGTCTTTCATGTATATGGTAACCCTAACTGTGGTACCCATTGGAAATAAACTCTTAAATTTTAATATAGTCAAATGATCAGGTTTTTAATCTTATGGTTTGGACTCTCAGGTTTTGGTAAGATATTTCTTCTCCACCCCCTGGCCATAGAGATGTTCTCTTACATTTTCTTCTATTAGATTTAGGCCTTTAATAATACATCCTGGATTCAATCTTGTTTATGTTATAAAGTTGTGGTGTATACATATATATATATATATATATATATATATATATGCCATATATACATACATATATATATATATATATATATTCAGTTTTCAAGACATTCTACTCCCTACTTACTACCAAATTCTCACTTCTTTGCTGCTAATGAAACTAATCATTTTCCACTATTTTTTGAATATCACCTCTATAAAAATCTAAGTTCCTAAATTTATATCGGTCAGCTAGTTTCTAGGTTCTCCCTTATAGTTTCTACCTATTTACTTTTAGATCAGAAAAATACTATTGATGTTTGAAACATTATCTTGAATTCAGCAAGTTCTCCTTTTAGTTTTAATGATTCATGAAATCTGTTGGGCTTTCTACATAGAAAATCATACCATCTAAAAATAAATATTTTTCAATTTTTACATTTTTGCATCTTGTTTTTTAATCCTTCTTCCATGTCCCATTTTTCTTCCTTTTTAACCTTATATCATTAGCCAGGATCTCCAAACCTATATTGTATAGTTGCAGTGATAAAGGATAGCCTTATCTTGTTTAAAATTTCATCTAGTATGGTGTTTGCTTAAAATGTTGCAGTTAATACTTTTTGATCAAGTGAAAGCTCCCTTTGTTCATATTTTCCTGATAGTTTTTATTATCAAATTAATCTTGAACTTAATCATGTATGTTGAGGCAATCATATGATTTTAATAATTTGGACCATTTATATATTTAATTATATTAGTATATTTCCTGATGATAAACTGTCTATGTATTCCAGAAATAAATCCTACTTGGTCATTATTTATTAATTTTTAATATACTGTTGTAGTCAATTTGCTAGTAATTAATTTATGACTTGTCTATGTGTTAGGTCCTATAATTTTGTAATTTTGTTTTCATACATGGACTAGTCAGACTTCTTTAGCTTGCTCCCTACTTACTACCAAACCCTCACATCTTCTTTGCTAATAAAACTGTGATTATTCAGCAGTCGTCTCAGAAGTTCATTGATCTTGATCAGTCTAAGCCAACAGTTCTCAAACCCTTTTTTCTCAGGTCCCTTTTACATTTTTAAAAAGTATTGAGGACCCAAAGAGCTTTTATTTGTGTAGTGTAAATCTCTTTACATTTACTATATTAGAAGTTAAAACCGAGAAGTGTTTTAAAATGAAAAACACATAAGCAAACAGTCTTTTAACCATTTGAGCTAATAGTCACTGGAATTGGCACTGTACACTCATGAAAGAATGAGAGTGAAAGACCAAATAACGTCTTAGTATTATTATGAGAATAGATTTTATCTGGGAAAGCATTTCCCTGATCATGCTTTGAGAACCACTGATGCGAGTCAATCAAACTAGTCATGGCCCTCTGGTTTTCCAAATCTCCTTATATGTGCCTCTGAGATCTGATTCTGGACAGTAGTATTTAAGTGGAAATCAGCTGAGAAGGTGTTTGGGACAGTTCTTACTTCAGTGATAAAGAGAAAAAAATGTGGCTGGCCCTGCCTTCCACCCATCTTCCATGCCCTGAAAGTGTTATGACATGTGGAGTTGCAACAGCCCGCTTGTAATGATAAGCTCACACGGAGGAAGATGAAAGTCAGTCTGCTAGGATGACAAGAGTGGAAGTATAAAAACAGGACTGAGTCTAAGTCAACAAACAGGCCTGAGTCTCTTAAGTCAACAGTGAGTGACGAATGAACAACAGAAAATCACATACCTGTGATGTCTTGTTACTAGGGAAAGTAAATCCCTATTTATATAAACCGTTGTAAGTTGTTTTTCCTTTTATTTGAAAATGAACATTTTCTTTATCTGATGCATTCTCTTTAACAAGTTTTAGAATAGTAGGTTTACTAACAGTTTAAAATGAGTTCAGAGCTTTCTCACTTCTATTTTCTGCAACAAGTTTTAGAAGATAGGAATAATATTTTGCTGGAATTTTTATAGATATTACATGTATATTACATATAAGATTGTCTGGATCTTTTTTGTTTAAGTCATCTTAAAATGTTTACACCTTAAATTATTTTCTTACCATTTTAGCTTCTTTAATGATTTTGTTATATCAAGTATTTATTTCTTCTTATACTAATTTTGATATGTAGAAGACGTGTTTTCATTTTATCTAGCTTTAAAAATTTATTTATATTCTCAATATTTTAGCATGTTCTTTTAACCTCAGGCCTGACTGGTTCTCTTTTATCATTCTATGTTTTATTTATATTTTTCTTTTTTCTTTATCTGTCTGGTTACAGGGTTGTATATTTATGATTCTTTTCAAAGAACTAATTTTCACTTTTCTCTATCCAATACACACTTCTCTCTGCTTTATATTTTGGGTTTACTTGATTGAGATTTTCTTAGTTCTGGGGTTAAGTATTTGTTTATTTTGTTTCCCACTCTATTTGTTTTCTTAAAAATATATCTAAAGCTAACATTTTCCCACTGAATACTTTTTTATCTGTGCCTCATAAAGTTTGAGATACAGTATTTTCAATAAATCAATTTAAAATTTTTAATATCCCACTTTTAACCTCAAATTATAGTGCTCTTTAGCTTCTAGATAAATTGTACTTTCCTAGTTATCATTTTTTATTTACAATTTTACTGCACAGTGAATAAAATTCTCTGTATTTTTTTAGTAATTTTTAAGACACTGTTTACAACATTAGTCATTTGTTTGGCTAGCCCATGTGTACTTGAAATTAATATATATTTGCTGGGTATAATGATTTTATTAGTTTGATTTTATAAATTGCTACCCTGGGTTTTCTTTTGAATGATGTTTGCCCAGAATATCTTTTACCATATACTTATTTACAAGAGATGTACTGAATACATAGTGTTATCAAGGAATGGCCAAATGTGAAAATTAATATTTGTCCAAGACCGAGGCAAAAGTCAAATATCACCATCAACAGTAAATGTGGTAATTGGATATTTCATCTAAAACATGGTATTACAATTTTATTTAGTAGTCAAATGTGAAAAGTTTGACATTTTAATGTAGAAACAATATTTCAACACTATTAACTGCTAGCATGAATAGCTGCAATCACAATACTGCACACTTTGGATATTTAAAAGATGTTCACTTTCCAGCAAGGCTGATAGAAAAGCAAAAGAGCCTATGGGAAGCGCTCATAGTTGCTGATGGAAAAGTGGTCACCAAGTTATTTTATCAAGTAAAAACTTATCACTTCTTCAAATCCAGATTAGTTAAAGTGGTGATGCAATCCCAAAGCATAGGCTTTGAATAAGTTTTCTTCTTATTCTAAATAGTAGATAAAGAATACTTTGACATATATATACACAAATACATATAAATATATAATAAAATTGACCCTGAATCTTCCCTAACATAAAATGACAGAAGCACCTGTATATAGCAGTAATCATGAAGAAATATCTGCACTCTCAAGTCAGAGAAATTGCAGCAGATATGAACAACCAAACTACTTTTAATGCAAGCAACAATTCATTGTTAATAAATTCTAAGTTGGTATTTAAAACTGCATTTCTAGTAAACAATCATTTGTATATGTAATATCTGCTATTTCTTCTTGTTTAAACATATTTATAACTATAAATCCAGACAGTTTCAAAATAAGTTTTATGTCATAATGGAATTTTCACTCCAAGTTACATCCAGAAAGTCTACACACATTTCAAATTGAACGTAGATTTATTAATGAATTTAAATGGTATGCCTTGTGATATTTCTGAAATTATTTTCCTGATTACCTATAAAGGTAACCTACACTACCCCATGATCAATATTCATGCACAAATTCTGGGATAGTGGAATCAATGTTGAAGTGTGGAGCAAGTTGCTACACGGTGCATCATGGGAACACAGGCTCAGGCACAGTAAAGACTTTCAGCAAATAACAGCTTTATTACTTACACAGCACAAAGAGTCCAAAGAACAAGGGAAGAGATCCCATCATGGCCCGTCTCCCAGGGAAGCCAACTGCTCAGGTCAGGGCAAGTGGATGGCAGCTCTGGACATTCTACTTTGCATCGAAGAGGAGAGGTAAATCTGTGCTTCCCAAAGGTTAGGCTTTTATACACGAGGGTTACAGGGCCCTGCCGCTGAGCAAAAAGCATGTATCATGCAAACTTTGTTCAGAGTTCCTGCCCTGATAAGCAGCTAGGGATGCTTGTTCCCTGTTTGGGGTTCAAGGTACACTCAGGCCATTCCTTTAGACCTAGCATCTGTTCCAGGCCATGGAATGGAAATATATTGAAGCATCTTCATATAAAGAAAGAAAAGGGTGGGGTGGGGTGGGGGAGGTAGGCAAGTGTTGGGAGATGGCCACTAAGTGCGTGCATGACTGTCCCAGCAGTTCCCTTGGCCTAGCCTACTTGTTCCCATTAGCCTGTGGCTCTCAACAATGTTGATAGTAAAGTTGGGAACACCAGTGGCTGCAGTACATTAGGTGGAATTAATCTATGCATACCATTACTCCAAGTAGCGTGATCAGGCTCACAGAGAAATTATCTCATTCATGCCTCCCAACCCTCCAGAAACCAGCTGCAGATGTCCCACATATACTTTGTAGTCAGTGGGCCTGCCCTTGGATTTTAGTCACCTCCTGTTCCACCTCCCCTGTGGTACTAACCCATGTATAGAAGGAGGTGCTAAGAATAGCACACAAATGCCTCCTGGTTGGGCTAGAAGGAAGTCTCTAGAGACTGCTTACTCCCCGCCAGGGCAATAATTATCTGCTGAAAGAGTAAATCCAGAATCATGGACAACTCCCTGACCCCAGGCAAATCACACTTTGCTTGAGATAATCAGTTGAAAAGATGACTAGCCATTTGCAAGTCTCATTACGTTGGGTATTGTTTTACCTTGACAGGTTGTCCAGGACTGTGGAAAAGAAGAGTGCATGGTCAATGGCTTATCTTTTCCCTCTTAGGCCACCTAGTCTGTCTGTTCTGTGTCTTGAACAATAACCTCACTGCTTTCCCATTGATCTGAGTGCTTTACCCATATGTTCTGGCCCACTTCCAACCCTTCCTGATAGAGGACAGGACTCCTCAAACGTATCCTGTGACGGTTCCAAGGAGAGAAGTGGCCCAACCAGGGGTAGATGTCACCCACTAACATCCAGTATGCATGTGCTAGGCCCCAGGGGTCCAGCTCACTGGATTGTAACCCCATGTGTGCTAAGCACTTCTAAGCCTCCTTCTGTCATCCTGACCCTCCACCTGGCGGCTCTAACCTCCCACCACCCTGGTAATCATGTGCAGTGTACGATGGGGGTAAAAAGTGGGATGATCCCCTGATAGCGGCTGAAAGGGAAAGTCCCAAATGGTATGTCCTTGGTGCCCATTTCAAGGCTGATCCTCATCTTAATGTATGTAATTGCGGACATGCAGCAAAGCCTGGGTTCATCCTAGACTTTTGTTAAATGGACAATCCATATAGTAAGAGAATTGTTAAGGTGTGGATGTCAAAGCTCTTCCTTATATACAGCCATTAAAGTTCTCCACCATGCCCGCTGCCTGTGGGTGGTGGGTAATGTGGAAGGTCTATCTAATTCCATGCTTCTAGGCCCATCTTTGATTGGCTTGTGCAGTAAAGTAGGATAATGGGTCAAAGGAGGCATCATCTGGGTACTCAAAGGGGTGGCAGGGCTGCTTTTTCAAGGATTCCCTTGTATGTATTGCCTCTGCACAAGGTGTTAGAAAGGCAAGACCATAGCCTGAATAGGGGTCTACCATGATCAAGGCATTAAACACACCTTGGGATGGCAGGATAAGGCCAAAATAGTCCACTTGCCATTAGCAGCCTGGTATGGCCCCTATGGAAATAGCTTCTCAGTGCCCTTTTTGGGCTCTGGCTTGTAGTTGACATCTCTCACATTGATAAATGGAAGATTTGGCCTCTTTTTTTTTTTTTTTTTAAGTTAGAGTCTATTTCTATTTTTGCAACCAAGAAGCTGACTGGCACATTGGACAATTGAGCAAGGCTCTTTGAGCCTTAGTTTCCTCCTCACTAAAAAGGGATGATAACAATGACTTCTATATACATGGCTATTTTATTAAATTAGCACATTAGTTATTTATTGCTGCATAACAAATTACCACAAATTTAGCACCTTGAGACAACAGACATTTATTATCTCATAGTTTGTGTGGGTCAGACATCTGGGCATGGCTCAGCTGGGTGCTCTGTCTGGGGTCACACAGAGCTGCAATCAAGGTATCGGCTGGGGCTGGGTTTCATCTGAGGCTCAAGTGAGGAAGGCTCCACTTCCAAATTCACATGGTAGTTGGCAGGATTTGGGTCCCTGCAGGATGCTGGACCAAGGACTTCAGTTACTTGCCATATGGGCCTCTCAAAATGGCAGCTTGTTTCATCAAAGCCAACAACAGACAGTGTCTGCTAGCAAGACAAGTCACAATCTTTTTCTTTTTAACTCAATTTTATTGAGCTATATTTATATACCATACAATCATCCATGGTGTGCAATCATTCACAGTACTATTACATAGTTGTGCATTCGATCACCACAATCAATTTTTGAACATTTTCATTTACCACACACAAAAAATAAGAATGAAAGTTAAAGTAAAAAAGAACATCCAAAACATCCCATACCCCCTATCTCTCCCTGTTGTTCATTTACTCTTTGTCCTCATTTTTCTCTTCATCTGTCCATATGCTGTATATAGGGAGTGGGAGCCACAAAGTTTCCACAATCACATGGTCACACAGTGTAAGCTATACAGTTATACAGTCATCTTCAAGAATCAAGGCTACTGGGTTGCAGTTCAACAGTTTCAGGTATTTCCTTCTAGCTATTTCAATACACTAAAAACTAAGGAGGGATATCTATATAATGCATAAGAATAACCTCCAGAATGAACTCTCAACTCTATTTGAGATCTCTCAGCCACTGAAACTTTGTTTTCTTTCTCTTTCCCTTTTGGTCAAAGATGGTTTTCTCAATCCCATGATGCCAGGGGCAAGCTCATCCCCACAAGTCATGTCCCACTCTTGTCAGGGAGATCTACACACCTGGGAGTCATGTCCGATGTAGGGGGGAGATTGGGCCTCTTTCAATGAAAGAGGTACTCTGCATTACTTGGACCTATAATTTCATGTTGAAATTTCCATGTCCATTTCCATGGTGGATCCATCCAGCAACAGAAGCAGCCATGGGAAGTTGAGTTATTTTATGGGTGTCACTGAGGATAAGTTCATTGCCCCCATCCTCCTTGCAGGGCTTTCTCCTAAGAGGATCTCTGGCCTTGTCAGAAGCAAAAAGCAGCTCAAGTATCCTTTATCAGCTAAGTCATTCCAATATTGTTCAATGTGATATGGGTCCTTGCCATGTGCATCAATATGGGTAACATAACCAGGGAAACTTTGATTCTCCAATTGTATTCCCTCCATGAAACTGACCAGACTGCTAAGCCATTGAGTCAGTAAATATATACATGGGGTTGCTTGGGACTAAGTGTTCCAAGGCTAAAAAGAACCTTTCACAGTCAGTGCTTTGGGAACTTTTTCCAAAGCCAGGGGTAGTATGTAGTTTGTTTGAGGCAAGGGAAACAGAAGCTGCTGCCAATGGATGCCAGATGGCTTCAACTTGGCTTAACCAACAGTGAGCCAGCACTGAGCATCTGGGCATCTGGTGGGTCATCCAAGAGTTGGGGTCCCCAGGATGCCAATTTTGAGAGGGAAGGACCTTCATCTAGTGTTGCGATAGGATCATTGTTGAATGGAGCATCTGCCACCCAGTCATGCAAGCGTGTCACTCTCTGGGGCTGGGGTGAGCGCAATTTTGAATGTACCACTTCCATTTGATAATGCTCTGTTGTTGGGCACTACTTTGATGAGTGTTCTGATTACCCAAAACACAGGACATGATGGGATTTCTGGTCTCAGAAGGACTTGAGAGTTCACAGTGATCCTTTCCATTTGTAGCAAAGTCCAATAGCATGCCAGAAGTTGCCCCTCAAGGGAGGAATAACTGTGGGCTGCATCTGGGAACTTCCTGGTCCAAAAATATAGGAGTCTGTGAATTTCTGTTGCTCCCTCCTTCTGCCAGATGGATTCATCAGCATGGGTCCAGGTGGCAGAAACCTGTAGCTCGAATGGGATCCAGGCTCTAAATGTCCTAGAGAAAAAGCAGCTGAAACAGCTTTTTACCTCTTGCAGGCTTGCTGCTCCTCCATTTCCCCAGTGGAAAGTACCTGCTCTTCCGGTCACCTGATACAGGGGTGCCAAGAGGACACTGAGATGAGGAGTATGCTGAAGTCAATATGCAAATAGCCCAGTCAACCATTGGGCCTCCGTTTTGGAGGTAGGTGACCACAGGCACAATTATTTGTCCCATAGCAAGCTAGGGATCCAGCACCGGTCTCCTGCACATATGCTGAGAGTCATAATATCTGGGACCATGGGCACCAATGGGGGCACTTCTGCATTCAAGCACCAATAGTCTATAGTCAGCCACCACAGTCCACTCACCATTGTCACTGGCCATACCAGGCTATTTTAGGCAGAGATGGTGGAGTGGAGGACAATCACAGATAAAAGGTCCTTTATTAGTTTAGTAATGTCCTTTAAGGAAGCAGTTTTGTTGCATTGGACAATGTGGAAAGGAGATGGGAGCACTAGGGTTGTGTAGACCATTATTCATCCAACGATCATGACCAATTTGCTGGGATGAGGGAGTGTGTCCCCACAATCATCACTGGAATGTGCAATGGTGGAGGATGCCAATCCCATTACCCAATGGGAAACATGACCACAGGGGTGGCCAAAGGGTCAATGGACCAACCCACAGGATGTCAGTCACCTCCCACTCCCATACCTGTGTGGAATGCTTGAAATTTCTCAATACTTGGTTGCCCCCTCTCATGTGCATTTCCCAGAATGATGGTGACCTGGGCACTTGTATCCAAAAGTGCCATAAAAGTTTGTTCACAGCCCCCAAATTGTACATGCACTGGGGTATATGACCTTCAGCCCCAGGGATTGGCATGGTCCTTGGCCCCCTTTCTAGGCCACTTTCCATTTAGTTAAGTCTGGGTAAAGAAGTATCTCAGGGGCCAGACTTCTCAGTCATGGCTGAAGGGAGAGGCAGGAGATCTTCAGGATCCTCCTCCTCTTCCATTGCCCACATCTAGGGATTGTGGGGAGGGGGTCAGGCAGAGGCAGATTGTCCCTGTTGAGTCCATGTCCCTTCTTCTAATTTATATTTTTCCAAAGTCCTCTATTGTAGATCCCATCTATGGTGTCCTTCTGGACCCTTGCTCTGGTAACCATAAGTACATCACTCAGTGAGTGGGGGCCTTGAGTGGAAGGGGCAGCCACCAACCCTTCTTGTGGGTCTCAGGGCCCACTGGATTAACAGGCAGTCACCTACTGCTTGACAGTCTGTGTCTTTGGTCAGTTACCACGGCTTCTACCCTCCTAATAGAGTATCACTTGCCCCACACAGAGAGGGTACCATAAACCACCCAATTGTATTTCCCAGCAGAAGACCTGGGGTAAAGAGGAGAACCAGCTTGTCCCCCCACTCAGGAGGGCCCTGGCTAATAAAATCATCAGTGCCCTGCTGCAAAATGGGAAACTGGTGAGGAGTTGAATCTCTTTGGCAAGGGTGGGATATCCACACACCAACACCCAGTTGTCACAGTATGACCACAGCTTCCTCCCCATTCCAAGACTTGGCTGGAATTCAAGGGAGTTCACCTGTTGTGGGATATGGTTGCCTGACTCCAGGAAGGATCCAGTCAAACAGAGGCTGTGGCTGCAGAGCACCTGTGGCTACACAGTCAGCTGCTCCTCTTCCTTTAACTCCAACTGACTAAAGGTTTATTGGAGGATGAGTTTGAATGTGAGGCCATCAAGACTCCTCCATTCAGCCTGGTTGATCAAGGTGGTGGTGGTGGCCTCATTGTAAAGTTGAGTGAGCCACAAGAGGAGATCCTTTCCAGGCTTCTGCCCATATGTATCTTTCATATCCTGTATCTCCTTTTCTGAAAAGATCACACTTTTGTTTTCACCTCTGGGTCCCATCTTCTGATCTAATAGTCTCCTGAATAATTACCAGCCTCATTAAAACCTTAAGATCACTCTGTGTGGCATGAGTACGGGTATGGCTGGTTCCACAATGAGAACAGATATAGAAGGACATGAGCTAGGGGAGTAAATGCTGTTTGGTGGAAGCCCCAGCCTCACTGATCTCAGTGTGGGACCAGCTAGCCAACTCCCTGCCATTTGTGGGTGAATACTCAAAATCCCATTTATCATCACCCTTGTCCCATTGGACAGAGACAGCATGCCGTAGGTACCTGAGCTGTGAATCAGTGCCTCTACCCAGGCTGGTAAGATGGGGGTTTAACCCACGGAGCCATGAGTCCTGTGGCTCAGGCACATCTGTACAAAAGGAATACAAGAGCAACAAAAAGAACTACTACCAAAATATCGACCCACTCTGCACTTCCCCATGCACCCCGCTTGCTGCACCAAGATCTGCTGAGTGAGTTGCTACATCTTGGGTCATGGTAACACAGGCTTAGGGACAACAAAAACTTTCAGCAAATGACTGTTTTGTTACTTATACAACACAAAGGGTCCAAAAGAACAAGGGAAGAGATTCCATTATGACTGGGCTCCCAGGGAGGCCAACTGCATATGTCAGGGTCAGTGGATGACTGCTCTGCATACCCCACTTTGCATTGGAGAGGAGAGAAAAATCTGTGCTACCTGAGAATTAAGTTTTTATACCCTAGGGCCAGGGGGCCCTGCCACACAGCCAAAAGCATGTATCACTCAACTTTGTGCAGAGTTCCTGCCCTGATAAGCAACTAGGTCTGCTTATTCCTGGTTTTGGGTTCAAGGTACAGTCAGGCCATTCCATTAGACCTAGAATCTGTTCCAGGCTGTGGAATGGAAATATACTGAAACATCTTCACAGAAAGAAAAGGAGAGGACTGGGGTAGGTGAAGACTGGGAGATAGTCAGTGGGTATGTCCCCGACTTCCCCAGCAGTCAGTAGTCAGTTATTTCCCCTTCCAAAGTCTGAGACAAAACTCAATTTCAAATAGCAGATTTTGGAAAAAATATGTAAACTAACAGTGAATTTAAGTTGATCCTTCATTTTTAACTCCTGTGCCCTATAAATTTATATCTTTCCTCTTGATTTAATATGAGAGTACCTGTTTTTAATTGTTGAGTTTCACTTACACTTACTTATTGTAATCATTTCTTTATTGGGACTTATTATTGATATCTTATTTCATATTTTCTATTTAGCTTTAGTTGTTGTTTCCATTTTTCTCCTTTTCTTCCTCTGTTTAGATATATCATTTTTTCCTGTCAGTTTGAAATTTTATGCATTTTATTTTTATTCTTTTGGTTCTTTATAATTTATTAATATTCATATTTGTATTTATTGTCCTTTAGGTTTGTTTAGCTATTTATTTCTTTCCACAAAACAAGTATCTTTGCATATTCTTACATCCTACTTTCTACCCTCCCTCTCCTCATTCCCATATATGCCATGCTAATTTTTACCCTTTTACAGTAGGACTTCCATACCTGGATATTGACCATTCCAAGTCTATCCTCCATACCATTTGTAATTACCATCTCTTTATCCATTTCTAATGCCTTCTGTGAAAATCCCTCAATCTAATTTCCCAAGTAATTAAATTCTTCTTTGGCTTCATTCTTCTTAGTGTTTTTTTTAATAACAACTTTATTGAAATGTAATGCATATACCTGACAATTCACTCTTTTAAAGTACAAAATTCAATGTTTTTAAATATATTTACAGGGTTGTATAACCAGCACCACAATCAATTTTAGAACATTTAATCACCCCCAAAAAGAATGCCTGTATCCTTCAGCAATCACACCCGATTTCCCCACAACCATCTCAGCCCTGGACAGCCACTGATCTATTGTCTGTCTTTATAGATTTGCCTTTTCTCAATTTTTCATATAAATGGAATCATGCAATACATGGTCTTTTGTAACTGCCTCCTTTCACTTTGCATAATGTTTTCAAGGTTCGTCCATGTTGCAGCAAGTATCAGCATTTCATTTCCTTTTATTGATGATTAATATTCCATTGTGTGGATTTACTATATTTTATTTATCCATTCATTGCATTCTTCTGGGTGGATCAGCTACATTGATTCGTTAGTAGTCACTTAGGGGAGGAGGCAAACATGGGGCAGAGATTTTGTCCCTATAGTGATTCAGGGTGTGGATGTGGGACACACGTCAAGGAAGAGAGCCTCGGCTATCACAGTCTGCTCAACCACTTCTGGTCCATTCCCCTCCCTCAGCTCACACTCAAAGGTCACTCTCCTTCAAGCAAAAGCTCCCAAACCTTGACCAGTTAATGTTCTTCTTTTAGAACCTATTTTTTAAAAATTTAACTTAATATCACAGCTTTTCTTTGAATTGATATTTTTCCAGTATATCTTTGTTGATCCCTGGTACTGTTCTTTGCCCTGAACTGCTTCTCTAAGTTCAAGTCATTTAAACAAAGTGTAGGGAGAACAAATTTCTCAGGAGCTATACCAGTTATTGTCTCCAGATATTATCTGTCCTCCACCTGAGCTAGACTGTAACATTGTACTGATACCTTGCCACATCTGGCTGGTTGGTGCCACTGGATTTTCTGTCCAACAATAGTGGGATAAAGTGGGGGAGAGAGAAAGGCACAACTAGTTGGTAACATCTAATTCTCCTCTGCCCTCAGCAACCAGTGCCTCTATTGCAGATAAGGCCATAAATTTCTCTCTCACAAGAAGCTTCTTTCCATTTTGTTACTCATGGAATCCATCAAGGACAGGGCTCTTTTCTATCTCTGGCTTTTGGTTTGAGAGGTGGAATTAGCAGTCATAGTAATTCATCTTGTCAGGAACCAGAAGCATTTTTTTCTATTAATTGTTATTGGAAATTTCATTATATTTTAAGAATTCTAATTCAGTATCAGTGAGTGTCCTTGTTACTTTCCCTAAAGGCTTAATAACATTTAACCAAGATCTAGAAATAACCTTTAAAGTGCTGTTTATTAAGATACCACCAGGGGTTCACTGAAGAATTGCAACTTAAAACACATTTATTAATAACATAGGAAAGAAAATAAGGGTGAGAAGAACTTGGGAGAAAAATTCAGAGAGAGAGCAGCATTTTATCAAAACACATTGTGGAAAAAGTCTTAACTGAAGGGAATATGTTAGGAACAAATTAAAAATAATGTTGGGAAGTAAGGACGATAAGGGCATAAGAGATTTTTAACAGGTTGCCCTTTCAGTGTCCCTTAAATGCTGAATGTTGCCCCCTTTATCATGCAGAGTTCTAGCTGTTACTGCACTTAGACCAAGCTGGATGATTGTCATATAAAAGATGAAGTTTATTTCCAATAAATTTTTCTCTTGTAGCTGTTTTAAGAATCCTGTAGCCCATAAAAAACTTTTCAATTAAAGAACGACCATTTTTGCATTCAACTCATACGTAATATTTGTATGAGTTTATTCTTTCTAATATGTTCTTTAATTCTAAAAAGCAGTAAAATTTTAGAAAAATTAATCCAACACAGAGAGGTTTTTTCCCTTCTTTCAATGGCATATAATGTGCTTGTCAAAGATTTTTATGCAATTAATATTGAGATAGTGGGGACAGGTCTGTAGATTTATTTATGTACCATGCTCAAGAAAAAAGGAGAGTGATCTGCCACTTAGAATTCCAGGTTGTCTCTCCCTAATAGCAGATGATAAATGAGTTATAGGGTGGTAATTGCATGTTGATAAAACTGACATAGAAACAGCCTGATGTTTCCAAAGTTAGAGATAAATCTTCTCCTTGGTAAAAAGTGCACTTGGCTATTTCTGTAGCTCCCTAACAAGGCATGATATTCATTCATTGTAAAAAGCTTCATTTGAAGGAAGCCATTCTTTGAAAACCCTCATAAGTTGTTTCTGTGATCATTTCCATCTGCCATAAAATAAATTAAGAACCTAAGGTGAATTATAATATGAACAGATTTAATATACAAACCATTAGGATATTGCACCATAAACCACAAGCTGTGTCTTTTATTCAAATCAGCCCATACCTCTTCAAATCCACTTAACACACAACCAAATTTTACATTTTCCAAAAACCATGAAATTATAATATAGAAACTTCAAGTAATCAGCACATAAAATTCATATTATTTTTCATTCACCTCTACTTCCGGATCTAAACATCTATCTAAGCTGGTAATGCTGGTTTGTTCATGAACTCAAAACACATTTTTTTATTGAGCAGAAATTATTGTACTTTCTAAAGACTTGGTAGTATGTAAGACAATTAGAAGGTCTCTTTTCTGGTGGAGTTTACATTGAATGGGAGAGCCAGACAATTAACAAGTAAATACATAAGATATTTTCAGATCATTATTATAACTATGAATAGAAGACAACAAGGCAAGGATAGATTGGTGTGGGTGGGAAGTGGGGTGGGTGACATTAGATAAGGTGGAATAGGAGGGGGCTTTCTAAAACTGAGCTATTTGAACTAAAATTTGAATGATAAGGAGTCAGCCATGTGAAGAACTGAGGGAAAAAGCATTCCAGCAGTAGGAAAGGCAAGAACAAAAGAAAGTGAAACCATGGAAAACAATAAAACAAAAATTTGAAACTTAGTTCCATTATTTCCTCTGAGTTACAGAGCACTGTGAGGACATGACCATATGTGGAGGTTTCGCTGGGGTAATTTCTGTTTACATCTATTGCCCAGGCATCATTACCCGTATCTCACCCATTCATTCTTAACATGTTCTGGTTTCAAGAAGAAATTATGCAGTCGCTCTGATTATAAGTCCGAGATTATTATAGCTATTTGTAGGACAATATTTTTTAAAATGAACATTAATTTTAAACTCAGAACTCCAAAAACTGCTTTGACGCATTACAATCAATTTTCCTAAGAAATTTCTTTGAATTCAGAACAATGCCTTTTATGACCTTTTCCTAAAATTCTCCTTGGTTAACTTTCTAGCTATGCAGTCCAAAGTTGAAAAAAAAGTTTTAAAAAGAGAAACCGGAACCAAAAGCAACAAAGCAAAAAACACTAAAATGATGGCTCCTATTATTACGCTTCTTTCATTATCATTACAGTCCCCTTAATCTTTTTAATGTACTTGGGAAGTAGGACTATGCAAACACAAGTGATTGATTAGATTCTTTTCCAATGCTCCTTCATGTGTGCTCATCCTGAATGGATCTACTTCCCAGGTTTCTGTGGCCTCTACAAAGAAAATTTGTGCATGATGAGAGCCAGTTTGAAGACTGATAGCACAGATGAACCAAAACTGAGCACAGAAATCAACAATTAAAAAATAGAATGTTTGTCCAGCACAAATGTGCCAAAAAGGCATTCTTTTAATTTTCTAGCTCTTTAAAACCATGTTTGTTAGGAGGAAAACCATTGTGATATATTAACAAAAGCACTGTGATTTTATATATGTACAAAGTCAAGAAATACTCAGTTTCTATCAGACTGACCCCAGGTGCAATAAAAGATAAATGACACTAATTAAATATCTGTATGTTGAATCACTCAACAACCCTCAGAAACAAAAAAGCAAAATGTTAGACTATGCAAGTCAAATAGGGAATGTGGACAAAATTTTAAATGCTTCTTGTGGCATTTTAATGTTTGATTTATATTACCAGCCAAAACATCACCCACGTTAACATTTTTTTCTTCCTTTTTTCAGAAATTTCAAAGACTCTCAAATGCGCAATGGCTCAAAAAACTAGGGGGATAAATATGGCAAAATTGCATGAGTTTATATCCTTTGAGCATTCCATTTATGCATACATATTTGAAAATGGGCTAGATAGAAGAATTGGGAGGTATAATTAATCTAACAATATAATGTGTTTATCAAATGGCTAATAAGCTCTAACTGCATCAGTTGAAGTACATTGATATTCTTTGAATTCTGTACACTACTCTAAGAGAAACATGAACATATAGAAAGAAAAGGACTTGGATGGAGATTTGAAAATACAGTATTTGAAATTCTGAAAATGCACTATATTGTATACAGTACATATTATGTTGGAAATAGTATTTATCTAAAATTCATCCTTTAAATTATTCAGCATCCACTATAAGCCAGGCATTTTTGTTATAATTCTTTGTAGAACCAACACTACTCTCACTGAGTTATATATGAAAAAATTAGGGATGACTTCTCTGGGAAATAGAACTGTCTTAAGTTATATGAGAGGCTATATGTAGAAGAAAGAATAGATTTAAATGTTTTTTGAAATGGAAAACAAAAACTAAGAGATCTATAGCAAGTAGAGAGGGAAGAAAGGAGCCTGCATTCTACCTCCAATATCAAGCATTTGATCAACTCTAAGGAAAAAAATTACCATTTTTTTTCATTCATTTAGCACACATTAACTGGGCACTTAAATATCAGGATCCTAAATATATACCAGGAAAAAATTAAAGTCTCACATTTGAGTAATATCTAACTCTTATTTCTAATATTAAGTTCTGTTTCTCACTAATAAACAATTACTTCTGGTACTAGCCATGATTTTTAAACTGTGGGTGGTTCAGAAGTATTTTTATGGCCAGTTTTACATAAGCTTTCTGCTAGGAATTCACCTTTTTGAAAAAAATTGACCGGAAAGCACTGAGGCAATGCATACGACCTGTGATACCTGTGTTGTCCACATTGGAAGTGCCCATATTAGAAATTTCAAGGGCACCCCAAAAATGAAACATCAAAGAAAAGTCAGGGCACACCTTCAGTGTTCCTGGATATGGCAGCTTCTAATGGCCATTGTGATTCTGCCACAATGGTATGGTAAAGTTTGAGTATCTGATGTGATTCAATGCTTAAATATTTAGCCAAAATAAAATTCTAAATGACATAATACATTGCTAGAAAAAAATCAATGAGCTATCCGTGCTTAAATGTAGTATTGCTAAATTGCTAATCATGCCCAGACTGAGTATATTACTTGACACTAGCAATAATAAGTGAGAGTTTATTTTTCTACTACCTGAATGGTTCACTAAAAATTACAGATTTGGCTTTAAGACCTAAAGCGATTTTCCTGAAATCAAAGAGGTACATGGCCAATAAAATGGCTTTTGGACAATAAATCTACCCTGAAAGTTGTACATAAGAAGAGGCTGTCAGTATCCCTTCTCCAAGAACAAGAAAAATTTCAGCACATTGCCATCATGACAGGTTACTTGTTGCCATGAGTGGCAAGAATCAAATATTAACATTACACAAGAATTTCAGCACAATCCAGATTTTCTCAGAAGCATCAGTTAGTCAGTTAGCTTCATAAAATGCAAACAGTTGCATAATTATTAAGGAAATGCTTCCTATCTCACGAAGCCCTCTCAGTTCATACCATTTACTCTCCTCCACAATATTTCCAACCCAGAGTGTAGACAATCTATTCCATTTCCCCCAATGGCAACCTACTGCAAAACTATGGTACAATATTACAACAAGGATCTTGGCATTGATACAATCAAGATACAGGACATTTCCATAACAACAAGGATCCTTCCTGTTTTTCTCTTATAGCCAGCCCCTGTTCTCACCCACCGCCACCTCTTTATCCTCTGAGAACCACTAATCCATTTCTCAAAATTTGTCGTTTCAAGAATGTTATATAAATGGAATGTTACAAAATGTAACCTTTTCCATCTGTCTTTTTCAACTCAGCGTAATTCTTTGGAAACTTTGTCTAAGTTGTTGTGTATGTCAATAGTTCATTACTTTTTAATAGCTGAATAGTATTCTATGGTATGGTTATACCACAGGTGCTGCTGTAAGCATTCGTGTAGAAGTTTTGTGCAAATTTAAGTCTTCATTTCTCTGGGATAAATGCCCAGGAATGCCATTGCTGGATTGCATGGTAGTTGCTGTTTAGTTTAAGAAGCTGCTAAACTGGTTCCTATAGAGGCTGTACTATTTTACATTTCCACCAGCAATATTTCAGTGATCCAGTTTCTCCACATCCTTGCCAGAATTTAGTGTTGTCACTATTTTTTTTTAATTCAGCCATCCTGATACTTATGTAGTGGTATCTCATTGTGGTTTTAATTTCTGTGGTTTTCATTTCTGTAATGGCTAATGATGCTGAACATATTTTCATGTTCTTACTTGCCATCTGTGTATCCTCTTTGGTAAAATGTCTCTTCACGCCTTTGTCCCAATGAGTGCTATTTATACATTGTAGATACTAGTTATTTATTGGGTATGTGGCTCGCAAATATTTTTCCCAAGTGTAGCTTGTATTTTCATCCTTTTAACAGGGTGTTTTGCAAAGCAAAATTTCTAATTTTGATGAAATCCAATTTATCAATTTTTCCTAATAAGAATTGTGCTTTTAGTGTAAAGTTTAAGAACTCTTTGCCTACTCCTAGATCCCAAAAATGTTCTGTATTTTTTTCTAAAAATTTTATAGTATTATGTTTATCTTTTAAATCTATGATCCAATGTGAGTTAATTTTTACATAAGATGAAAGAAAGAGATTGAAATTTATTTTAATTTTATCTTATTTTATTTTTTGCCTATGAATGTCCAGATGTTTCAGCATCATGTGTTGAAAAGGCAATCTTTCCTCCACTGAATTGCTTTTGCACCTATTTCTGGGTTCTCTGTTCTGTCTCATAATACAATCCCTTTTTCTTTAATTTTGTTTATTAAAGAAGTTGTGGGTTTACAGAAAAATCAAGCTTACAATCTTGATTACTATGTCTACAGAATAAGTCTTGGAATCAGGTAGACTGATTCCTTCCACTTTATTCTTTTTCAAGCTGTTTTATTCTAGCTCCTTTGCCCTTACATATAAGTTTTAGAACAATTTTTCAGATATCTATAAAAATATCTTGCTGGGATCTTGATTGGAATTGCATCAACCCTGTATATCAACTTGGGGAGAATTAACGTCTTACTGATTTGAGTATTCCAATCCACGAACATCATATACCTCTTTGCTTATTTAGATTTTCTTTGGTTTCTTTCATTGGCATTATGTAGTTTTACATAATTTATTTTACAACTAAATATTTATTTTTGAGCAATTATTATTGTATTTTTAATCTTTGTGACTATGTATTCATTGCTAGTATATAGAAGCACAATTATTTTGGTATTTTTATCTTGTATCCTGCAACTTTACTGAATTCACTTATTAGTTCTAGGAGTAATTTTGTGAATTCCTGGGGATTTTCAGTGTACACAATCATGCCATATGAAAACAGAGACAGTTTTATTTTCTTCTTTCCAATCTGTAACACTTTTATTTTATTTCATTGCCTTATTGCACTGGCTAGAACTTCCTGAAGTATGCTAAATAAGAGTGAGAGTGGATATCCTTGCCTTGCTCCTAATAGTAAAGAATAAGCATTTAGTATTTCACCATTAAGTTTAAGATTAGCTGTAGTTTATTTTGTAGATGGTCTTTATCAACTTCAAGAAATTTTCCTATATTCCTACTTTTCTGGGGGTTTTTATTACTTTTCTGATAGTTTTATTATGAATGGGCATTGAATTTTGTCAGATGCTTTTTTTTTTTGCATCATTGATATATGTGATTTTTATTCTTTAGATTGTTACTATGATGGATTAACTTGACTAGTTTTCAAATATCGAATCAGCATTGCATACCTGAGATAAACCTCAGTTAGTCATGATGTATAATTCTTTTCATGTTACCAGATACTATTTGAAAATGTTTTTTAGAGATTTTTGCAACTGTATCCATGAGGGATATTGGTTTGTAGTATTCTTTTTTAATACTGTCTTTTCTGGTTGTGATATCAGAGTAATACTAGGTTGATAAAATGAATTGGGAAACTTTTCCTCCTTTTCTTTTTTCTGGAAGAGAATTGTAGAATTGGTGTTAATTGTTTAAACTTTGGTAGAGTTCTCCGGTGAAACCATCTGGGTATGGAGATTTTTTGGGAAGTGGGGGTAAGATTTAATTGTGGATTCTATTTCCTTAATAGTTATAATTATCTAATTCATATTGGGTGAATTGTTGGAGCTTCTGTTTTTGAGGAAATGGTCAATTTTATGTAAGTTGTCAAATGTAGGGTTGTTCATATTATTCCCTTACTATCCTTTTGATGTCTTCAGGGTCAGTATTGACATTCCCTGCTTCATTCCTAATTTTGATAATTTGTGTTTTCTTCCTTGTTCGTCAGTCTTACTAGATGTTTGTTGATTTTATTGATCTTTTCAGAGACCCACATTTTTGTGTCATTTTTTTCTATTGTATTTCTGGTTTCAGTTACATTAATTTCTGCTCATATCTTTGTTGTTTCTTTCCTTCTGTTTGCTTTGAGTTTGTTTTGCTCTCCTTTTTCTCAGATTTTAAGCTGGGACCTAAGATTATTGAGACTTTTCATCTTCTGATATGTATGCATCCAGTGCTTTAAATTTCCATCTCAGTACTGCTTAAGACATCGCAAAAATTTCAATAGGCTGTATTTTAATTTTCTTTCAGTTCCATGTATTTTTTTTTTATTTCCCTTGAGACTTCTTTAATACATGGGTCATTTAAAAATATGTTATTTAGTTTCCAAAGTTTGGAGATTTTCCTGTTATTTTTCTGTTATTGAGTTCTGAGTTGATTCCATTGTGGTAAGAGAATAAACAAACTATGCATGATTTCAATTCTTTTTAAATTTCTTGAGTTTGTTTTATGGCTTGAATTCTGGTCTACATTGGTTTAGGTTCTGTGGGCTTTGAAAAGAGTGTATATTCTGCTGTTGTTAGATAGAATGTTCTATAAGGACAATTAGAGTCTGTTGGCTTGTGGTAGTGTTGAGTTCTATGTCCTTGCTCATTTTGTCTAATTCTTCTATTAATTATTGAGGAAGAGGTATTGAAGTCTCTAACTATAACTGGAATTTTCTCATTTCAGTTCTATCAGTTTTACTTCACATAATTTGCAGGTCCTTTTTTTTTTTTGTGCACACACATTTAAGATTACTATCTACTTGGTAGAGTAATCCTTTTGTCATTATATAGTGACCTCCTTTGTTACTGTGATTTTCTTTGCTCTGAAGTTTACCTGACAGTATAACTATTTCTGCTTTCCTTTGATTAATTTTTGCATGCTATATCTTTTTCCATCTTTTTACTTTCAATCTGCCTATAGTATTATATTTGAAGTAAGTTTTTTGTAGACAGTATATAGTTATTTTAATCTACCCAATCTCTATCTTTTAATTAGTGTATTTAGACCATTTTTAATATAATCATTGATATGTTAAGATTAAAATATGCTATTCTGTTTTTTGTTTTCTGTTTGTTATATTTTTGTCTCTCTGTTTTCTGTTTTCTGCCTCCCTTTGTCTTACTTGAACACTATTTTTTTATTATAGAAGTTTCATGACACTTTTTAAATTCCATTTTGATTTAACTATGTTTTAATGTATCTCTTTGTATAGCATGTTTTGTGGTTTCTAGTATTACATTATATATACATTATATATATCCAGTATTACAATATACATTATATATAACTTTACAGTCTACTGTGTCATCATTTTCCAGTTCAAATGAGGTATAGAAACCATACCTCCATTTATGTTCCTTTACCCTCACCCACTTTTGATTGTCTTAAATATTTTCTCTACATACATTGAGAACCATAAGACAGTATTATATTTGTCACAACCATCAAACATAATTTAGAAAACTCAAGAGAAGAAAGAAAGCCTATTGTATACACTCATATTTTCTTACTGTGTCTTTTTTCCTTCCTGATATTCCAAGGTTTCTTCTTTTATCATTTCCTTTCAGTTTAGAGAAACTGTATTAGCCATTCTTTAGGGAAATATATACTCTCAACAAATTCTCTTAGTTTTTCTACATAGGAGAGGGTTTTTTATTTCCCCATCATTGCTGAAAGATCACTTTTCTGTTCTAAAATTTCTATTTGGTTCTTTTTTATATCTTCTATTTCTTCACTGACACTTTCTATTTTATATTTGTTTGAAGTGCATTTGCAATTGCTTATTGAAGAATTTTTATCATGGCTGCTTTGAAATATTTGTCAGATAATTCTAACATCTCTCTTATCTCAGTATCAGTATCTATTAATTGTGTTTTATTCAGTTTGAAATTTTCCTGCTTCTAAGTATGATGAATGATTTTCTATTGAAGCCTGGACATTTTTGTATTATGCTATGAGACTCTCAATCTTATTTAAACCGTTTGTTTTAGCTGGCTTTCTCAGACACCACTTTGTCAGGGAAAGGATGTGTACTGCCTTGTTAATGCCAGGAGGAAACAGAAGTCCAGGCTCCCTGTGTCGTCTCCACTGGCCTTGTGGAGGCTGAGCCTCGTGATCGGCCTGAGGGGATTAAAGCTACAGCTCCATAATTGGCCTTCTCTTACACCATCCCTGCAGAAGTCTTGGGTATCCTAAAAGCCTCATGATGGTAGAAATCGAGGCTTTCCACTTGACCTTTGCTGGTGTGGGTGGGGGTGGGACCAAATTTTTTTCTATGGTGTTTTGCTGAAGTAGAGAAGTTTTCTGTCCTGCTAGGCTGCTTTCTTCTGGTCTTTTGGCTAAGAGAGAAGACTTTCGTTGAGTCTTTTTTGTCTGCTCCCACTGGTATTTCTCATTTGCCAGCTTTTTCAGCTCCAAGTCTGGCATATGAAGCAAAAAGAAAACCAAGAGAACTCAGCACTGTTTCATTCTCCCTGCCCCTGAGGTCCCTTCTATCCCATCTTCCTGAAAGCAGAAGTCAAGGACTTAACTTTATCCATCACTGCTGCTGATATTCTTCATATTTTTTATGTACTGTCATCATATTTTATGAGCACTGAAATTAGCTAAAAAAGAAGAAACATTTATCAAGTTTGTGAAATCATCAAATCAGTCCTTTTAATGATCTGTGTTACAGAAAGATAAAGATGAAGAAAATAGCATCAAATTGATCTCTTTGCTTACAGCTTCCCTAAATCTTTTACTTATCACCTCTCATTGTCTCTTTGGAATTCCTACCAACCTTCCAGTCGTCCCCCAAACATTTTCATCGGTATCTTGTGGTTAGCTTTTTGATAATGGTCCTGGTGGTTAAGGGGACAAAGAGTATTATAAGCTAAAGAAAAATTACAGGACAGGTTAAAAACTTCTAAGAGTGTAAGTGATTGAAAGAATCATAACATGAAATAGTGATAAATATTACTATTTTAAAAAATACTTTTGCTTTCTACAAACTGAGGAGACAGCATTAAAAGCAAATACTTACTCATGTATAAAAAGTATTTATAAATAATTATGAGAGCAATAAGAGTTTCACACATAATTCACATAAGAGGAAGCATGGATAGCCAAGATTAGATGATAAAACTGGGTTAAAATTTTTTAAAAGGAATTAAAACAATCTATCATTTTCTATTAATGAAATTAACAAATAATCTTACACATATTTTACAGATTATTTGTCTTTGAATATTGATTGTGCCACATAAGCGGTGTATATTGGAATTCAAATTTGGCACATTTGTTAGAAAGAAATTTTACAGCAGTGATACAATAGCTTCACTTAGGACAAGAAACAAGAGCTATCTAGCTAACATTACTGGAGACCACGTTTGCAATATGGCAGTAATCAAGGTTATACAGTTACTTCATCATCTATATGATTATTTGCAAGTAGATTATATGGTTATCCCCTTTCAAAAAAACCTCATATCCACTGTGAAGTGCATGAAAAGGTAGTGCAGAATCTGTGTTGTTTTTCTCAATTGTCTTTCAGCCCATCTAGTCAGCAAACTTTCCCTTAAAGGTCAGATAGTAAATATTTTAGGCATGGTAGGCCATAGGATCTCTGTTCAACAACTCTGTATTGTATTGTGGAAGCAGCCATAGTCATAATAGGATATAAATGAATGGCTGTGGCTATTTTCCAATAAATCTTTCTTTACAAAATAGGCATCCAGCAAGTGGGTCATACTCTATAGACCCTCCCTTAGACTTGTGCTATAATTTCAGGACACTCATGTTAAATATAGATAATGAAGTTAGGATGACTCTTTTTGTTAGTAAGGAAGATGGTTTACTTAAAAATCACTCGGTCTGTAAGGAGCTCCAATACTGTATTTATAGAGTATTAATAAAGTTTTTTTTTAATAGTGACGAATAGCATATAATGTTTAGAGGATTAGACAATAATGTCTATTTGAAAGAGCATGGTTAGGGAGATACACAAATATGGTCTCATTTCCGGCTCTTCCACTGTGAGCTATAGATCTGGGGCAAATCATGGCTCATGCCTGCCAGGTCTCAGTTTCCTCATTTATAAAAGAGAAAGAACAATATCTATTTCATAAGAGTTTGTGAAAATTAAAGGGAAAATATAGAAGGAATTAACACATTGCCTGGAATGTTGTAAATAACTGACAGCAAAATTATTTTGATTATTTATTATTAAATAGACGTTTTATTGGACTGACAATGGAGTAATGAGCATTTGGATTCTGCTGATATCCCTGTCATAGGTTTAATATATGTCACCTTGGAACATTGTTTTAATGACAATAATTACCACTTGGAAACAACATGCTCTAAATGTCATAAGCAGGAAAAAATATTCATAGTATTTTGTTCAGAATTCTCCAGTAATAGGCACAAATAGCAATTTGAAAAGATATCATTTGAAAGACACAGAGGATACTAAATTGGTATCTCTCTAAGTTCAGGAGACTGAATCTTGTGTCCTTTTGTCTGGACTTCCTGGTCCTAAGTAGGGTGACTAGTGACTGGATCTTGCACATTAAAACAATTACATTACAATATAATGAAATAAATTGCTGTCAAGTGTGACAGCAGCTGATGACATCACAGTCTCAGAGCATCATCTAAAAGTCAGAAATGCTTTATTCATCCTTATCTCTCGCCAGGGAGCCCTGACAACCCTACTGACATCTGGGTTTCTTTCAAATCAGTGGATTGTGGACAGGGTTGGGAATTTTTTCTTTGGTTCACAGCTCCAGTTAGGAACAAAATTAGCCACTATCACATGATGGCTGCTTCTTTTAACAGAAGGCTTCTTCTCAGTTTATTTGAATTGCAAATGGGAAAAAAACCCTAAAGACAATTAAGGCGAAATAAATAATAGTGCAAGTTTTTTAAGAGCAGCAGCAATTCATTATCAAGCAATTAGCCTTGTAATAAGCTCTCATTTCTCAGTTTAGAATATTTTGTTCAATACTGGAAATATAATTATGATAAAGGTTGAATATGCAGCTCAGTACTCAAATGTTAACCATTTACAAACAATTTGGTCTTTATTGACAGACAAGAGAAGGTCTAATTACACTCAGCATTTCAAAAAAGGCTGGCTATTTTCCAAACAGCACTCCATTTGATTGCCTTTAAAGTGTAGCACTGAGTTGTTAAAGGGAAAATAGGGTTTAGGGTCCCAGGTAATTAACTTCCCCACTGTTCCTTTTCTTAGGCCTCCTGAAGTCCCTGAATTCTTCAAATAACAATTCCCTTTACCATTCCTTTGTAAAATCCTTGAAATTACTAATGATGGCCTGAAAGGTGCAAAAGGCAAGACTGAGTGTGATAAGGCAAGTCATCAAGAGGACTGAGAGAGGACAGCTGAACAAAGTAAAGTAATATTGAACAGAAGGATAGAGAGGGATTACTTGAAATATAGATTCTTCCAACAAAGGCTCACTCTTCAAAGCTTTCTGGGAAAGTGTAAATGAAAAGAAAAAGGTATGAAAAGTAAAGATAAGTGAAAAAATATTAAAGCATATTTTAAAATACCTGCATGATCATAGAAGGAGTTCATTTTTGACTGTGAATGGGCCCAGCTTTAGTGGCATCTGTCCTGAAACAGGAATGAGGCTGACATCAGTCACAGAGTCAGTCTGCTCCATTTGTCTCCGAGATCACTAAATGTATTTCTTGCACTTCTTTTTCTACTTAGAGTCTAACATTTATAGGATCTATTTGAGGAGAACTCACAAGTACAGCGTTTCAGGAACTCTAGATAGCTGTCTGAATCATGCACCATTGTGCCTTGGATTTCCTCAAGCCTTTTCCCTTATTAAGGTACAAGAACAGACTTTGGATTACTGATTTGCCTTTGTTAAATCTCCTCTGCCCAGTTTCTGAAGTGTCCTATGTAAGACAAGTTTGCTTAGAGCTGGTAATGAGCTCTCTAATTCTGACACATTTTGGGGCCTCATATTCTTATATATCCTTCAGAGTATTCAGAAAAGAAGAGAATTAGCATATGGAACACACACTCTACACCACATAAGTTTCTCACTTTTTAACCTCCCCAGATTTGTAAGGATGACAGGATAACTGTCATTAATTAGTCCTGTCCTGGTTTTGATTCCTACTAGCCTAGACTTGGTATTCCATCACTTAAACCACTCTCTCAACAAGAACATTAACACCCAGAGCTGATGTCCTTCCACCCAAACCACTAGGACAAATCCATACCTTAGAATAATGTAACTATCTGCTTTCTCTAATGCCTCACTTTTTAGCATATTTCATCTATAGAATGTTCAAATGATGCCTCTTAAGACTTGCTTATTACGTTTCCCTGATCACAATATAAACATTCTACAGTCTCTGCCACTTTTAATAAATCTTCTTTGACCTTACATTCTCCTCCAGCCATCATCCAATCTCTCCCTCCCTTAAAAGCCAATATTTCAGAAAGTGTTACATGCTCACTCTCTCCAGTGCATCATCTACCATTTAATTAGCTCACTGATGTCTGATTTCTGTACTTTCACTATCAAAGTGATTATCGCTAACATCATCCATGATTTCCCAGTTGCTAAATCCATGGAAGAGTTTTCATTCCTTATGTCAGTTGACCTCTCTATATCTGTAAATATTTTTTCCTTGGTTTCCAAAATTCACTCTTTTCCTGTTTTCCTAACTTAGTGATGGTTCCACCACAGTCTCCTTTTCTAGATGTTCTTTTGGCATACCTGGCTTGAATTCCGATGTCTCCCAGAATCAATTCTTGACTCTTTTCTCTCTTTAATTCTAGCCTCTCCCTGGGATCTCCTTTGTTTCCTAAAGGCATCTGTATCTATGGAGAAGCCCAAGTTTCATTTTGGGTTCTAGAAACAGGGTTTAAACTTGTATTACAGACCCAGGAAATCTCTTATCAGTTATCCCCACACACACCACCATCATCAAATATGTTCCTCCTTTGTAATTTACAGACCTAATTAAGGGCACCATCATCCAAACATGCAAAGCCAGGTTACAAAATCTGGTAAAATGATTGAAATATTAAGGATAATGCATATTATCCTTAATATGCACAAGGATCAAGCATATTTTTCTTTGGTTTATTCATGAAGTCACAAATAGGCAGTGCAAAGGATTACACAACATTAAGATACAAGTGGATAGACATGGCTCCCTATTTCTTCCCTTTTCTCACAAGAAGGAATGCTCAAAATCTGGTGTTCTTGGCAACCACTCTCCATTATTCTCCATCTTCATATCCTACTTTATGATTTTTTCACAGCACCATTCAACCTGTTCTATATATTGATTTTCCTCCATACCCCATCAGAATATAATCTCCATGAGAAGGGACCTTGACTATTTTGTACACTACTGTATTCCTGAAACTTAGAGCAATGTGTGTAATGACTAAATTGATTAACAGATGGATAGATGAATCTACTACCTTCCATTTTGAGCCCATTAGTTACTATAGAATCCAAGTAAAAATTTACTACAGAATTATCACTTTTTTTTTATTTTTCTAAGGACATTTTGCTCCCAATTCAAGACTTTTGGAAACAAAATAGTATTACATTTCACCTTAATTACTGTTACCTAGTAACTTGTAAATATTTGTTCATTCAACATATTTTTATTAAGTGTCTATTACATGGAAGGTCTTTCTTAGTTGCTGAGGATATATCAGTGTGCAAAACAACATATATGAGCCAAAATTCTTATCCTCGTGGAGCTGACTTTCCAGGTGGATGATATATTGGGAGATCATTTGTGCCACAGAGCACCTTACAGAGCAGTGGTCATCCTAAAATATCATATTTGCTTTGATTCTTTTACCTGAACCAATTCCATTTTAGGGATAGCCATGAGTAACAACAAAAATGACATTTTAAATATACTAGCAAGAAAAACCTTATATATTTCCTGTGGTAGAGGGTGCTCATCCATTCTTTTTATAACTGTTTACTCAGCAACTTTTTTTTTGTTAGACACAATACTAGATTCTGAGCCATAAAAAATGAATTAGACCTAATTCTTACCTGCAAGGAAATCATAACTAGTTGAAGAGAGAGATATAAAAACAAACACATAAAATATCAGGTCTAAATGCAATACTGGAAGTATGTACACTGTGCTACAGGAGCATGTATGAAGGTGTGATTAATTCCACCTGTGAGACCAGGCAAGGCATTACAAAGACAATTTTTTAACTTAATGTTAATGGCAGAATATGATCTAAGCTGACAAGTAATCTTTGTGCACATACTGGGAGATTGTATGTTTGGCCCAATCTGTCTGGTGGTGGCCTGAGGGACTTGCTGTCCCAGAACTTGCCATATAAATGGCAGTTCACAGAGCTGTTCTAGAGGACACTGTGAGAGAGCAGTCAAGTGGCTCCTCAGGGCAAGGGATTGTTGGCTGTCACAAAAAGTGCAGTGTGTGGGACCATGGGAAAACTCTTCCTAGGGAAGAGGGGACATTCATGGCTGTGTAAATAGAGGGATTCCTAGGGCCAAATGCTCAAGCCCAAGAAAAGGTACATTCACAGAAAGAACCAGGAAGGCCCCTACACTTTGTGCTAGAGTAATTCCCTAAATTTTTTACATGGATAGGATAAGCTCTGAAAGACAGCACTTGTTCAGGTCAATCTGCAAAGACTGGGAAAGGTATTTTCTTTTTTCACTTCTATTTGCTGTTGTTGTGTTCTCCTGGCATTCAAGGAAAGCTCTGTCATAACCATAACAATAGCTGGATAGAAGCTTAAGGAACAAATGCCTCAGAGTCTAAATTTCAGCTATAACACATTAAAATATCAAAATGTCTAGGTTTCAACAAAAGATTACAAAACATACAAAGAAACAGGAAACTGTGGCCCAGACAAAAGGAGATTAGAGGATTTGAAACCATCAGTAAGGAGAATCAGACCTGGGACATTTCAGACAAAGACTTTTAAAAAAATGCCCCTAAATGTGCTCAAAGAAATAATGGACAAAGAACTACGGGAAAGCAGGAAAATAGATGAACACAAAGAGAATATCATTAGATAACTAAAAATTCCCTAGAGGCAATCAACAGCAGATTTGGGGCTGGCAGAAAAAAGAATCAGTGAACTTGAAGATAAGACAATTGAAATCATCCAGTCCGAGGAGTAGAAAGAAGAAATAATGAAAAAAAGTGAACAGAACCTGAGGAATCTGTGGGACATCATCAAGCGTACCAATATATACATTATGCGAGTCTCAGAAGGAGAAAGAGAGAAAGGGGATGAGAAAATATTTGAAGGAATAATGGCTGAAAACTTCCCAAATTTAATGAAAGACATGAAGACAAATCCAAGATGCTCAACAAATGCCAAACAGGACACACCCAAATAGACCCACACTGCCATGTTATAATAGAACTGTCCAGTGCCAAATATAAAGAGAGGATTCTGAAAGCTGCAAGAAAGAAACAACATGTAACATACAAGAGAGCCTCAATAAGATTAAGTGCTAATTTCTCATCAGAAACCATGGAGGCAAGAATGCAGTGGAAAGACATATTTAAACTGTTGAAAGCAAACAGTTGCCAACCAAAACTGTATTTCAAAAATGAGGGAGGGATTAAGACATTCTCAGGTAAACAAAAGGGAAAGGACTTCATCACCTCCATTCTGACCCTACAAGAAATGTTAAAAGTAGCTGTGCAGATTGAAAGGAAAGAACACCAGAAAAGTTGACCGAAGCCACATGAAGAAATAAAGATCTCTGGTAAAGATAACAACGTGGGTAAATATAAATACCAGTACTATTGTATTTTTCATTTGTAACACTACTTTTTAACTCCTATAGGATCGAGAAGGCAAATGCATAAAATGTAATGATAAATCAACAGTTTTGGACTCATCATGTAATATGTAATTATGACAAGAATTCTGTAAAAGTGGGGGGATGGAGGATTATAGGAACATAGTTTATGTATGCTAGTGAAGTTGTTAAGTTGGTCTCAAAGCAAACAAGATTGTTTTAGATTCAGATTGTTAAATTTAAGCCCTCTAGTAACCATAAAGAAAATATCAGAGAATATGCAAACTCATAGTGACAGAAACTAGAGTACATGTTACCAAGGTAAAGGGGCAGGAGCAATGCGGAGTAAAC
The DNA here is from genome assembly GCF_015220235.1 of Choloepus didactylus. Classification (NCBI taxonomy): domain Eukaryota; kingdom Metazoa; phylum Chordata; class Mammalia; order Pilosa; family Megalonychidae; genus Choloepus; species Choloepus didactylus. Next base: position 105,223,953 of record NC_051309.1, read on the forward strand.
ACAAAATGAGCGTAGGGATTCTGTCTGGAGTAAAGGGGAAGTTATAATAATGGATGGTGATGAGGGTTCTGCAACATTGTGAATGTGAGTGTGACAGGTTGAGGCTTAGTGTACCCCAGAAGAGATCAAGTTCTTAAGGCTAATCCATTCCTGTGGATATAGACCTATTGTGGTGGGACCATTTGATTAGGTTATTTCAGTTGAGGTGTGCCCCAGGTGAGTCTTAATCCTCTTCCTGGAGCTCTTTACAAGAGAGAAAAGCCAGAGAAGCTAAGAGAGAAGCAGCCAGAACCCCAAGAGACAAGGACCAGCAGACACCAGCCATATGCCTTCCCATGTGATAGACAACTCCCAGATCTCCAGTAGCCAGTCTTTGGGAAGAAAGTGTGACCTGTTGATGCTTTGATTGGACATTTTCATGACTTCAGAACTTTGAAATTATAAGTTAATAAATTTCCATTGTAAAAGCTAACCCATTTCTGGTATATTTGCATTTCATCAGCTTTAGCAAGCTAATACTGAATGGTATACTTGGGAAGGGATGGGATAGGAAGCTTTATGTTGCATATGTTTCTACAATTAAGTAAAAAAAAAAAAGAGAGACACTAAAGAGATAATGCTAATTAAATGCAATACATGATACTGGATGGGATCTAAGAATGGAGAAGAAAAGGCTCAAAAGGACATTATTGGACATTTAAAAATATTGGAATATAGAATGTAAGCTTTATACAGCATTAAATTTCTTGACATCGACAACTGCACTTAAGGTGATTCCCTAAGTGAATACCTTGTTCATAAGAAATTTACGGGGAAGTATTACATGTTCAAGGACAATATGCTCTCAAATGTTCAGAAAACAATAGATAGATGGATAGATAGGTAGATAGATAGATAGATAGATAGGTAGATAGATAGATAGATAGATACAGATACATAATAGAAATATTTAAAGCTTTTTTTTCAAGAGAAAGAAAGAGTGATGCAGCAAAGGTGGCAAAATGTTGAAATGGGTGGATCTACATATTAGGGGCGTTGTGGTATGCTGGTGTTCTCTATGTGAGGTTTGTATTATTTTTTCAACTGTCTTGGAAGTTATTTACAAAACTTCAAAATAAATAGTTATTTTAAAAAAGAGGTAAGGCAGCAAAAGGAGCAGAAAAGACATTCCAAATATAAATATAATCAATACACATATATTGAACACCTGCTGTGTGTTAAGCATATGAGTCGGGTGCTGGCATACAGCCATAATTTGTGACCATTTCTAGAGATACAGACATTAAATGCTTATGTCTTTATGGAATCCTAATTTAGTGGAGGAGACAGAAAACTAACAGATAATCATATCAGAGTGTCATAGGGATGGAGCTATAGAGGAAAAGAAGAGGAGAAATAATTAGTCTTGAATGACACTGTGGAACGAGTTGCTACAAGGGTGCAGCATAAGAACAATGGTGCATCATGGGAACACAGGTTCAGTGCACAACAGAAACTTTCAGCAAATGACCCCTTTAGAATAAAAAGTCCAGAAATTGCACACAATCTCTACGTGACTTACTCAACACAAAGAGTCCAAAAGAGCAGGGGAAGAAGTTCTATCACAGACTGTCTCCCAGTGGCAGAAAACTGCTCTGGGTCAGTAGATGGCAGCTCTGCATATTCTCTTCTCCACTTGGCACCAGAGAAAGAGACCCATCTATACTGTTTGAGTATGGTTTATTTTATCCACCTCAGTGTGAGGGGAGCTGTCACTGAGAATTTCTGCTCTGTAAGCATCTGGGGATGCTTGTTCCTAGTTTCTGGGTTTAAGGTCTGCCCTGGCCCTTTCATTAGACTTATGTCTCCCCCAGGTTGTAGTATAACACACAATAGAAAAGGAGGTGGAGATAGTGGACGGCTGGAGGATGGTTGCTTAGGATGTGTTTGTGACATCCCCAGAGAAGAAGGTGGTGACAGGTGAGGTCTGAGTGTGATTTCCCTAACAGACACATTTGACTTAGCAATATCATGAATGTTATTGTATAAGGATGTAGCATTATTGGGTATTTTTCTACAATGAAAAAAATTACTCCTATAGAGCAACACACTGCAGGATGAAGAATACTTCAGACAGTGCAGTGCTAATCTTTTTTATTGAAAATCCATATTTTCCATATCCATGTGCCCTTTTCTAGATGTTGTTTGGATGTTATGACTTTCATCACCTTCCATAGATCAGTCACCCAGGGTCTAAAACAGACACAATAAGAAACAAACAAATGAGAATGCAGTTTCTACCTTTTTTGTGGGCATCAAGTTATGAAAAGATGGAAAGAGAAAGAAAATATCAAATCAAAAATTCTTTGGTGATTCAAGTTCAAAAATATGAACTCAAATTTAATGCTTTCCTATATATTATTAATCATGTAATCTCTTTTGAATCACTGGGCTCTGGGGAAAGTTCCAACTCTGGGGAAAATGGACCAGCAGTTTTTGTCCTTGACCCTCTCTGCCTCTCTCTTTCTTTGCTTTTCAGAGGGAAAAATAATGTACAGCTTAAGTTAAACAAAATCCCTTTGTTTCAGTTATTTTCCAACTGGCTTTGTGTGTAAAAATAAATTAAATTATATGTCTGCTCTTGATAAAAGTTAAGGAAGGTTAGTTAGGACTTTGAAATACAAACACAACAATAAAATCCTGTGTGTGATTAGTAGCTGTTGAAGACTGAATAATGTCCCCCATAAAGACATGTTCAAATCCTAATCCCCAGTCCTACAGTGTGAACTCCTTTGTGAATGGAATCTTTGAAGATCCTGTTAAGATGAGGCCAAATGAATCAGGTTGGGCCTTAACTGGGTTTGACTGGAGTCCTTATAAGCAAAGGCAATTTGGACATGAAAGTACAGGCCATAGGAGGAGGCAGAAAGAGATGATTACCATGTGACAGAGGCGGAGTCTGATCTCTAGAAAGCCACCACCAGAATGCCAGATTTTGGAGAAGGCATGACTTGCTCCTAACTTGACTTTGGATTTCTAGCCTCCAACCTAGGAGCCAATAATTTTCTGTTGGTGAAGCTAACCAGTTTGTGGTATTTTGTTATAGCAACCCTGGCAAACTGACACAGTAGCTAAAGAGACCTTGAGAGCACCCAGTTGTCAGCAGTGAGTCTGGGAATTTCGGGTTAGCGAGAGTAGAAGTAGTCATCTTTACTTTTGGGCACTGGAGGATGGAGCAGGTTTCAAATAATAGCAAGCCTCGTGTGGGAAGGGGGGAAGGAGTGGTGGCATAATCAAATTATTACATCCCCTTTCTCACAGTCTGATTATGACATCAATACTATCAAACACTCTTTTAAGTGATCTGTATGAAACATGTATGCAAATTTTTATCTGAAGATTTTTTTCCTATAAAAATATTAAAACTGCATTTCTCTTTCTTCCATGAACCAATGCAGCTTTGTCCTCTTTATTTCTATCACAAATTCTGTGGTTACATCTTCTATTCTTTTGTTTCTTTCACACTTTTATGCACAGATGAGAGGTTTAAAGGCATTCTAATTTGCTGAATATAAATACTGAAGTGTAACTAAAATCCTTAGAGAGAGCACACTATGTCTATCACACACCATTGCCTTCTACATTGTTTGTGATTACTGGGCTTGAACGTAACAAAAGGCTTCACTGGAAACCAAGGGCAAGATCCCACCTTTATGAAAAAATCTATTAAACAAAACAAACGCCATGAGAGAAACAAAGAAAGAAAGAAAGAAAGAAAGGAGGGAGGGAAGGAAGGAAGGAAGGAAAAGAAAAGAAATCTGACCCATTTTTAGCATGCTAAAAATAAAGCACCAGCACCATCTATCAGATTTCAAACAAAGGGAGTAGCACCAAGACAATCTTAATTGCAAGATGATTTGAGTTAAATTGTCAGTGCCTGTCTTCCATTAATTAAATAATTATTGCCCAGTCTAAGCAAAACACATTCCTGGTAGTACAAAAATTAGAACATATGCATGTGTGTGTGGCTATACACTTATATCTATAAGTATTCTCAGACTGTAAAGCAAAATAAATTGATAAAGAATATGGGTGAACATGCAAACACACATACACAATAAAGCCATGATAAGGTAAGTCTAAAAATCACACATAATAAAGACTTTTTCGATGTAAATTTGGGCTCTCAGGTTCCTAATGACAACAAAGGAAATATGATCAGTTATAAGATTCAAAGTGATCAGGGACTTATAAATGTACTTCAATTAAAGTATCATTTTTATTTGGAATAAAGAAATAACCATACAGAGCCTATGACTAATCAGAGTTTGCTCTAAGTACATTACCCAGCATATCCAGCAAGTTTCCATGCAGTACCAGTAGAATACTGTCTTGAAATAGGAAAGCAATGGCTAAAAAGTTTATGTGAGAATTTTGAGGGTGGACACAGATATCCTGCCTGTTGTCATGAATTCTACAACTCTAATAGTTCCAGCCTTTATTTGATTGCTTTTCAGAAAACAAAGCTTTGCAAAAGGGAGTACATCACAGATAAATATAATTATTTAACTTGAAATCTGTTTAAAATAAGAGGAACAGGGTTTTTTGTTATTTGTTTTTTACAAGTAAAACTTGACATATTATTAGTTATCTGCATCTCTCCTTTTCAGCAATCTCCTCTAAATGTCCAAGTTATATTTATCTCTATAAAAATGATTTTTGTTCCAGTCCTTATCCCATCCTGGCTCATGTCAGTGTTAAGAAGATATGATTTTAGGTTACGAGAAATAAGTGAAAACTCTGAAACCCCAAGACAAAGCATCCTATTTGCTTTATGTATGATTTTCCTGTCATAATAGCCCTGCCAGTTACTTGGGGAAGAGGTACAAATTAGAACTACAATCTAAAGAGTTATGCTATTATTATAAGTACCCTTAATTTCTGCAACATCCATTGTAGATGCTTGTTAGAATCAGCATTGATACTTTCAAATCACAGATTTCATTGTCTTGTTCTGGTTCTATACTAAAAGTGAGGTATTTTATTCAGCAATTTTCCATCTAGTTGTGACACAATGTGACACACACCCATCAGGATGGGTGATGGACAGGTGGATGATTGAGTTGTTTTTGAGATAAGAACTGCTGAGCAGAAGAGTTATGAAGCAAAGCACCAAATAAAACCATCTACAAATAGTGGACAGTGATGACAGAGTTATAAGCACAGCAGGAAATATTTTTAGCTCGCTTTCTGATCAGTGGGGTGCACTTTCCTCTGCATTAGCCAGAGTTGGGTCAACACCTGTAATATCATGCATTTTAAATCTCAAATGCAAGATCACTCTGCACAAGAGAAAAATGCCATATCAGATTCTGCCTTCTGCTTTGTGGATTCCTTGTGACTGCGTAATTCCCTAACACAACACATGGCTCTGGGCATTACAAGAAAATAAATTAGCTAAATTATGACAAATTCTTAGCATCTGGCAATCCCAATTCATTCATATGTAGAAAAATTAAGTTTGGTGAATGATCTAATCAGATAACAGAATCACATTTCTCCCTCAACCATCCTTAGAAAAAGTGCTGAGTGAGTACATTTTATTCCTAACCTTTACAGTTTCATTTCCACCATTATATTTCCAAGTTATTATTGAAGGAAAGTGGAGAAGAGTAATGGCAGTAAAATAGAAGTGCTGGATTGACCCTTCAATGCTGGTACTCGGGCATGACTGGGTAACTTGAAGAGTAGAGAAGCCTAATTTTATGAAAATTTCCAGAGACCTAACTCAGGCTTAGAGATACCAGCAAACGCTTATTTGGAGGACCAGAGTGAAGAGAAGTGGTCAGTAAAATTGCCACAGTGGATACATAGCTAGGTAGAGTGTCCCATAAATAAAACTCCAAAGCTCTGCTTTACTGAGAAGAGTTCCCTGGACAGTCTTTTATTTCTTGCCTCTTCGAACAGGTTTTAAAACAGTTTTGCATTCAATGTATATTTAGTAGGCGTGGGGAGAAATTGATTTTCTCTTTAACATTATTTTAAAAACAGGCTCACATTAATTATTCTTCATTGTATCAGACCTGGTATGCTGAAAGTATTTTACAAACCAATTCTCACTTTTCTTTAGCGCTTGCTCTTCTTTAGCACTTCTTCGGAGGCACATTAAGTCGTTTAAAATTTAGAAATTAAAGAAAATTATTCCTAGTTAACAGCCCCATGCCAGATATTACCATTTTCAGAGCTTCAGTTTACTGGAACCACTGGCTTTCAACTAACCAAAGTGGGTTACCATGTAAAAATATTCCACAGAAATAGATCTATTTTGGAAAGGAGGTGCTCCTGGTGCAGTGTTGTGGTACCATTTGATCTAGTTCTATCAATTTCCATCCCAGGGCCCAATCTTTTTCACAGGGAGTAAATACTGCAACCTATCCCAGTAACGTTTTGTTGACTTTATGTATGGGTGGCAAAGCTACATTCTGCTGACCAATTGTCTTCTCAGACCCTTCAACAGGACAGAAGCAGCACTGCTTGGCACCTTCTACCTTCAATCAACTTTTGTGGGGAGAGACTAATAAGTCACCAAATTTGCCTAAAAGAACTGTACAGTGTTAGGGGAATCCTATTCCATTTTCCTGGTGTATCTGGGAGTTTCTTCCTCTCCTTCCTTTGGTCCTTCCTGCCCACCAAAGGAGGACTGACTGATGTGGCTGGTGGGATGAGGAGGACCCAGCACCCATTGGTCCATGCTTCTCAATTGGTCATGAGGCTCATGTCTTGGGACTCACTCTCTGCCCTTATTATCAGGGCTCAGAGGTATGAGACAGCCATTTCCTCTAGCAGCTTATCTGTGTAAGGAACTTGCATGCCCTGCCTTCTTAAAAGCAGTTTCCCAAGATCTGAACCCAGGCAGCAGGTTTAGGAAATCCACTTACAGCCACAAGCCCAAGCAGTGTTTTCTAATCCATATCCACAGGCAATAAAGCGAATATTTTAGACTTTGTTTATAGAGCCCCTGTGACTATTTTTCAATTGGCTCTACAACAGAGTAGGAAGTGTGTGATATACTGGACTTACTTAAACCCTCGACTCACAGGTCTGCCACCTCCAAGTCTCCAGGGCACTGTTCCCACAGAAGACAGGCAGCCTGGCAGTTTCGATAGGACCTCACTGAGGGATGGCAGAGAAAAGGCAGGAGAAAAGATAAGAACTTGTGGATGGCATTTGGCAGCTGACAGAATGTTTATGAGCATGTGAGAGGCATTTCTTGTAAACTCACAGCAAAACTTAGAGGGGAAATTTCAGGAAGTGATGTTGTCACCTTTCCAGCTGTGGGATCAAAACACTAAAATTCAAGCCTTTATTATATATGAGATATTGGACAGTGAAACCTAAGGAAATTTAGGTTACTTAAGCGTATATATAATGGCTATAATCAACTTATTTTGTTCCAGAGCACTTCTTTTTGGATTATGTCATGTGATTATAAGAAAATACCTGTGAAATAGACAGGCTAATCATAATTTCCCTATTTCACATGTAGAAAACATGCTTAGAAGGCTAAGAATTACTCCCATGTGATAGAGCTGGCAAGAAGTGGGGAAGGATTAAAAATACATATGTGCTATCTGACTGCTAGACTGATTTAGTAACACATCACTTAGAATTCCTCAAGTGTATAAATCCTCCTTCACAGAAATATTTATACTGAAATCAGGAATATGAAGTTATTTAGACATAACTGGATTAAAAAATGGGGGAATACTTTAGGGTTTAGTTATTGTGACAGAAAGTCTTTAAGATGGACTTTTATGATCCCTGCTTCCTGGTATTCACATCTCTGTGTAATCCCTTGAGTGTGGGCCTGACCATGACTTGGTTCTGGGAATACTGGGACAGTGATGGGATGCCACTTGCATTGTTACATAACATAAGAATGTAACTCCCATGTTCTAGCAGTTTCTCACTATTGGCTCTCTCCCTTTCTGGCTCTGATGAAGCAAACAGTCTTATGGAGTGGCCCCACGTGGCAGAGAACTAAGGCAGCATCCAGTCAACAGCTAGCAAGGAACTGCATCCTGCCAATAACTACACGAGCTTGAAATGGACCCTGCCCCACTCAGGCCTCAGATGAGATGCCATCCTTTGCCGATACCTTGTTTTTAACCTTGTGAGAGACCCGAAAGCAGAGGTCCCAGTTAAGTAGTGCCTGGATTCCTGACCCACAGAAACTATTAGATAAAAAATACATGTTGTTTTAGGTTGCTAAATTTGTGATAATGTATTATGAAGCAGTAAAATAACTAATGCAGTAATGGATCCATTTTCTTTCCAATAAAACAACAGGAATCTTTTGTAGGTAAAAGATACAAATGGATTGAATAATTATGTTCACACTAATCATCTTGTTTCATGGGTTACCACTTTGCATACCATGCTACCCTAACCTGTTGCAATGGGTAATATAACAACCACTTGTGGCTTGTGGAGCAGTCAAAGTCATCTTGCTGTGTTCTTTTTTACATCCCTGGCAGAATGTAATGCTCAATTGTCTACTATCAAGAACTGCAAGGCCAAAATCATTTATTATTGAGTGTTTAAGAAAATTTCTGTATTAACAGATCCTTGTGACATAAACATTAATGGAAAGCATAACTCAGTCTCAAGGTGCCTTATGAAACATTTATCCTGAATTGCTTTATCAAGGTCTGGTAACAGGTGATCAAAATTCTCTTCAGACGATGCATGCAGCTCAGGATTATTGTGACAGAAGGAAGGGAGGGAACTGGGAAAAAAAAAAGATATCAATGTTACATTGTTCCTAGGCAGATTTTCATTTAGCAGTTCTATTTTATTAATATGTTTTTTATTCCTCTTTCCCCCATGCAAGTATTGAAAATGAGCAAGGAATTGATTTAATCATTTTCAGAGAAATAAGCTAAATTCTAATGTTGTTTGATCACATCCAGTTGCAAAAATGTCAAGTGCATTTCCATTTAGAGTGCTTGCTTAAACAACCGTGCAAATGGGGAACACCCAAAAATCAGCATATATCATGAGAGAGTTTTGAATTTCCTTTCAGCACACACTTGCATTAATCCACTCTGTTACTCTTGAAAATAATGCATTTTTCCAGCACATCATTCCTTAAATGAGGGTGATCCATCACCACTGGAGATTCACCAGTGAGGCACATTAATAAAGGCAGACAGCTTTGTCGTGTTTTCTTTGGGAAGGTTTGCTGTGTAAGAGCGCAACATTTGGTTGCTTATGGCAAAAACCTCAACCCAGATGTTGTGCAACTTCTATTTTTCTTGCTAGTACACTTCCCTGGATAATAAACAGTGTACCACAAATCTTATTCTTGTCATCAATAAGGTGATGTTCATCTAAAAAAAATCCCATGTTATACGTACTGTGATGGGATTTTCTCCCCTCTTCTGAAACTGAGGAATTAAAATAAAAATACTGTAGTGACTATACTAGACATCCAACTCTCTGATGTCTAGTATATAGTGTGATTAAGACACTCACGCAGACACACACACATGCAAACACGTATTTGAATAGTTAGTGAGCGTAAGACATCTGAGATTTAGACAAATTTCAAATTTTTATCAAATGTTTTTCAAATCTGAAATAATTCTGAACCATTTGCTTCCTGAAAATGGGTATTAATGGGTATATGGGAAAACTGTACTTGAATTTCCTTGTTTGATTTCATTAAGAATTAGCTAAGTGATGTTTCATTGAATAAAATTATACGGCAATTTCTCTCCTAATCCATCCAACTTTTTTCATTCTAAAATATGTTATACAGTACATTATATAGTTTGGCATCACTACTAATATTGTGCCGTTTAATTCTAAATCCTGATAATATATTTTAGAATCTGGGCTTTCCACATGGTAGAGAGAACTCTCCAGCATACTTGCATTTTAACTTTAATGAAAAGAAGATTTCATCTTCTCATATTCAATTTGACAATTCCACACAATTTAAACTTTATAAATGATTGAAATGAGTGCTGTGCTTGTAGTTTTGAATTATATATTCAATCACCTCAAAAATACTGTAAATAAAGATTTTCTTAATCTATAAATCATCAGATAATCAGTGCTCAACCGTATAATATATGTACAAGATTTAGGGAAATCAAAAATGTGACTAAGACATAGAAACTCCCTAGAGCAAATCAACTTCTTTGATGATATTCTAGGTAAACAGATTTCAGGGAATTCAAACAAGTAAAAACAATTGATAAAATACCTGTTGATTAATCTTATAACCCATTTATATGATATATCCATTGGACCATGCATCATTTGAAACATAATTTACAAAACATTTTTCAGTGGAAGCTCAACTGAGTATCTAATTACATGAAGTTGCTTCAGGATGGGAGGGGTTTTAACAGAGTAGAGAATTACCATAACACTCAGATTGAAGAGTCACATGGCTTTATATAAAGAATAGCTGGCCTAAGGAAAGAAACCATAAATTCAAATTAATTGAGGAAATCAGAATGAAGAAAAATACTGAAGAAAGAAATGAATTGGAATTCCCAAAGGCAAATACTGCGTATGAAGAAGGAACATGGTATGAAACAAAGGAGGACATTGGGAATAGATAAATTTGCATGCTTGATTTTTTTCCTAATAATTCCCTGAGGTTGCCTGTGAAGGTCATAGTATCCCAGAACTCTGGAGTTCAAATTAGTGATACTAATGTTTAAGGCCTAAAGCAAAACAAAACAAACAAAAAACGTTGAGGTTAGTATGCAGAAAGTCACAAAAAAGTGTCACTCCATCCAAACAACTAACAAGCTGGGTAAGCTAAGAAATTAATTACAAAATTGTTATTATTTTTTTAATCAGAGAATTGAGCATCCAAAGAAACAAAAATGAACTAACATCCAGGAAGTTACGAGCATGTGCACAGCTGCTTTTACCCCTCATAGAGGGGGAGAGGTGGAGGAATCTGCTAGGTGTAAGGGCAGGACATGTAAATACCTCACAGAACTTTAATGACACTTTCACAGTGGTGTGTAGACTGATCTGACCGATTAGAGTCGCTCAGAGCCTCTGCCACAGCGTTCATATATATAAAATGCAAAGCTTTCCCCTGAGGTGCGACACTGAAGCCTGGGACAGGGCAGGAAAACTGGGAGAGACATCCGCCAAGGTGGGCAAGGCCTTTCCCAAGGCAGAGCATCCAGCCGCTGAAAGCTGGGTCTGGGAAGGGAGCGATGAGAGAAATACATCAGAGACACTCTGGGCTGTTGCAGTATAAATGGCGGCAGCGTGCCACAGGCTGGGCCCAGGGCAGCAGAATAGAGAGAAATCCCTCTGAGGAAATCCGGACCTTCACAAGTGTACTGCAGCAGTCCTCCAAAGCCTAAGGGTTGTGTCACCCCACAGAGAGCTCCAAAGGAGCAGAACTATGAGCAAAGAGAACTCCCGAATATAAAGAATAGCTGGCAGCCGGCAGCTGGGTATAAATGAAACAGAAATTACCAGACTCGCGACAGTGCTCAGATCCCAAGCCATGATGCAGGCATTTTTAGTTGGTTTCTCAAAGCATTTTAAGTCAGTGTTGAACTGAATCTAACTAACTCTATAAGAAAGTCCAGACAGAAGTCAAATGTCAACTAGGCTGATACAGTCCTCATTTCCAACAGTTAACAGAAGAATGACAGCCCTTTTCTGGAAGCAAATATTATTTACTTTGGTCTTACTGTTCTTTTACACACAATGCTTGGCATTAAAAAAATAATAATAATTATAAGAGAAATAAAGAAGCAAGAGATGTGACTTTTGATGAAAAGAGGAAATAATCAGTGGAAACAGAACCAGAATTAGCCCCAGTGCTGGAATTATCAGGCAGGGATTTTAAAATAAACAGGAAAAATAAGCCTGGTCACAAAGGTGAACAGCATGCATGCACAGATCAGGAATTTCAGGAGAGAGGTGGAAACCATAAAAATGAACAAAATGGATATCTAGAAATAAAAAATACAGTATCAGAAATAATTTTTTTCTATGGGTAACAGCAGAAGCAAGAACTGATGAATTTGGGCACCTGTCAATAGAAAGTATCCAAACTGTACCCTAAAGGGAAAAAAAAAATTAAAAAAAAAAAGGAACAGAACACTGGAGCTCTGTAGAATAATATCAAGTGGTGTAACATTTGTGCAATTGCAATCCCAAAAGGAGAGGAGAAAATGGGCTAGAAAGAATATTTGAAGAGATTGAGGAAGCTGAACAAACCCCAAACAACAAAACTGCAGAGAAAACCACACTTTAGTCTTATCAAAATCAAACTGCTAAAAATCAAAGATAAAGTCTTAAAAAGAGGCAAAAGTAAAAAACATACTACATAGAGGTAAAATAGGAGGTGATGACTTACCATTAGAAACAATGGAGGCCCAAGTACAATGGAATATATTTAAAGTGCTGAAAAAAAAGAAAAAACACATAAACATCAAACTAGAATTCTATATTAAGGCTGAACAAATTCATCCTATCAAATGTATTATACAGAATGCAAAGAGACATTATTCAGGAATTGATGCCGTATGGAAACCAGATATGCAGAAACCAATAAAGAGGACAAGATAGTGTAAAACTATGGGTAAATAAAAAAGACCTTTTAATTTAATTTACATACACACACAAATTTATCTGTAAATTTTTAAAAAATGACTTAAAGCAATGTATTTCTAGCATATATAGAAGTAAAATGTATGACAATAAGAGCGTGGAATTATAGTTGTACTTTTTAGCTTATTAACAAAATATTATATGAAGTGGTACAATATTATTTGAAGATATGCTGTTATGTTAAACATCAATATTTCCATCTCCAGAGAAATTACTGAAAGAAAAAACAAAACTATATCAATGGAGGTGATAAAATGGGATGCTAAAAAATACTTGATTTACACAAAAGAAAACAGTAAAAGACAGAGCCACAAAAAAAAACAAAAGAACAAACATAAAATAAATATGAAGGTGATATATGATAGTCATTAATATATTAAATGAAAATAGACGAATCACTCATGTAAAAGGCAGAGAATGTTAATTTGGATAAAAAGAAAGACTCAGTGATATGCTGTTTACAAGAAACACACTTTAATCTCAACAAAGATGTTGAAATAAGAGCGTGGAAAAAGACGCATCAGGCAAACACCAGGCATAAGACACTGTTGTGGTTGTATTAATGTCAGAGTAGATTCCAAGACAATGATTACTACTTGAACTAAAGACATGTCTTTACATGATTACAAAAAAGAGTGAATTCATCCAGGTGACCTAATAGTTTTAAATTTATAAGTGCATAAAAGCAAAGCTTTAAAGTAAATAGAATGAAACTAAAACATGGAACAAATAGACAAAATTCACATGGAGCTAGATACTTTAACAATATTTTCGTAGTAAGTAATTGAATGGACAAGTGGACAAAAATATCAGTATCAATAAAGAAGACTTGAACAACACTACGAACTAAGTTGACCTGATTGATATTCATTGAACACTATACTCAACAACCAGAGATACACACTTTTTATAAAGCATGCATAGATATTCATCAAGATGGACAATATACTGGGGCATAAAACAAATCTCAATAAATTTCTATAGATCAAAATAATATAGAAAATATTTTCTGACCACAAAAATATTAATTAGAAATCCTTAACAAAAAGACATCAAAAAAATAAAAAAAAAATTGGAAATAATACATGTTAAATAGCCCTTGGGTCAAGATGCACAAGAGTACAAACTATGTTATTCTATTCTTACAAAGTTCAAGAACAACCAAAACTATAATGATAGAAATTAGAAAGTAGTTGGCTACCTCTGGAGTGAGCCAGGGGAATTGACTGTAAAGGGGCATGAGGAAATTTCTAGGATGACAGAAAAATTCTATTTCTCATTTTGGTCGGCTGTTACAGAAATTTTTAAATTGCCATAGCTCTTCGAGATAAACATTTGAGTTCTGTGTATTTTATTATATGTAAATTATATCTCAAAAATAGAGCCAAAGTTTGGAAGAACAGAAACTGGACTAGTGTGGCAAACTTTTGGATGCTTTTAGGAAATAGGTTCATGGATATATAGCTAAATTGTTGGATGGACTTTCATTTAAAAGCACAAAGAAATGACTAGTCCTAATGCAATAGGGAAGTGCTCTCTTATGTTTCATTATCACTAATAATTAGTTGCCTACTCCATAGAGCCTTGACCAACTCTTCCATTCATTTCTGAGTTGAAATATATGAAGTATTCTTTACAATCTCCACCCAATGCATCATTTTATTCTTCATCTTCAGTAAAACAGAGTTAATAGCAGTGCTAGAACAGTACAGGAGTCAGAGGGGTAAATACATTTAGTTTCCCCAAGAGACCTTAATGCTAAAGTTATCATTCTAAAAATCAGAAAGTTTGCAAGGGAAGGTTCGACTCTGGGAATTAATGCTATCAATCTGGTCCAAAGTATGATCACGGTCATAATTTAGACAATGGAGTGTTGGCATAGTAAAATAATAAGTTCTCTAGTATTAACCAAACATTTTATAATCAAGCAAGTAAAGCAAATGAAATGAATGTAATATGCAAACAGAGGACATAAGAGCCATGATGAATTGTTCAATAAGTAAGTGAAACTGCATGAAACTAATGGCATATAAAATACTTTACTTTGACTTCCTTTAAGAACATTTGATCAGAATTAGTAAAGTATATAAAAATTAGAATATTTTACATCTGATTATAGGCCCTGTATCTATAGACTAATACCTGATCACAAATATTTTCTGTTAAATTATTGGTTAGTATCAGGCATATTTTGCACATTTAATAAAATTTTCTCCCTTATTTGGAAGATGCGATTGGATTGTTTGGATGTCCTTGGATTATTTCTATAATTAAAATAGAACTGGTTCATTTTTATTAAAAGTAATGCATGGATATTGTTACATATATCCAGAAATGTTTATGTGTATGTGTGTGTGTGTATATATATATTTATCTTTTATACTATCTTTAGGTGTATATAATTATAAATATATACATACATATGTAATGTCCTGCAATCACATTTGTTCATATGACTCGTATGCAATGCAGCTAAAATTCATAATGTGTTACAAATAATACAATCCAACACATATAAAAGCTGTATGCTGGGAATTTTTTTCAGTATTTGACATAAATTACTGATTTTATATTCAAAGTAATCAGTGTGTTAGATATTATTGTCTTCATTTCCCCTTGGGAAACTAAGTCCGAAGAGATAAGAAAAATGTCCAAGTTTCTATCACTTAGTTGTGGCATAACAGAGAATTTCGTCTACTTTAACAGTTGCATAGTACTCCAGTGTATACAGGGACCTCGGCTTATTTAATTAATCCTGTGTGGATGCAAATTTATCCAGTACTACCACTATTATACTCAATGTTACAATAAGCATTCCTGTACATATATTATTGTGTATTTATCCAAACATTTCCATCGGATAACATCCTCCAAATAGAATAGCTGGGCTCTAGGAGATTAGATGATACATAGATAGATGATAGATGGATGGATAGATAGATAGACAGATAAATAGATAAAATACAGATCTAGATAGATATATATATATTGACATATATACATATATATGTAAACACATGTATTTATATACACAATAAGAGAAAAAATAAAGTTTTGGGTCTCTTGCAAAAATTGTTGGTAAGGGTATATATGAAGAAATATACAATTTGATGATAAATGTCATATATATATATATTACTATGAATATATGTATATATCCTCCTGCAAATAGAATTGCTGGGCTACACACCTACATACACACACATCCTTTATATTGTGTGTGTATCATGTATATATTGTATATATGTATACAGGTATATATACACAAACATGAAGCTTAACATCAAAGTGTATACTTCTCCATACATAGCTTTACCAATAGTCCTTGCAAAAAACACCCAAAAATGGGTTTCTTTTCTTGTTAATTATATTAGGCATCTTTTCATGTATTTATTAACTAATTAATTCTCCTTTCCCAATAATATTTGATCCTGATTTTAGCTCTGCTTTAGGCGATTGTAGTTTCATATTTATGGTTGAAGTCAGAAAAAGTAAGGTTCTAGACAGGCTAGTCAGTGTTTCCAGAAGGAAAGCACATGTTCCCTATAACTCAGCTATAGTTAAAATAAAAATGCCTGAGAGTTAGCCTTGTGGTAAGAACACCTGCCTGAGAGGCGAGGAAAACAGAAGCATAAGCCCCTCTATGTGATGTGCCTGTCTCTACTTGTAATGCAAAATTTGTTAATAAGAGCCAGCTGTCTCTTACAAAGCCAGAGAGTTCCTGCTCAGAGCATGTTTACTAAAAGGCCTTAAAATGACAACCAAATGGGTAAGTATCCTTAAGGATGAGAGAAAAGAAGGAAAACGGGTTAAATTTGTTTCAACTCTGTTGAACAACTTCAGGAAGGTTTTCAATAAATTTAAGGTGGTACTCAATGAAGGAAAACCATAATTCTACTTAGAAATTGCTTTCAGGAGCACATGGCAAGACTAAGCAGTTCTTATGTCCTTTACCATTCCTCTTTTTCTCTTCATTTGGGCCATTTCATCAATGTAACTTCTAATCTGGTAATCCTGAAGATCTTTGTTGTTCAAAATATGCATCAATTACCTCTTCTCAGTCTCATGCAAAATGATCTGAAGATTTGGATCTAAAAATGAATGTCTGAATGCCTTTTCAAAATGAAATATTACTTTTACCCCAGTGCCTTTTTTTTTTCTTCTTTTTAGGCACTTTAGACAAAGGAGAACATATTTTAAAAGGAAAGATTAAGGAGGCAAGTAGAACTTTACCATTCATAGAAGGAAAACTGTAAAAGATAAATTAAGCAAGTTTTTTTTTAAAGCATATGGATTATAATTAGGAACGTACTAAGAAACAGGGCCAAGTCATAAGAGATCCCTCAGAAGGAATTCATGTGTTAAACCATGTCAACTCAAGCAGCATTTTACTTCATTTGGAAGTTGCTGCAGCTTTTAAACAATCTAAACCAGTGATTTTCAACTTATAGAAACCTTGCAGAATCCTGTGGATATACTGATTTATGCACAAAGTTGAATATAAGATGGAAATGCAAAGTCAAATGGATAATGAGTTAAATGAGAGTCATTGTTGCCTTACATGTAAAGATTCTTGAAAATTAGTAAGAAAAAGATGATCATCCAAGGGCATAGTACTGAGAGCACCAGCTCAGGAGTTGGAAAATCTTGACTACTAGCTTTATGACCTAAGGCAAGATACTTAGGGCATGCTAAGTCTCAGTTTCTTTATTCATAAAAGGAAAATAGTGTTAGTGCTTATCTCATAGGGTTCTGTGAAAATTAAAAAAGAGAATGCACTGGTTGTTGGCATACAACAAGAATTCAAAGGAATGCTTGCTAGTATAAAATGGTTGTAATATAACAGTAAGATAGCTTTCTTCATTTATTATTTAATCAAAGAGTTAAATATTATTCAATGTTTGCATGATTTTCAGAAATAAACACACCACATTATATGTAGAAGTCCAAATAGAGTCATATTGCCCCACTTTAAGGAAATTTGGCAGTATGAATCAATAGCTAAGATATGTTTACAGAATATACTTTAAAGAAATAATTCTATATACAGAATCCATAACAAGGAAATAAGAGCAATAACAAAAAGTATGTATGTAAAGACGTTTGCTAAAAATTTCCTTATAGTAGCAAAATACAGAGACATAACTTGTACATACCCACATACCTTGCAGATATTGCAGCTACATACATTGGAGATACTGCAACAAAGTGAATATCACAATAAAGCAAGTCACACAAATTTTGTAGTTTCCTAGTGCATAACAAGTTGTGTTTACACAATAGTCTATAAAGTGTGCAATAGCATTATGTTTAACAATGTACATAACTTAATTAAAAATACTTTATTGCTAAAAAATGCTAACCATCATCTAAGCCTTCAGCAAGTCATAATCTTTTTGCTGGTGGAGGGTCTTCTCTCATTGATGGATGCTGACTATCAAGGTGGTGGTTGCTGAAGCTGGGGTGGCTGTAGCAATTAGGACAACAATGAAGTTTGCTGCATTAACTGTTCATTTCACAAAAGATTTCTCTTTAGCATGTGATGCTGTTTGATAGCATTTTACCCCCAGTAGGACTTCTTTCAGAATTGGAGTCAATCCTCTCAAATCCTGCCACTGCTTTTTCAACTAAGTTGATATAATATTCTAAATGCTTTGTTGCCATTTCAACAATGTTCACAGCATCTTCACTAGTAGATTGCATCTTAAGAAACCATTTTCTTTGTTCACTCATAAGAAGCAACTCCTCATCTATTCAAGTCTTATCATGAGATTGCAGCAATTGAGTCATATCTTCAGGCTCCACTTCTAATCCTAGTTCTCTTGCTATGTCCACTTCATCTGCAAAGTCATCCATGAGGGTTGGACTCAACTTCTTCCAAACTCCTTTACGGTTGATATTTTGACCTCCTTCCATAAATCACCAATGTCCTTCATGGCATCTAGGATGATGAAAACTTTTTAAAAGGTTTTAAATTGACTTGCCCAGATTCATCAGATGAATGATTATCTATGACCACTATAGCTTTATAAAACATATTTCCTTAATAATAAAACTTGAAAGTCAAAATGACTTCTTAATCCATGGACTGCAGAGTGGATATTGTGATAGCAGGCATGAAAACAACATTCATCTTATTGTACATCTCTTTCAGAGATCTTGAATGACCAGGTGCGTTGTCAAGGAGCAGTCATATTTTGAAAGGAATATTTTTTTTTTTCTGAGCAGGAGTCCTCAACAGTGGGATTAAAATATCAGTAAACCATTTGTAAACAGATATGCTATCATATAGGCTTTTTTGTTCCATTTCTAAAGCACAGGGAGAATAGACTTACTCTTAAGGGCTCTAGGATTTTCAGAATGGTAAATGAGCATTGACTTCAACTTAAAGTCACCAGCTGCATTAGCCCATAATGAGAGAGTCAGCCTGTCCTTTGAAGTTTTGAGGCCAGACATTGACTTTTCCTTTCTAGCTATGAAAGTCCTAGATGGCATCTTCTTCCAATATAAGCCTGTTTCATCTATATGGAAAAGCTCTTGTTTAATGGAGCCACATTAATCAATGTTCTTAGTTAGATCTTCTGGATAACTTGCATCAGCTTTTACATCAGTGCTTGCTGCTTTACCTTGCATTTTTAGGTTACAGAGATAGCTTATTTTCTTAAACCTCATGAACCAACCTCTGCTTACTTCAAACTTTTCTTCTGCAGCTTCCTGACCTCTCTCAGCCTTCACAGAATTGAAGAGAATTGGGGTCTTGCTCTGGATTAGGCTTTGGTTTAAGGGAATGTTGTGGCTGTTTTGATATTCTATCCAGACCACCAAAACTTTCTGCATATCAGCAATGAGGCTGTTTCACTTTCTTATCATTTGTGTGTTCACTGAAGTAGCACTTTTAATTTCCTTCATGAACTTTTCCTTTGTATTCACAACTTGGCCAACTGTTTGGCACAAGAGGCCTAGCTTTTGGTCTATCTTGGCTTTGGACATGACTTCCTCCCTATGCTTAATCATTTTTAGTTTTTTATTTAAAGTGAGAGATATGTGACTCTTCCTTTCACTTGAATACTTAGAGGCCATTGTTGGCTTATTAATTGGCCTCATTTCAATATTTTTGTGTCTTAGGAAATTGGGAGTTCTAAAGAGAGGGAGAGAGATGTGGGAATGGTGGTTGATAGAACAGTCAGAAAAGTCCCAACATTTATTGATTAAGCTTGTCATCTTTTATGGGCACAATTTGTGGTGCCCCCAAACAATTACCATAGTAACATCGCAGATCACAAATCGCAGATCACCATAACAAATATAATGTCATGGAACTGTGACCCATGACATTCTTTGAAATTTGCTAACTACTTATGAAATCATACTTTGAAAGTTATCACTGTTATGTATATATGTTAAAGTTCAAAATAAAAATGTATTAAATTTTTTTAAATGAGGTATGCCTCTATGCATAATATGTTTATCTATTTATATATACAGGATTATAACACAGTCATTAAAAGTAATGTGGAAGATTGATTAAATGATATGAAAAGATATTCATACTACATTGTGTTGAAAAATAAGATTTAAAGTAATCTGCATAAACTGGTCCCCATTTTAAAAGAAATGTAAAATATATACTTTTTAAAAGTGTAGAAGAGTCTGGTCCAATTTTTTTTTCAGTTGTTATTCCTAGGTAGTGGAATTTGGGATGAATTATTGTTTTATTATTTCTTATTATCCAATATTGAATGAATTCTATTTTTATACATTTTGAAAGGTATATAAGAAATACAATAGAAGGAAAGTATGCATTTCCTTTTGGTAAGATTTACTTTAACTGATTACAATAACAACACACTTTGCCATGTAGTGGTACATATTAGTGTTTATTTACATAGATCACATAATTCTCTGACAATAGCAGGTTGATAAAACCCTACTGAACAACTTATTTCTTAAGTTCTATTTTCCTTGTCATTGGTAGAGCAAACTGTTGTAGAGATGGAGGAAAATTCTTTGAAATCTGAGGTTCTCTCCTAGGTCTACCTCTCCCTTGTGCAGAATTAATCTGGGTATTCTTCGTATTTTGAAATGTTGCAAAGCATATTGGTTATATCGTAAAAAATAAAAAATTTATCCTGAAAGTTTTGCTAAGGTTTCCTACCACATTTTTTGACTCATAAAGCATAGAAATCAAAACTGGGTCACTCTTCCATTTAATGATCCAATAAATGTTTATTGACTATCCACTGTGTCACTCACTTACTTGGAGTTGAAGCCTAAATGTAAAAGTTGGCAAGATGTGTCAATGGATTTCCAAAACAATATTAGTAATGATTGTAAGAAACTGGCAATGAAAGAAATACTACTTATGTTATTTTTCTTCCTAATCACTACAGGAGATTAATATGCAGTAAGCAACTCAAAAAAAAATAAAATGTGTTTGTGTTATCTGTGGTTTGATATACCTCTAAATTCATTGAAGGGAATTTTTTGTTTTCTTTTCATATTTTGGCCTTTATTTTCAACTGTCAAACTTTTGATTACTAGACTTGATTTGAATATTATAAAATATTTTACAATGATAGCATCTCCATAACTCATATATAAAATAGAGAAAAAGACAACAGGGAATATAAAGATACAACTATGACAGAACTTGGTGAATCTTAAATGTTTCATATATATGCCAGAATCCTTGTTCAAGGGCTGTTGTATATCATTTCAATAATCACAAGAAAATATAGTCATATCTAATCATTACTGAGTGAGCTAGAAGTTGTGTATATAAGGACATTGTGACTTTCCTGAATGAATTTTTTTTTTTTTTTTTTTGGCTTTCCTTATAAAATGCAGACTGCAAAGAGAAATGAACCACCCACAAGAGGCTCAATTCATGTTTGTTGAGTCAATTCACTTACATTCAACAAATGTTCATTGAACACCTACTGAGCATCAAATCTTGGTGTTGATGTGATTGGTTCATGATGGTCTGGATGTTATCAATTAACAGGGTTTGCAATACTTCTCATTGCTATATGGGTGAGAAAACAGTTTAGAATCCTATTAATTCTTAGAGGAATGATGCAGAATGATATACAAATTTTATTTCTCCTCAAAACTATATATTTTCTGTAATAAACTATTTGTTAGAAAATTGTGCTTTAAGAACAAATATGGAAAATTCATAGTTGCTAACAAACACAAATAGAAATCAAGATTGCAAATTATTTTGAGACTTTATAAAAATCTTGACAGATCAACATCTGCTCCTAGAAAGTAACACAGACATGCTAATAAATAAAGAAGATGTTATATATAAAATCATGAGGCTAAATGAGACCTCAAGATCAGTGTCTTTATTTGTTGTTTTCTCAGAAAAAGCTGTATCAAATCCTTCACAGGAGAAGATTTGGCTATTGTCTTTGTATAAATCTCAAAAAGAAAAGATTTTTTAAAAATTCATTTATTCACTAAAGTGATATTCATTGAATTCCATGCCAAGCTACTTATTTTTTCATATGGTCAAAATCCATTAAACTTACCATTTATCTGCCAATTTCAATTTTTTTATTACTGAATTTTCTTTTCACTTCTCACAGATTATTCTAAAATATTTCATACTCCTGTGCCTCACTTCAATAGTTTACTCTTAAAATTCTCCCATGGTTCTTTTAATATGTACCAAGTCTATGCGTCTAGAATTTAATGAGTATATAGTCTCAGTGAATAAGCAAATGTAGTAGAAAAAGCATGAAAATGGATATCCAAAGATTGTTATTTTTTACATATGTTTGCAACACCAGTGGTCCTTCTAAAATTCTAGTCATTGGTGAAATATACTATTGATATAATGCTCGGGTAGTTCACACTTGAGACATGAGATAGGGCTTCTGTTAAATGAGGTACCCATAGATGGTAAAGAGCAGGAAAACTAACGCCAGTGGTTTTTTTCAGAAAGAGGCTGTGGTTCCATCCAGAGCTCTGCCAGCTTGTTTGCCTCCCACATGGCAGTGTGCTTAGAAAACAGGTTTACTCTCAGGGCCAGGCACGTGGCAAATCCTAAATCAACACTGCCAAAATCTTTGTGTGGGGGAGAAGCTCCTGTGCTTGTTTGATTTTGGCTAAGAGGGACCCATGGTGATAGGTTGCTCTTCTGAAAAATTACAGTATGCAAACTCTCCCTCTCCTTCCTTCAGCCTACATCCATTTCCGAAGTCTCCAAAAAAAGGATTTTGGGGAAAAAAAAAGATTTTTGCCACAAATAGTTTGATTTTAGCTGCATCTCTAGAAATGATCACAAGAAATTACATTTATTCCAGAAGAATGAGCATTGTGCTTTCGGGTGGCACAATTAAATAATGGGCATCTCTTTGCATATGTTTGCAAATTATGATGGGAGAAACGTGATAGGCACTCGATTAACATATGAACATTTCTATCTCCTCTCTCCTCACCTTTTTCCCTTCCCCCAAGGGAAAGATATGACTTTGCCAAATGTCCTGTCATATAATCTTTTGTAAATGAAGAAGCAGGATCCCAGGAGAGGGGAGAGGCATGTTTAGAGGCCTTGATTCTAAAAGCTAAATCAATGGATATAATAAAGAGCGTAGAGTAGATGATTACTGCAGCTGGTCTTTGGAAAGAAAGCATGGCTTTGATGATGCCTTGATTTGGACATTTCCTGGCCTCAAAAACATGAGTGAATAAATTCCCATTGTTTGACCCGACCCATTTCACGTTATTTGCTTTGAGCAGCCTGGGAAACTAAAACACTCTACCTTCAAAATATATCCAGAACCTTTCACTACCAGTGCCACTACCCTTCTCTCACGTGAATTATGGTTTCCCTGTTTCTGTCCTTAGCCTCTCCTCATTCTCTTCTCCAAACAGACACCAGAATGATCTTGCCAAAACATAAGTCAGGTGTCTCAATAGCACTCAAAACTTTCCATCAATTTCTCGTCTCATTCAATGTAAAAGCCAAAGTCCTTACAAGGACCTCCAAAACTTACCATGATTTGTCTCTCTTCCATAACCTCTTTGACCTAATTTCCTATTAACCTCATGCTATTTCTCTCTGCTCTAAAACACTGTTCTAATTGCCATTCCTTAAACACATGTTCTCACTTCAGGGAATTTGCACTGTGCCTGAGATTCTTTCTCCTGATAGCCACATGGCACACCCCACTCTTCCTTGAGATCCCCTTTCAAAGGTCACCTTCTCAGTGAGAGAGCCTCCCTGACCATCCGGGCCAAAACTGCAAACTCCGCTGCTGACACTGACATTCCCTGCCCCCCTTGCCTGCTTTATTTTCCTTCTTAGCATGTGTTATTTAATTATTTTTATACCCATTGCCCTTGTAAGCTGGGTGGAAACCTGAGAAGAATCAAAGAGGGAACAACGAAAGAGAGAAGCATGCCTGCTTAAAAACAGCTTAGGTGTATAAAGGGGTCAATGGGTGGTATTGGCCAATTTTCTTTTTTGCTTGTTTCACTTTCTCTTTCTATAAGCCTCACTGTAAAAATTGGTTCATGTATTCAGAGACCTAGTTTCTTTGGACTGTTGAGAGACTGGCATTTTTTTCTTAATTCAGTTTTATTGAGACATAGTCACATACCGTACAGTCATCCACAGTATATAATCAACTATTCACAGTACCATCATATAGTTGTGCATTCATCATCCCAAACAATTTTTGAACCTTTTCCTTACTCTAAAAAGAATAAAAATAAGAAAATAAAAGTGAAAAAGAACACCTAAAGCATTCCACCCCCCACATCCCACCCTATTTTTCATTTAGTTTTTGTCCTCATTTTTCTACTCATCTGTCCACACACTGGATAAAGGCAGTGAGTGCCGCAAGGTTTTCACAATCACACACTCACCATGTAAGCTACCTAGTTATGCAATCATCTTCAAGAATCAAGGCTACTGGGTTGCATTTCCACAGTTTCCAGTATTTCCTTCTAGCTATTCCAATATACTAAAAAGTAAAAGAGATATCTATGTAGTGCATAAAATGCCCTCCAGAGTGACCTCTCAACTCCATTTGAAATCTCTCAGCCACTGAAACTTTATTTTGTTTCATTTTGCTTTCTCTCTTGGTCAAGAAGATTTTCTCAATCCCACAATGCTGGGTCCCAGCTCATCCCCAGGAGTCACATCCCATATTTCCAGGGAGATTTACACCTCTGGGAGTCATGTCCCACGTAGTGGGGAGGGCAGTGAGTTCACCTGCAGAGTGGTCTTGGCGGGGGGGTGGGGGGGGAGGGCACATCTGAGCAATGAAGAGGTTCTCTGGGGGAGACTCTTAGGCACAATTATGACTTGGCTTAGCTTTCCTTTGCAGTAGCAAGCTTCAAAGGGCAAGCCCCAAGATTGAAGGCTCAGTCTACTAAATTTTCAGTCCTCAATGTTTGTGAGTATATCAGTAATAACCCAGGTGGGAAAGTCCAACATTACCACATTTTACCCCAGTTCCTCAGGGGGGCCTTGCAAATACATTTTTATTCTCTGCCCAAATTAGTTTTGGATGTATTGGGATTTTGCACTAACCTGTACAGACCTACCAGATCTCACTTCCTATTAAAATGTCCATGTAATTATGGTGTTTGAATAAACTGAATGTCTGGCAATCTTGCAACAACCAGACTACTCTCTCAGCACCATGCTCCTATCTGATGTATGCATTGGAGAGGAGCTTTATCAATATCTGAACATGCCGGGTGTATTTTTCCATGTCTTTGAATTTACATAATGGAGACTTAAATTGCTGAGGAAGCTAAACACAATCATTGGAACTATTTACATTTACAGTTACTTTAAATGAGCTGGAAATGCTTTTGAAAAGATACTGTATATTTAGTGTTGAGGAGTCTAACTTTTCTAGTAACTGGCTCAAGATGAAAACAAATAATTAGAAAATGACATTATGGAAGTTACACTTAGTTTCATATTTCAACAAGATCACTTGATTTTTTTTTTTTACCATATTGCATAAAAATCATTTGTGAAGTGCAGTAAACTCAAGCAAACTTAAATACAACCTTCTATTTCTGTTTCTGAGTTCCAATTGACAATGATTCAGAAGTTCCACATTCAGAACATAATTCACAGATAATTACGTTCCTTATTTGTAAGGTATCTAGTACATAAATCCTTAAATGGAGCAGTTTAACCAACTCTAAAAGAATTAACAGCTGAATGGAATTATAATGATATAATGTAAAAGCATAAAAATTGAAAGAGGAGATTTGCCTTGTAAATTTTCTTCATTTCATATTTATGTTTTCTACTCTGTTTATTGTATCATATATCAAATGATTCTGATTCCTCGGAAACCCATTTTTATAAAAAGCGCTCCACTGATACAGCCATGGTAAATCTAGAGCAGAAATTCCATTCACTCCAGATGGCTTTGTATGATTTCTTGAATCATTTTGAAATGCAAAGAAGTGCTATGGACATCATGGGTGATATTTAAGTGTACACAAACCTAAGATTTTCTTGGGTGAAGAAGGTGTCTAGATAAATGTGCACATTTGGAAAGCAATGGGCTCCTAGGTCTCGGCCATGCAGCCCTGTGAAAAAGCTAGTGTGAGCAATGAATAATCTGGTGCGCTCCCACACAAAAGCCAATCAAGTTCCAAATCAAAGTGGTTACTATATCCATTGGTCTTAGGAATAGCATTGATAGCTGTTGGTAAATACTGGATTATTTAAATTGCCACTGAATGGTCCCCTTCAATTACTATGCCATGATCAGTAAAAGGCTCACTACATTTTATAAGGTAGTATCTAATGCTGTTGTTTATGATGTGATGTATGATGCCTTTAGTAATACTTTGCTTCAAAACATACTTATTTTGTAATTACTAATTTTTAAGAGATTCTGTCACTAACTGCTTTGCGAGTACTTTGAGTAACCATTACAGAATATCCATATTTATTCCTTCATAGCGTATTTTTAACCTTCCTTAATCTCATTCAAGCTCAGTTATTTCTCTAATAAAAATAAAAACAGTTAGTATCAGCTTATTTCAGAGTCGATGTTGATCTTCCTTCTTTATATTAATAATTCAGATGTGTAAAATGTTTTATAATTTAGAAAGCAGTTGTATTTACAAAGCAGCCATATGTCAGGAAATTCTTAAATCCAAAGCGCATCTTCGCATGGCATCAATTTTGCTCAGAGGTGAAATAAAGCAAAATTTTATTAAATCTTATACAATATATTAGGGAGTAAAATAAAAATTTAAATGCATTTTTTCATATAAAATCTAAGAAATCAAAGAAATTTGGGGTTTGTGTGGCTGGTTCAGACTTAAGTCCAGAGTACCGTGATTATGTGTCCATACTCCAAGGACCTTAATACATACTTAGGTAGAAAAAGTGAGACACATGGAATACATTATTTATATTAATTTAATAATTCTAACAACCTGGGGCAAGCAGGGCATAAATTTAGTAATCCCATTTTATAGAAGAGGAAGCTGAGACTATAAGAGGAATTCCATGATTAGCATAAGATAAAGAATTAAGTACGAGACCTGGTCACAATTCTTTGAACTACAATTCTAAATATCTTTCCTGAATTTCACACTTGTTCTAATAACATGGTGAAGGACAAAGGACTATTAAGAAAGAAGTAGTTAAAACATAGTTAAGAATAGACCAGGAATTCATCAAATCAAAAATTGAGATTTTTTCCCCAATTCTGGTATATACTTTCTCTGGTTATAAAAATTCTATTCAATAAATCCCCTCAGTAGGGCACTTCTAATTTATGGCTCAATTGCCACAAAGATACCCCATGAATTACCCATAAGAAATGTATCTCTAGATCTCTATGTATATGTCTCTATCTATCTATCTATCTATCTATCTATCTATCTATCTAATCATCTTTCTGTCTTTGATTAGAGAAGTACAAAAATCAAAAGCTAAAAGGAAATATTCTCCGATCACATTAATGATTACAATAAAACTGTTCTCTGCAAGACAGCCATAGCCTGGTGTGATATGTATTGGATGTTGTAATATGAACTAAACGTAGTATATTAGCCGAAGGAGCTCAGCAGCATATGCAGCTGTTAATTGACAAAAATAAATTCAGTTGGTACATGAAATGATACCATGAACCATGTTTTATACTCCAACAATTTATGTGAAACTGAGTGGAGCCCACATGGCATAATAAAACAGTGGTTGTTAGAAAAATTGCACCCTCCACAGTCCCTTGATTTGTATATATTTTAAATATGCCTGTGGTTCTATACCTCATGCAAACATACTCACTACTTAAAGAGGGGGGGTCAATAAAGAAACAAAAGAAAAAAAATTTTGAGAAGTTCAATTATTTTTAGTATGTCTACTAAAGTAAATAAATAGATAAAGTCAATCCAGTCCAATACAAATTTAGAGAAGTATTTTAAATTTGATATTTAATACAACAGAAATTTTTGAAAGTCAATTTTGCAGAAATTGGTATTATGGATTAATAAAGAGTGGCTTACAATGAAATGGATAATCTGTAAAATCTCTTTACATAGGCATATATTACATCTCTTTGACAGACTGAGTTATGCTACAGATACCATGGAAAACACATTCTTTTTGCCCATTGTATCAGGAGAACTGAGAGGACTTTTTTTTTTCATAAAAACACACACAAAACCAATAATATTTTTTATTGTTCCACATTACTAAGTATGTTACATGTATTTCACCATTTAACTCTCACAGAAAAACTATTAAGTAATTTTATCCACATTTTCCATATGAGTTAGTCAAGGTTCAGAGCAGTTAAGCAACCAGCCCCAAATCACACATTAGAACTGGCATTTGATCACAGGTCTATGTAATTCCAAAATCAGTGCTCTTAACTGACACGTACTATATTTGCCTGGAAGTGAATATAGGAATTTTTAAAACATTAACCCACAACTGGCTATCTTTTCATTTTTTAGGCATAGAAAACAGTATGAAATCATGACATCTATAACTGGGTGTAATGGACAGACCCTGAAGTGACCCCCAATGATCCCCGCCTTCATGCTGTTGTCTGATCCCCTCTCCTTGAGTGTGTGTAGGACCTGGGACTTGCTTCCAACCAATAGAATATGAAAGAGGTGATGGGCTATCACCCCAGTGAGGGCATCACATTATATAAGACTCCATCTTGCTAGCAGACTTCCTGGAGAGATTCTCTTTGCCGGCTTGATGAAGTAAGCAGCTTATGCTGAGAAAGCCAATAAAAGCAAGCAACTACAGGCAGCCTGTAGAACTGAAGGCAACTTTTAGCTGACGACTGACAGCCATTAGAAAGCCAGAGCTTTCATTCAGACACAAGGAAATGAATTCTGCAACAACCTGAATGAGCTAGAAAGCAGATTCTTTCTCAGCTGATCCTCAGATAAAAATTCAGCTCCACCAACACCTTGACTGCAGCCTCTGAATCCTTGAGCAGAGAACCCAACCACACCATTCCAGGACTCTGACACATGGAGACTAGCAGACAATAGATGCATATTGTTTTTTTATTGCTATGTGTATGTTAATTTTTATGCAGCAATAGAAAACTAATAAACTGGAATAATAGAAGGGTGGGGAATAAGATTTGCAGGAACATTTGAGAAAGAGAAAAGTAAATCCTTTTTTCAGTTATCTTGCATCTGAATCTTATCTGTGTGCATTCTCTATCCTTAAGATGTCCACTATAGTTCTTTGGGGTCATCTCAAAAGTTTTGACCTTGAGGCATAGAGCAAACCCCAAAATGAATAGTGTTCAGGGTGTCATCATGTAGAGTGGACAGATTTTTACTTACTCTCAAGTTAAAATAATTTTATTCTGCAAGTGAAAAATCATCTCCTGAGTCATTATTATTCGACATTGAATATGCAATATTTGAGCTGGGATTTTGCTAAAGCACCAAAAAAATAAAATAAAAATAGTTTTATTTTACTTGTTGTTCTTAGATTTTCTTGGGTGCCCTTTATAAAAAGTCAAGACATACCCAGGGAAAAAGAATCAAATTTCAGAAACTTTGGAATCATGTTGTTTAACTTCAGAGACTACTAAAAGTCAAGACAGGATCTGAAGGGAAGGTAATGAAAATTATATTGTTTGGTTGCTGTTAAATTGTGAATAGTGTTTGGAAGAAATTTGGTTGGAAAAATTGACATGCATTGCAGTATTTCTTGATTTATTATTTGTGTTAGCTTTCTATCACAACTATAACAGATTATTACAAATTTAGTGGCTTAAAACAACAAAAATGTATTAGCTCAATGTTCTATAGGTCAGAAATCTAGTAGTCTTTGCTGGTTTCTCTGCTCCAGGTCCCATAAAGCCAAAACCAAGTTGTCAGCAAGGCTGTGTTCCTTTCTGAAGGTTCTGGGGGAGTATTCATTTCCCGGCTCATTCAGATTGTTAGCAGAGTTCAGTCCCATGGGGTTGTGCTATTGAGGTCCCCTTCCTTGCTGTCTGTTGGCTGGAGGTCTGTCTCAGCTTGTAGAAACTGACCACATTCCTTGGCTCATGGCCCCCTTCCTCCGTCTCGAAACCAGTAATAGTGGCTCAATCCTTCTCAAGTTCTGAGTCTTTCTGCACATCTAACCTCTTTCTTTTCTGCTGTATCTCTCTTACTATAGTCAGAGAAATTTCTCTGTTTTTAAAGGCTCATATGATTGGACTGGGCCCTCCAAGATAATCTAGGATAATCTCCCCATCTCAAATTCTGTAACCTTAATCATATCTGTAAATTTCCTTTTGCCAAGAAATTGTAACATATTTACAGGTTCCAGGAATTAGGGAGTGGGCATCTTTGGGGTGGGAGCATTATTCTGCCTACCACATTATTCTTCAGGTAAAATAAGTTATACAGTAACAACAGACAGCTATATAGAGCCCCAAACATCTTAAAAATGTGAGTAAAAAGTGTCTCAAAGGAATTTTTGGTTCTGTAATTTTTGTGATTTTTTTTAAACTTGATTGGGTCAGCCTGGAGTAGGGCCTATAATTCTGATTGCACATAACTACATATTTTCAAAACAGAAAAGAATTTTGACTTCTTAAATAACCTTCTTTTCTTCACTATACTGGGACATACTTAATAACTTTTCTTTATATATGTATGTGTATATTTTACTTTTTTGCTTTCATATCCAACAATGACACATTCTTCTGTTTCACTCTTTTACCCTGAAAATTTGCTGCAGGGACTCTTAAGCTTACAGTTTACACTTCCATTTTTCAGGATTACAGTTTAGATTAAAAAAACGTATTGCTCGTGTTACTTATTTTTGTAATGACTTAGGAGCAGAAAGGAATCCCCTTTCTTCTCTTTTAAAGGAATCTAGGAAATGAGCAGTGTTTGATTGCTTAATAATATGTTTAATTCATTTTAATAAATGTAGTAGAGAATGAAGATACAGACACTTCATAAACCATGGCCATCCTTTTTCTCATACAGTTTCACAATGCACATACATAAATCCAGTGAGCTAAATTTTCTTCTGCTCAGTGAGAAAGTAGTTAAATTTGTGTGTTTACTATTCAAATAAAAACTGTATGACTAAAGAAATAACCAGCCACCTTTGTGCCAGAGTTGTTCCAGTGTTCCCCAAGCAACTGAAATTCCACCATTCAAGAAATACAATTAAAAATTCGTCCATGTCTTCAGAGATATTTTTTTTAAATACAAATGGGCTGTGCGTTTGTAAATGTTTTTAATTTTCCATACCTAAGGCTATTTAGTCTATCAGATCAGATCAACTTGTGATCACAAATTGAGGGGGTAAGACTTTCAAGAAAGGATAGTAACCTGAGAGAATTTTCAAAGTTGTTCTGGAGCCCTGGGGACCATCACGTGCTCTGGAGATGTAGGTGGAAGGAGGAGATCAGGAAGAGAAGGGCGAAATGCTATAGAACAGGGTGGACATCTCCCAAAAGCAAACCACTAACTTCATCATTTTGCCTGAGACTAAGCGTATATTTTGAAATAAAAATTGCTAGTCTCAAAAGCCCCTTAAGATACAATGTATATTTGTTTTCCTTTTGTTAAAAAAAAAAAAAAAAATTCTTACTCTCATCTCCCTTAAGGCAGATAACATGAAAATAGCAGGGTAATCTCAAGCCATAAATGAACAGCAAAACCCAATGACTTTTATTTATTGCTATAGGTACTTACTGAAATATGGACAAGTGAACTGCATAATGTTGAGGCAGACACATGTGATCCATTAAAGGGACTTCTGGGCTTTGAATCTTACCATTAAATATCCATTGAGCACTACCTGCAGCTTACTGTCCTATTATATCCTAAAAGGTATCCAAAAGAAAAATCAGACTATCTTCAGGAATCTTACAATTGTGTTGGAAAGACAGTTTCACCTTTTCAATAATAAAAGCAAATGTAATAATATACATATAATTTATTTTAATAAAGATGATGAACAAGTACAGAAACACTGAGAGTCACTAATTCTTTCTGGGTGGGGGTTTCAGGAAAGATTTCAGGATAAAGTAATTTCTGAGAAGAACTTACAGATAAATAGGAATTTTAAAAGTAGATCATGGCAGGAGGTGAATTTCAGGTGGACAGAACAAAGCATGGTTTGCTTGGTGAACAGAAGGGAGTGAAAGCATAGTTTAAAAGAGAAAGTAGAACAAATATAGAAAATAGCAGGGATGTCCCTAGCAATAAACCAACAGCTAAACCCAATGACCTTTATAGAGATATAGGGAGGTTCAATTGAGATGTTCTCCTGTGCCTTCCTAAGAAGCTTGGACTTTATGCTATAGTAGAAGACAAAATAACGTAAAAAAAAAAAAAAAAAATTTATAACCACTCTGGCTTTAGTGTGAAAGAGGATTAGATGGTAGTGGAATAGAGACAGGGAGATGTGTCTTAGGGTTATTGCAATAATCTCGCTAAATGATGATGAATGCTTAATAACTGATTTTATGGGAGTAGGGGGAGAGCAGTGGGAGAAAGTGGGAAAAATTGGAGATAATTCGAGGACTCTTGCTCAGGAATTAGTTGGACAGTGATGCCACTGACCAAAGAAAGGAAAACAGGAAAGTGGCCAGGTTTTTGTTGTTGTGGAGTAAGAATGATCTTTAATTAGTTCAGTTTTAAAATGTGGTATTTCAGGTACATGTGGAAAACTTAACGTTTACATGTTCATGGGACAGAGAGATGTGAGTATAGACCTCAGGAGAGAAACTGAATCCTGACCTACATACCTGAGAGTCATTATCATGTTGATTGTAGTCAAAGTCCTGAAGCTGATGGAATCACTCAGAGAAAGTAGATGAGATAAACTGAAGACAAGAAAGGAAAGCAAAAACCGCAGTCCTGAGGAGAAGGAAAAGGCAGAGAATCCAGTAAAGCAGATTGATGCAGAACAATCTGAAAAGTAGGAAGAGAATAAGGACAGAGTGTGTGCCGGCCAAAGGAGAAGCTTTTCACAACACAACAGGAGTGGCGGCCCACAGTACCGGTTACCACGCTGAGATAACATAAGCACTGAGAAGTGCCTATTGGATTTGAGAGTTAGAAGGCTGTGGGTGGCGTTTGTTGATACAGATTCGGTTAGCCCTGAGGGCTGAAGCTTGGCGGCCTTGTCTTGAGGAAGGAGGGAGTGGAGCCAGCAGGTGCCTGCCTGGCCGGGAGGGCAGGGGAGAGGCAGGAGAGCCTGCGGAAAGTGCATGGGTTGAGAGGATTGGACACTGATGCACAGTGAAGAAAGGCACCCACTGGTAAATCTGAAGAAAGTAAGGACAGTGAATGGAAAAGAGATGAGATGGAGTCAAGGGCTTCAGTGGAGCACTGAGCCTTACAATTAAACGTGAGCATAGGATGTGAAGAATATGGCAAGGCTTTGGCTGGTCCTTGAGTTAGGTCTGAGTTAGTGGGAGAGGAGACTCAAGAGCAATCTGGGCAGCGAAACAACATGAGGACAGTCGCTGTCTTGGTTTGCCACAGCCGCTCACAACAAATACTGCACAGTGCGTTGGCTTAAATAACAAGAATTGATTGTGTCATGATTTGGCGGCCAGAAGATCAACATCAAGGTCGCGACAGGCCTGCAATCTGCAGCATGCTAGCGCGGGTTTGCTCTTCAGTCTGCATCTCCACCGTCATCACAGGCTCTCCTCCTGCAGCTTTCTCTGATTCTGCATTTCCTCTCTTTACAAAGCAACCAGTGATACAGATGAAGCCCCACACGGATTCAATCTGGCCACACGTGAACTAAAAATAACACCTTCAGAAGGACCTATTTACAAATGGGGTCACACCCACGGGGAACGCGGATTAAGATTTTGTGGGGTACACGATTCAATCCCCAACAGTCACACAAACCTCTCTTCAACTTTTAGAGAAGTTTCATGGGATGAGGCTCTAGAAGTTTCTAGACATAAAAACTGAAACTGAGAAATTGTGGTATTTTTTTCTAGTACTGTTCTCCGAAGTTAAACTCTTAGTGTTCGATAGTGGATGGAATGGACCAAGTCATGTTGTCATATTTTTCTTATTGTTAAAGAACTGAGTATAAAAAAGGGAAGACCACAAAATATACACCACATGGAACTGGGATACTTAAGATTCTTTCCATTCCTTTTATGTTTGCTTGTAGGCTAACTTGTTTATTTATAATTATAAAAGTATACATTTGTAGTACAAAAGATTTGTTTATTTAACTAAAGATACTTTAAAGAAGCAAAATAAAATCATCCATACTATTTTCATCCAGAGATAATAGCCATTAAAGATAACAAATATATGCAGGTAAATACCCTTTTAGTCTGAGTACTTTTTATGTAATTAGAATATTATCAATAATATTACCAATATGTACACTAACAGAGACACATATGCAGAGAGTTCTATTTTAGCTGCATAAATTTATAAACAGTTCTTCATGTTTTTAAAAAAGCCTCATAAAACATTTTAAGGGCTGCAACACATACTCTACTATATTTAGCCATTTGCCTATTATGAAAAATTCCATTTGTATTCATTTTCACAATTCCAAATACTATTTATGTGCATAAATCATTGTATATATTGCAGATCATTACTTTATAATAAATTTCTGGGCATTATATTACAGAATCAAAGTGGTACTGAGATATCTTATTTTAACAACTAATTTATTTATCAAACCCACAAATTATTTGTTTCATATAATGTAATCAAAGGCCAAGAACCAAATCCATAAATACACCCATACACAGAAACAGAAGGCTCTTTTTGCCTTCTTAGGGTTCTCTTTGGTATCGTAATATTAAAACCAGTTTGTGAGAAATTATGTTATGAAAGTGCTTGGTTTGCTTAGCTGAGCCAAAGGAACAGAATTAGTTACACCAGGTACCTGAAACTGTGACGCACATCCACTGTGATGCATGAAACTGAAATGAAATATGATTTATAATGGCATTTAGAACAAGAAGCACAGTCTATCAAGGAGCATCCATGGAAGACTGCTTGCTAGGAATCTGAGTCTATGTCTCCCAAATCTATAGCCCAAAGTAATAGAGACTCCTTCTTTACAATAGCAGACTGCAAATCACATGACAGAGGTGGTATACACTCCTAATGGATAGGTAGGTAAACAGGTAGACAGAGAGAGACAGAGAGAAAAAAAAAGAGATGAATGGGCATAGTAGCTAGATGGATGGACAGAGATAAAAAAAAATGCAGCTTCCAAGAGATCTGGGAGAACATGCTAAAAAGTGCATTGAAATATGAGTCAAAAGACTGGGATTTGAATGCTGGCTCTACCGTTTCCTAGTTGTATGGTCATGGAAAAGGCTTTTAATCTTTCTAAGTCACAGTATCTTTATCTGTAAAATAAAGTCAATATCTTCTCTACCCATCTTGCCAGGTTGTCATGAATATTATCGATAAAAATAATAATATGAATAATGCCTGTTAATATTTACTAAGTGCTAGCTATGGGCCAGGAAATGGCAACCATCTGGCACAGAAGAGCTCATTTCAATCCTCACCAAAACCTCCAAGGTAGATACAATTATTATTCTGGTTTTATAGGCAAAGTCTCAGCTCAGACTTTATTTCCTCAGGGGGGACCTTTCATGACCATCTTTATCTAAAGTAACACCATCTCTGCAACTGCCACACATCTCCCTTTTTAACACCTGGACAGCACTAATCACAATCCAAGACTATGTTGCTTAAATTATTTATTATTTTGCTATTAACTTGTCAGAGAGTGAGCTCTCATTTAATTACTGACAAGGGAATGAATAAAATTGGTTGGAGGAAATGTGAGTGTATGGGATAATTCGACAAATGTAACCATAAAAAACTTGGGAGTAAAAGCAGAGCTGGCCATGACTGCAATTTACACCATCACAAATGCAACAGGTCCTGAAAGGCACATCTCCACTCTTGCTTAAGGGGCCTGAAGTCCAAAGCCGCTTTCTGGGCTGCTGCCTCCACTGTCCTATAGAACCCTAGGGCTGGGAAGCCAGGCCAAGAAAAGAGATTCACCTCTGAGCAGCACTTTCTCCTTCAGCAGTGCTTATTCTGGGAAAAATATTACTTAGTGCATTATGCCTAATGCTGATATTTGCCCTCCTACATCATCATTTCCTTTTTAATGTACCCTGGTCCTTCTGTAAAATACTTCCTTTGGCCCTGCTATCTTGGTGTTTCCGACTTGGTTTTTGTTGTTGTTTGCTTTTCAAAGAACTAGATAACAAAAAGGAAAGATGGCCTGTTTTACCCCCACCTCTCCAATAAGTATCTTGGAGAGCAGGCTGGTCAGCATTATTACAGGTGGACGCTCCAGAGATCCTGAGCACATGAGCAAAGCAAGAACAAAGACCAACACCTGTGTAAGCCAATCTAAAAGAAAACAATACAGGGTTTTGGGAAAGAATGGGAGAGGAGGGTATTTAAACTCAAGAGGAAACTGACCAGACAGGTCACGACTTGTCCACATTTACATGTTAGTGGCAGAGAAATTTCTCGAATTCTAATACTTCTTTCCACTATGAGGTGCTTCACTTTTTTTCCTAATTGATAATAAGTATTACAAAGCTAATTTTCAATAAATTCATTTGACTAAAAAGAAAAGAAAATGAGATTTCAGTGTATGATAGATGATTACCTGCGTTTGGCAAGGCATTCTCTTCCCAGAGACCTAATTAGGTTATAATTTAAAAATTATGTGGCTTTCTGATGATGCCTCTACTATATTTTCATGCTTCATTTCTTACCCCCTTGGAAATAATGTTGCACATGGTTCAGCAGCTGTTGTAAATAGGCATCAGATTTTCCTTTTTTATGTTTTTATAGAAATTCTGATTTAGTCACTCTCACCTTTAAATGCAAAGTCAAAGTGAAAATTTAAACTTTCCCATCTTCTACAACTCATGATTTCCAATCAAGTTATGAAGGGCATTTTACATTTAGCTAGTATTTGGTGTCTTATGGGTTGAATTTTGAGACCCCATCCAGCAAAATTAAGCATTACTGGGTAGAATGGCGATTCTCTTTGTTGGGAAACTGTTTTAAAATTCTGTGGTTATTTAAGAGAAATGATTCAGGTCCTCAGGCTGGGTGAAACAAATCATGCTCTTATTCGATGAGGCACATATCCCAAGCCTGAGTCTCGCCCTTCAGTGTTAGAGGACTATATGTGAGCAGTAAGACATAGGGTTTTTGTTTTTTTTTTGATTGCTCATAATTTCATCCCTAAAAATATTTATACCCAGAACCCCAGAATCTTTCTTTTTTCTATTATTTTGTTTTACTTTTGCATTATTTCTGTTGTCATGGGCCTTTTTCATAACTTGTTTTTTTAAATCAACATTTGAACAAAGTATTCACGGAAAGAAAACTATATTTTAATGCATAGTTGTAAATGTAGAATCTTCTCCAAAGTGTGCAAGATTTGCCATAGGCCTTTCATTCTATATTGGACCAGGTGATCTGCTGCAATAAAAATTTTCCCAGTGTAATGTTGAGCACAGTAGCTACGAATTAAATCTCTTCCTGGGTGAAAGAACATGACATGAAAACCTTTAGGTGGACTCCAGGTAGCATCTAGTGCATTCTTTCTCTAATTTTCATACAGCTTGCTTTAAGAAAAGAGAGAAAGGGAAATATTTGTGGAAGTTAAAAAGCTGTAGAAGTTGCCACAAGTGATCAGGTGACATATATTCTATAGAATGAAATAGAATGTATAGAAATGGCAAATGCCTGAACAATATCATTCCCTTTAAATGTGTCAATAAATAGACTGAAATTTAAGCCCAAAATTTAAACAGGTGAACACCCTACTCTCTGCTAAGAGGAAAATCTTTATAAATAATGACTCCAGAGAGAATGTACATATAAAACTATTCCCACATCCGTGTTTTCAGGATATTTGTTAGCACTACCTTAAAACATATTCTGATTGTGACCAGTTCTCACCCACTTCACTGCTACCACTTTGACCCCAAACTCTGTGAACTCACACCTCAGTTAAGTCAGTGGTCTCATTTCCTTGCTCACAGCTCCTATCCTTTTCAGTGTATTATCAAATTAGCATTTAGAGTGGCCCTTTTAAAATATAAGGAGTCAAATCAAATCAATCTTCAGCTCAAATTTAGCAACATCCATTTCACTCAGGGTCAAAGCCAGTGTCCTTACAAATGAACTAAAAACCCTTGCTAGATATGGAATCTGGTGTTCTGAAAATCTATTGCAATGCAAAATATTGTCCCAAAAGTTAGTGGATGAAAAAAATTTTTTTTTAATATTATACTTCATGGTTCTGGAGTTGATTGGATTCAAGTAGGTGATTCTCCTTCAGGTTCGGTAATGCTTTTATAGGAAGATGGTGGCTGGGACTAGATCATCTGACCAGCTTTCTCAATTACAAGTCTGACAATTGTTACTGGCTGTCAGAACACCCACATGTAGATTCTCCCTGTGGTCTGCACTTCCTCAGAGCTTGGCAGCTGTGTTCTAAGAGGAAATATCCTGCTATCCAAGGAACAGAAAGTAGTACGTGTGGATTTCTTCAACATGGGTTTTAGAAACTGGCATAGGATCACTTCAACCCTTTGATATTGATCAAGCAGCCACCAAGCCTAGATTCCAGGGGAAGGGACTTATGCTCCACCTCTCAATGGAAGGAGTGCCAAAGAAGTTGAGAGTCCTGTTTTAAAAGCACAGTAGCTGGTTACTTTTTAGACCTTTTCTCCTATCCCTCTTCTCCGTGATCACTCCATTCCAGCTATGCTTACCTCCTTGTTCTTTGAACCCACTAGGCATGCTCCTTTCTTAGGGCCTTTCCACTACTCTTCCCTCTATGCACATAAATGAAAAGGCTCCACCTACCACCCCGTCTACATTCGACAGT
This sequence comes from Choloepus didactylus, assembly GCF_015220235.1. Lineage (NCBI taxonomy): Eukaryota > Metazoa > Chordata > Mammalia > Pilosa > Megalonychidae > Choloepus > Choloepus didactylus. Next base: position 105,262,981 of record NC_051309.1, read on the forward strand.
GTTCCTGAAAGCTAAATCTAAAATTACTCCTTGAAACAAGGCTATTTCCTTTACTAGATTATTAGTTCCTTACAGAAACTCTCTTACTCTTCCTTTGATAATGCTTAATGGATCAAGTCATTACTGAATATTGAGTTGGGTTGAAGGGTAATTAATCATTGATTTTTATAATAATGATGTATGGATATAATAATGTATGGAAATAACCTTGGCTCATCAAAAAATTAAATTATGTTTGGTATGCTGTAGTTAGTAAGGCAAGAATTAAAAATTTAATTTTAATAAGACTTTCAATAATGAATGTTGGTATAAATAGAGATTTCTGATTAATTAAGGGTTAATTGGGAAATGATTTGAGACATCCCTTTCCTTAGATTTCTTTTAGCACAAGTTTCCATTGAAATAAACATAAACCTCTATCATAACAAATGAAAATTGCATTTTGTATTTATCTTATGTTTACTTAAGTATTATGTTCAGAGTTTTGTGCTGGGAAGAAATCTGATAGTTTGTTCAAAGACATTTTATATTTACTCTTAGGAACTGACAATAAAAATCATTATAAATGGATGAACATTTTCAGGCTTTTAACAAGGTAATTGAGAAATGTATGCTTTTATGGAGAAGTATAAAATGTAGAAGCGTAGCATACAGTGCTACAAAAAAAGTAGTTTGATGAATGATGAAGGAGGAAGGGCTAAAACATTATCTTATGTTAACATGTTCAATTAACCACTAGGTTATATCTATTCAATCTCTTGTATCTGTCCTTTGCTCTTCACCCTAATCCCAGTGCTTGAATCAGGCTATCATTTTACATGCACACTACAGTAACAATGTCCTAAATGCTTTCCAAGACTCCCATCTTTCCCCCTTTAATTTCACTTTTCACACTGTTACCAAAGTAATATTTCTTAAAATGAAACTGAATCAGGCAGTGATTCAGTTCTTAAAATACTTCAAAACTCTTCAGTGGCCCAAAGGAGAGAAAAGTTTAAACCTCCCGGTCAGACATACTTTATGACCAGGCCTCCGCTACCCTCTCCAATTCCATCTCTTACCCCTTCCCTCCTATACTTGCCACTCAAACTCTGCAATTTTGCAATTCCCTGAATGAGCCATGAGTCATGCTCTTTCTTAGTTTTAACTTTTGTGTATGCAATTCTCTTGTGAAAACACTTCTCTCTTCTTTCTGTTTCTGTGGATATGTATATAAGCATGTTAGTAGCTGTATCACTCAGGATTCTCCAGCTAAACAGAACCAATAGGATATATATATATGTAAAGAGATTCATTTTAAGAAATTAGCTCATGTGATCATGGGGGCTGGCAAGACCAAAATCTGTAGGTCAGGTTAGCAGGCTGGAAACTCAGGCAGAATTTGATGCTGTAGTCTCAAGGGAGAAGTGAGAGGCGAGATGCACGCAACACTGTGGGAAGGGTTTGCATTTACAGTTTTTTGTTCCTTTTGTAATTTTTATTAACTATTTTACTACCCTCTCCTTCTTCCTCCCTTGTTGATGCTTGATTGTAGATGACTCAGGCAGGGTTGGTTGGCCCTACATGTTTACTGCTGTTCTTCTTGGAGATATTTTTCTCCTTGTGTCCTGACTGCTTCTTGGAATGCCCTCTTTTCATCAGCCAGCACCATTCTAATTCTAACCCGACTCAAGTTGCCTCCTTATTGATCACAGTGAGCTTCCAAGATGGCCCCTGACGGCCCTGCTTCTTGGTGTTAACACTCTGTGCAGGCTCCTCCCACATTGTACCAGGCTTGTCTGTATGCCCACCCAATAAAATACTGCAGAATGATGATATGTGACTTCCAAGATCAGTTTATAAAACACACTGTGGTTTCTGTGTTGGTTGTTCTCTTTTTCTCTCTCTCTTAGATAATCACTCAGGTGGAAGCTAACTGCTATATTGTGAACAACCCTATGGAGAAGCCCCCATGGTGAGGAACTGAGGCTTATAGCCAACTGACAGGGAGGAGCTAAGTGGGCTTGGAGGTGGACCCTCTAACACCCTTTAAGCCATCAGATGACTGCAACTCCAGATGATAGCTTGACTGCAAATTCATGAGAGGCACTGAGCTAGAACACATAACTAAGCTGCTTCTGGATTTCTGACCCTCAGAAACTGTTAGATAATAAAGATTTATTGTTTTAAGCCACTAATGCTGGAGATAATTTCTTACAGGACAATGGATAACTAATACAAGTTGCTTAACCTCACTCTTTTAAATTCAGTGATGTCAGTGGATTTTAGGGAAACTAGATTAGTAATTTTCAGCACTGGGAGCCAATAAGAATGATCTGTGAAACACCTAAAATTTTACATGCCAACTTCTCACTGAATAATTAAATAAGAATCTCAAACATGGAGTTCAGGTGTTTTTGTTTTGTTTTGCTTTGTTTGTATTTTTTAATCGTTAAAGCTCATTGTAATGCATGATCAAGGTTGAGAACCACTAAACTAAATGATTTTAAAATCCTAACCCTAAAATTCAATGGATACAAGTCCTACTGGCATGTTTTAAAAGAAAAAATGTATTAATTTACAACACTACCTTGATTATTCATGCAAACACATGAAAGCCATTTGCAATTGTCTGCTTGGACCCATGTCATCTTAGTGTGTCAGGCTGCTGTGACAAATGCCATGCAATGGATTGGCTTAAACAACAGGATTTATTGTCTCACTGTTTTGGAGGCTGGAAGTTCAACATCAAATTCTTGAAAGGTCATGCTTTCTCTGGAGACTGTAGTGTTCTCATGCTGGCTTTCTGCAATCCTTGGGACTCTTTGGCTTGTAATTCTGCCTCTGTCACATGGCAATCTGCCTCATTCTTTGGCTTCTTTTGGTTTCTTCGAACTGCTGGCTTCTGATGACTGACTGCATGCAAATTTCTTCTACTTGAAAGTGCTCTAGTTGCATAGATTAAGAGCCACCCTGATTCAATTTTACCTCACCTTAATAAGATCTTCAAAGTCCTCATCACAAACAAGTCCACACCTTAATTAATAACATCTTCAAGGGTCCCATTTACACATGGGTTCACACAGGACTGGGGGTTAGGACTTGAACAGGTCTTTGTAGGGGCCATGAGTCCATCCTTATCACATCCATAAACCTAATTAACTATTTTGCAGGTTGACATTCTAGGTGTTGAGTTGTTCACATTAAACTGTTTGTTTTGGAGTTAATATCACTTTTAAAAGACAACTGCATGATGAATGCGTAACTATATGATCATACTGTGAACAGTTGATTGTATGCCATGGATGATTATATGGTATGTGAATTTATTTCAATAAAACTGAATTTAAAAAAAAAAGACAACTGCATTCAGATGTTTAAATATTTATAAGTATCTGAAATAAGAACAACACATGCTTTTGCTCCTGTAAGTACTCCACAAAGAATAACTGCCTGTAATTTGCTGCATTTTTGAATTGTATGATAAAGGTGAAAATTATAAGTATCTGGCTCTCTAGCTTTTGCTAAAATAATTACAGAAAAAAATTGAACAGATGCTGGATATAAATAAATTTCATAAACAGCAGATATTTGGAGATCTGGGGATTATGGGCAACACTTGTGAAGATGTATTTATGATGGCCTCAGTGAAACAATTATTTTGTACTTTTCCAGGTCAGTGTAGTGAGGTGACTCTCTCTTCCAAAAAGTACCATAGCAACACAGAGTCTAAATGTCATCCATTCTTCCTATCTGGCAGTAGAAGGGCAAACAAGCTCTTGTTCCTCTACAACCAGACACACATTATACTCCCAAAATAATACTACTCTTCTTTTTCTGTTCTCTACTGGCAGTACCCAAAGCATAGGCAGCAAAATTTCCTTACTGAAAATGGAGATCCTAAAATTTGTTTCTACTACTTGTGTAAAAGAAGAGTTGACACCAGTAAGATATGCTCACACAGACCTCAACAGAGCCCAGTTTGATGAGAAAGTCTGCCACTTCCACTGCAACATTAAATTTACCAAAGAAGAGAATTAGGCCAATTGACAAGTACCATTCCTGGAGAATTAAATTTTGAGCTGCTATAGATACCACACACAGAGTAATAAATATAAAATAATAAGTAGCCACAAAAAATCAGAGAAGTATGAAATTATGTTTTTAAGCATCAGACACGTACCACAGGGTAACTCTGGATTTATGATGATTTCTGCTTTTTCGGGCAGAAAGAGCTGGCATGCAGCAGAAGAGGTGAATTGCATGTGGGCTTCAATTAAGATCATCAAGGAACAACAAGGGAACAAGACACAAGGGTAGGAAGGTAATTAGAACTTACTCTTATTCCTTAATTGCCAAGCCTTTATCAGTAGCAGATGGTAGGTGAGCAGGAATTTTGGGGGAAATAGCCACCTTTTTGACATTACTTCTAATTAAGAAGGCTGTCTTAGCTATCAGGACAAACTTTGAAATCATTGTATTTTTCCCAGGTCAACGTTAACTCAAGGTGTAATGAAGTCTGTTTCCCTTCTGTCTATCATTTACTCTAGCTGCTTCCATCTGTTCTAAGGTGAAAAGATGAACTTTCCAATGATTGTAATTCAGGCTGCACTCAGGGACCCTCAGTGACTCATGAGTGTTATTTCTTATTGGATAACTTTTAGGGGAGGACCATTTAATGGCACCGTTAAGAGAGGCAGACCTGGGAGAAGGAAAAACGGGCTGTAATATGTCAGCTCACCATTATGTCATGACAAGGGAATGTGATGCACAGCAACAACAAAACAAAACACTGCTACTTAGCTTTCAACTTGAATGCTTTACTGTTTTGGAAGGATATCATCCAGGCCAGTGCAAGACCAGTGTAGACCAGTTGAAGATCACATACTTGACAGACTCTATGCATGACAATAACACTGCCTAAATGTCCTTTTCTGAAGTGTCTCTGAAATATGTATCTGATAAATGTCTTTCATATTTGTACCTGATACTTTGTAGCTTCCCTTTTTGTAGAATATTTTGCAGAATATTCTATGGCAGTGATTCTCAAAGCGTGGCCCTCAGACCAGCAGTATCACCTGAGAAGTTATTATAAATGCAAATTCTCAGATGTACTGAATCAGAAACTCGGGGGATACAACTCAAAAATCTGTGTATTAACAAGCTCTCCAGGTGTTTTTGAAGAAAACAAAGTTTTAAACTATGACAATAGGAACTGACACCAGTTATTGGGTGATAATAAGTACCCTACTAGATACTTGACAAGCATTATGTCAGTAAATTGTCACAGTAACTAACCATGTGAAGCAAGTGTTTTCAGTGCTTAAGTCAGGAATCAGAGGCTTATCTATGTAAAATAATTTGACCAAAGTCACAGAGTAAACAAACAAACAAGACTAGGTTTCCAACCACAGTCTGACCAGATCAAAACTCATACTCTTAATCACTGAAAAATATCCACTCAGACAAGGAGAAGGCAAGAACATCTCCAATTTTGTGCAAAAATACACTGCAGGGTCTATGGAAAAGTCAACTGTGGGCCCAAAATAGAAAAGGCCACCATAAAGTTGTTTTCAAAAACCAAGGTTCTGGGAGTTGGCAATGGACTGAATGCTGAGAAAAAAATTATTTCTCCCTTACAGAAAAAAAAAATTCCCATACTGTGAAATAAAATAGCTGTACTCGATCTTATAACATGATTTAAGGATATGCTAATAAGAGTTTTCCAAAATCTCAGTGGAAAGCAACTAATATGAAACATTTCCACCTATTGTTGGAATATTCTTTTCCTCCTAGCAGTATTCTGGTCTACCCATTGCTTTTTCTGACTTTGGGTAGTATGAATTAATTTACCATGGTTTGAACACTGAGTCAAGTGATAGAAGTGTGTTTTCACACTGGCAAACCTAAGAAGTAGAAAAGTTTACCAAGGAAGCCACAATAGCTATTACCATGCCCGCCAGGAGACACCGTCCTGATCATACTAATGCTTCCTTTCCTGGGCCACCACAGGCTCTTGCTGTTGGGAGGGTTGTGCTTTAGAAGTAGATTTGGTGACAAAGACATGTTATTTGTGGAAATGGAGTGAGGTGTTTGTCACCTGACAGGAATATAGCTGCGAGACAATAATTAAATCAAGATGGAGACCAAGTTTGGAAACTACCAGTATTAATGACGATTTATTCATGACTGACATTTGATCAGATCTACTGGGTAGATTCTTAGATTTCATTAGTTAAAGACATAAAGCAGTCCATCTGATTAAAGAGGGGGAAACAGTAGGGAGCACCTATAAATTTCTGGAGCTCAAATAGGTGCAGAAAGTTAGTGAGTGTTTATTACTAGTAAAAAGGAAGATTTTCCAATTAGATTAAAAGGTTTTGAAAACAGCAGTTATAGGCACAATGATTTAGGCCAATTGCTAGAATACGCATAGTGAGAAACTTTATTGATTAAAAGTAAACTGATAAGTTATTTGTAGTGTTCATTGTTTGTCAGTAGAACCCCTGCTGTGATGTACAATTTTCCTTACAAGATCAATGGGAGGCTTGGGCTAATTTCTTCTTGTCCTGAAAATTGATAAGAATATAAAGGGCAGCTACATCACTGCTGAAAATACCAGCATGATTTATTCAGGTTAATCATCAAGAAAGTGACATTGCATTAATCATTGGGAATGTGCATTGCCAGACTGGGCCCTTCAGGCTGGCTTCACCGTTGTATGTTGGGCCAAAGAGAGACAAAAAGAAGACTAGGATTCAATCAGACAAAGCCTTATATCATTGAGCTGCCATAAACTATTGTAAAACATGGAAATGGCATGGAATCAAAGGGAAGTTTCATAGTGACCATTAGAATTTATGACAATAGTTTGACAGAACGGGATGAAGCGTTAAATGTAGACTGGTAGTTCATGCATCCCTTTGTCTTGTATTTTTCAGATGACCTCCAGGGATACAGAGTGAGCTGGAAAAATCTGCTCCACTTGGCCAAAGTTTTTGGAGTAGTGTTTTCATTAGTCACAAACTACTGCTTCCTCACTATATGTGATGAAACATGAAAAAGAAGAAAAGGGAAGAAATGATAGCTGTTTCCCTGGATTCTATAGATACAAGCAATTCTAATGATTGTTACATGTAGACATTACAATGAATGTTGTGAAAAAAAATCTGTGTAAAGGAATGGGATAAACAAATATTTTTTCCCTTAAAACTCTCATTCTTTAAAAAGTAATTTAGAAATAAACAGTGCCCCTTTTTTATTTCCCTATCAAATATCCTGAATTTGTCCTTTTGATAGGCTTGTCCCTTGTGGTTCTATTCTTTCTCATCTACTTTTTCTAATTTTGACTTTCCTAACTAACTGAAGCAGCACAGTTTAAAACATCCAAAGGGCAGAATAAGACAACAAACTAGCATTCCATCTGTTGTGACATTTAGTATTTGCTTTTCCTGAGAAACTGCTTAGTGAATCAATTTCATTTTGGCATTAAGAAATTAAGATCTTAGTTCATATAATAGGCATGCACACAGACACACACACACACACACACACAATTTTATTGCTCCTGAATCTAGAGTTAGACTGCCTGGTTTGAACACTTGCCCTGCTCTTCCTTGCTGCATGTGCGTGACACTGGATTAGTTTCTTGACCTTTCTAAACCTCAGTTTGCTTGTCCTTAAAATGGAGATAATAGTCTTTAGCACATATGGTTTTTAAGAGGAATAAATGAAAGAATATAAGAAAATCTTCCCTACAATACTTGTTACATAGGAAATAATAAATGTTAATTTTCTTTATTCAAATAATAGACATTTTTATGTTTTTATATAACTACATTGAACAGTTATTTATTGAGGCAATGTAAACATTTCCCAATCTTTCACACCATATGCAAAATTTGCATCACTAAACTAATTCCAACTGTGTTTCCCCATGTGAATTGGGAGGAAAAAATATGTGCAGAAACAGAAAATTCACTTCTCCTTGCTTTTAAAGTGTTTGTTTTAGGAGAAAATATGCAATCTGGTCTACATACTCAGGGGCATAGAGGTTAGAATAGTCTCAAGTAAGTCTTGAGCATATTCCCTGAAGAATTATCATCCTTCAGGGGATAAATATGGGTGCTCTTATAGTCACTTTGCACTAGCTAAACAATCCCTTTAAGCAGATGGAACTCAGTGATCAGTAAAAGGTATTTGCTAAACTAACTCCCTGCTTTATTTTTATAAACCCATTTCCTATAGCAATGTGGATGTTTTCAGCAAAAAGGTGGGTGGGGGAAGGAACAAGCAAAACAAACAAACAAAAACAATGAACAGAAGCCAGCAGAAGATTGAGAGCCAAAGAACCTGACTAGAGATCAGACAAAAAGGGCCATTATTCATGTATTGAATATGTGAACAAGGTGATAAGTGAATGATTGTTCCCCCTTGTCAACTGCAAGAAAATAGCTAAGAACCCTATTACTGGCTTCCTGGAAGACTTTATAACATACTTAAGCCAAACATCCTACTGAACATTTGGATTCAACACATTCTTTGGTCTTGCTAACAATCATTTTTCAGGGAAATAAATATCTTGCAGAAAACATGCCTAAGGTAATTTCCACAGATTATTTCTACCTTAAAATGGAGACATTTTGGGCTTATGAACTTAAAAAAATACATTAATTCATTGTTTCCAGGTAAACACCTATTTAGCATTTCAGGTACTATGTAAGAGTAATCCAGGACATATTTATTGAGATTTACTCTTTAATAGAGAATGCTGAATTGCAACAAAGACTTCAGATGTCTGCCCTAATGATATTTGGCCTCAGAACAAAAGAAGGTGATGAACTAACAATTTGCTGTCAAAATGGATTTAATTTCCTTTCTAATAGGCTTGAAATAAAACAAGTAGCCTTATACTGAACATCACTAGCAATCCTAACAACAAACTTCTGAACTATTAGTTACATTCTGTCATCATGTTCTGTCATTGATACTTTTGAAATAACATTGCAGTCTATTCACTTGCTCATATTTACAATCTCTGTTATATTCTGTGCCCTTATCTTTCTATTATAAACTATCAAAGTTATCTCATAAATGATTCCATTGCTTCTATTTTCCCTTTATTCAAATAACATGATCCTAGAATATGTTGTAAATATTACATTTGCTGAGCAATCACTGTATGTCAGAAATCATGGTAAAAGCTTGAAACACAGAATTTCATCTAATCCTCACAATCACCTTGCAAGTTAAAGAGGTGATAATATGAATTGGTTCCTTCAACATTTATTCTGACTTCTCCCCAATGTGCCTTCCTGGGGAAGTTTAAAAACTGCATTTCCCGGACTCCATTCAGGCTAGCATTTCAGATGTTATTTAGTGCATCATTCACATGCATTCACACAAAACTTGAATCAGAACTGAGTGAATTCCAAAGAGACACAAAACTTGAGGTGTAAAAGCTGACTACAGTGGTTTTACTTGTAGTTGTAAATGTTATTCTAGTGTATTTCCATTCCTTTACTTGTTATCTTATGTTAGCTGAGCGATTTACAGCACTGTTATAACCAAAGGCTTGCCCATTTGTTTAGATAGTTATCTTATGTTAACTGAGCAATTTACAATTACAAGTTACAAGTTGTAACCAGATGCCCTCTTTTGCAGCTACTTTATGCTTACCCCACCTGGCTTTTGTCAATTTTCAAGGGCTTCTCAGGCCCACGCTTGCATACTCCCTATTAACTATAACAAAGACATAACCAATCAATATATGCCAACTTAAATAACATCACTATCTCCACCTCCCTTTGTTTGAATCCCATAAAAACCCTAAACTCTTTAGGCTTGGGAAAATAGATTTGAGCTGGGGGGCAGGAGTGGAGTTGGGGGGTGGGGGCTCCTGACTCCAAGCAAGTTAATCTTGCATTAAATCTTTTTCTTTTCTCAAAATCCCGATGTCATGGCATTGACTTCTGTGTGCATTGAGCAGCAAGGCCTGGCTTAGTAAAAGTTTGGTGACCACGAAGTTGGGACGTTGAAGACCCCCAGGTTCTTCTTGCTAGAGATACTGCAGCCCTGGCAGGGTTCAGGGTCTGCCCACTCACTGGCCCTAAGTGGCCACCTTAGACTGGTTTTGCTCGATGATCGGGGCCCCTCCACTCTGACCAGTGCTCCAGGACCTTCAGCAATTCCTACTATTTTGAGGAACGAAACAGTTTTGGGAACAGACATCAAATAGGTGAGTAAAGGAGAAGATAGAGCCGAGACCAGGAAGGTTGCCTGGAGTTCCATTCCCTGACTGAGGTTAAAAGTCCCCCAAATCCCTCTTCCTCTAAGAACTACTCTGCCTCGAGCTTCACTTCTGATCTGATTCTGATCTGGTTGTTGGGTTATTTGAATTTCTATAAAGTACTAGTACTATATGTGTAATAATATTTGTTAATATTGTAAAATTAATTTCTGTTTTTAGATAATCATAAGAAGGGTAAATATATACCTTTAGGATGTATATTGAATAACTGGGCAATATTCAGCTGTGAACCCATGGAAAAGAAAAGGATGATACTCTTTCGTAACACAGCCTGGCCTGAATATAAATTAAAATCTGGGAAACACTGGCCTGAAAATGAATTTTAAATTATAATACTCTCCTACAATTAGATTTATATTGTAAAAGAAAAGATAAATAGAATTAAATCCCAAATGTTCAATCTTTTTGTCTTTCTAGTGACAAGAATTTACAGAAAAGGCACAAAATTATAGTTCAAACTAGTAAGTTTTATATTTCCATGTTTCTTTGTCTAACTCATTGCTAAAAATTTTAATTGAAGTTACAGGCTTTCTATTTATGTTTGTCTGTTTGTTTGATGTATATTTTCCTACCTCTGGATGATAATACCAAATTTAAAAAATAAAAAAATTCTTTTAAAAGCTGGTATTCAATTGCTTAAAGATAAATAACCACTTATACATAAATTAGTACTCCTGGAGTCCCAAAAATTGGGGATGTTGAACTTCCAGTGCTTTTTGAACTCCTCCTGTCTTCCCCCTCTGTGTCTGTCCTGCTTAGCTTAGCTCCTCTTCTATAGTGATACAATTTCCCAAATCCTACTGAAGACTCAGTGGGATTTGAAAAAAAATCAAACTTACCATTTCAGACCTTTACCAATTAATTTGCAGGTCTGCTGGTAAAGGTCATGCAGAAATCTAGATAGACAAAACAATTTGGAGGAAAAAAAGACTGAGAAGAAAAGAAATCCTTCCAAGCTAAAGGAGCCCCAATAAACCTAGGCACAAGGGTTCAGGGCATTAGTACTTGTCATTACTGTAAATAACCTGGACATTGGAAAGAAAACAGCTGAAACTTCCCAAAGGCAGCAGCATTCCCCTCCCCCAATGTTCTTTGCCCTTTAAGAAAGTAAAGTGCCTTTCAATGTAAATGATAGGGCTGCCCTGGGATATACCAGAGAGTTTTCCAATTGTCCATGTCAAATTTTTAGGCAAAATAGATCTGATAATTGAAAATATACAGGCTCTAATCAATACTAAGGCCACCTTATCTGTCTTAAATCCCACCACCCTCATATAAAGCTCTTAAAATCAGATTCAACAGTGCAGGATTAAGACGTTCCATACATATTCCTGTCTTTTCAGTCAATGAAATAAAATTTAAGCTCTGTCCTCTTTTAAATACTATTCCAACCTATTTAGCTACCTTCTTTCTGTCTCACTTATCCCTGCCCCACCCCAAGGCCTTCTCCTAGGCTTTAGCTAGAGACAAGGCATTGTAACTTTCCTTCTCCCAAGAACCTAACCATCAACTTAAAAAAAAAAAAATGGCATTGCAAGATATTGTAAAAATTAGATTCCTAGTTTTTCTTTGATAGTTCAATCTTAATATGCTTTGTTTAAAGCTAGGTGAATTAAGCTCCTTATCTGTGAGAATGAGATTAAGTTTAGCTTTCACACAGGACAGGTGTGCCTAGCAGGGTGGGGCAGTTAAGGAATTGGTAGAAGGTTAAAAAGACAAACTGTAATCCACAGTCAGTCCCCCTGCTTATCCGCCCACTATCTACTATCCTTGCAGGGTGGAGCCTCGGAATAGAGGTTCTCAAAATAGCCTCATAACTTGTTACCAAACTAGCTCCCACTGGCTCCAAAGAGGCCTGGGCATAACCATTATAGTCCGGGTGGGGATTTGTTCCAAGGGTTCCTGATGTTGCAAATTTGTGCCAGAAAGTATTTCAAATGTTTCCAATTTGGGCAGGCTGCATGTTTCCAATTTGGGCGGGCTAGTTAGGCTTGTCGAATAGAATGTAACCTCTGGAGTATCCAGCCAACGGAGAAACAGGGGAGGGACTTGCGGTTAGGTTTAGGGGATAAATACTGCTGAATCTATTGTTCTGCGTGCCAACTTCCACGTTTTGGTTGGGCCTCCGTTCTTGCAAGACCCTGAATAAATTCTTTTCTTCTCCACAATCGGGTGAGTGTTTATTCCTTTTTAGGAATAGTGCTTGTTTCTCACATTATCTAGGATGAACAAACCAGTCAGGACAGCTATGGGGGAAGGACTGGGTACAGAAAGATAAGGGAGGTGTGGGTTTATTTTAGATTTCTTTCTCCTGTGCCTGGGGTTTGGGGGTGATGGAAACAAGTGAAGTATTGTGGAATAAGCCATGTTTTGTGTCGTTTTCCCTGTGGGGTGGATTCCTTGGTTGCTGTAGAGTTCTAAGGGAATTCCCTAATTCAGAATTTTTTTTTTTCCTAATAATGCCTTTACAGTGATAACTGCAGAAGACAAATCATTATTAAAAACATATTTATAGCCTTAGGGCATGAGTAATTGAATGAAACTCAATTGCCAAATTTCAGAAAGTCTAATAGGTAAAGGAAAGTGTCCTTGAGAGCTATTGAAAGGTTTCCTGAATTACAATTGGGATAAATTAAACAATCGTATATTTTCCGAGCCTGATAGTCAGTATGCTTTTGAGGTTATTCATAATTTTAAAATATCATGGAAAAAAAGAGGGTTTTTAACCTTCAATGAAGGAAAATTAAAAAAAAAAAAAACTTGCATTAAAAACTTGTTGGAAAACCAAAGATTTTGGCTATAATTAAAATTCTTGATCATTCTTAGGCAAATACAGAGGAAAACCCTGGATACCATGAGGCAAATACAGCTGCAAAAATGCAGTGACAAATTCTAGCCCTATTCCTGTTTCTGTAATGACTTTTGAACCAAACAACTCTACTGGAAATTTGAAAAAAATACATTCATAATTTATCTCACTGGAATACTGATAAAATGGTAAACTGAAAAAAGCAATATTTCTGGAAACCATCTCCTAAAATAGCCACATCCTCTGAACTATCATTGTTAAATACAATATAAGCATACAATTTTATTCTACTTGGGTATGTTCTCCCTAAAATTTATACAGGTTTACTAATAAAATAAGCTAGCATTGTATCTGTTAGATCTTAAGATGATGAAAAATGTAAATTCATGTTTCACAAAATTGAATTATTATTTTGACAAACTTTATTTTAAAAATAATTGTGTCTTATAGGATGTAACTTAAAGTACGCAGGTAGTAAAGTATATACAGATGATGTTTTGTTAAGAAAAAGAGTGTAGTTTTGTCCTAAAATGAAGTAACTGTTTTTCACAGAATGAACTGCTAGAATGTGTAAGACAAAGCCTGTTGAATATGGAAAGCTGTGAAGTATTTGTGGAAATGAATTTCATTTGTCTTAGTTGATACTGAATAGGATTTGATCAGCTTCTTTACAATATTTTTTTAAAAATGCTTTCATATCAAACCGTGTATTCATGCAAAACCAGAATTTGGTTTTCTCTCTGGTAAAATAATGCAATTTCTCAGTTTTATTGGTCTGCTGTTGAGGAGAGGTTATAAAAAGTTTTTGTTAACCAGAATCTGAGTATTCTGTCTAGAAGACAAAGATACTGTGTCATATCAGAATAATATCCTCATTGACGTTTACGTTGACCTTATCCTTTGTTGTTGTGGAAGACACATCTTCTCACTTTTAAAGGAACTAAGTCTCTTCTTACAATCACATTAATTCCTATTTTACTCTTTTATTGTAACTTTAATTAAATAGGGAAACAAATATTGTTTTACAGTGACCCATTTTCCTGTTTAACATATATTCAAACCTGACAACTTTTGACATGTCACCTTCCCCAAATTAAACTCTGAAGGGTATCTTTTTATTTCAAACTGTTGCAAAGGATTTGTTCTTTCGCCTTATAAAAAGGGAGTTGCTAGAAATAGTTGGGTTCATTTGGTATTTATAAGTTGCATGGGAAATATTATAAACATTAAAAGGTATTTTCTAACCTTCTGCTGATTGAATTTATATGGGTAAAATATTATTCACAAAACTATTTAGAGATTATATAAAATTGCTAGAGATTTGACAATGTTCTCACTGTCCATGTTATATCCTAATACTGATCTGCATGACATTAGACAACAGGATAGTATTGTTGGTCATGGTTTTAGTTATTCTTAGAAAATTGTTACATCACAGAAACAAGCAAATTTCCTTATCAACTACATTGTTTTACTTCCATACTTCTCTAAAAGTGCATGCAGTTAGCTACAGAGCTTCATCTTTGACAAAAAGGGACTTTAAACTAGAAATAAGGCAAATATATAAATTATGTTCTACCTGTTAATTAACACAGCTCGGGTAAAAATGTAAAAGTGAGACAAAAAAAAAAAAACAGAAAAAAAAACTGCTGCTATGGTCTGTAGTTGATGACCTCAATATGAGTAAATTGTCAAATGTTTTTTTTTCTGGAAATAACTTCATTTGGAAAGTGCTCATAAGGGAACTAGAGCCTAGATTGTAAGCTCTTGCAGCAGCTACATTTGTTCCTGGGCTTTGGTTGTTATTTCCAAATTCTGAGATGCTTTTTCTTTGTGTGTAACCTGGTTGCCCCTGGAACTTTAGGTGTGACAACTGAGACTCAGGGTTGGAATTCTCCAGCTCTGGAGGTACTGAAGGAGCAGCATTAATTCTAAAAGATGACTCCATACAGTAACTGTTGAGGAAGGTGAAGCAGGGATCCAGCTTCAATTGGGGATGTGAATGGGGCTGATCTGGTTAGGACTAAGGTGAATCACTTTACAGGCTAGAGGGTGATATTGTCTATATTTTGTACTTTAATTTTTTGTGAGACCAAAGGAGGAGAGATTTATTTTGTCCAGAAATTTAAACATTCTCTGATTTAACCTGTCTGGTCAGTTTATTTAGGCAACCAACCTAATTCAGCTTTATTTGATATGAAACCTAGAATAGGGAATGAGATCTCAACATTCTGTACAGGTTAATATAACACCCTGCTGCTTTTCAGAATGTTTAGGGCATTAAGTGAAAAATATATATAATTGTAAGTTCTCCTGAGGGACTGGGAAAGAAAAGCATGAAACTATTAAACTTCCCCACCTGGGGAAGTCCTGCTATTCTCTCAAGCAAAAGGGGCACCCAATTTACTGAAATTGTAATCAAAAGAGCTATGGAAGGTCTAATCTAAAATCCATTCCTTTTGAAAAACATAAATTATCCCCATCTAAACTTATAACAGGGAGATCTATTAAAATAAACACTGGAACATATGAGACTTGCCTCATAAAAAGAAATATGCTAATAAGCCAATCCCTCAATCTTGAGGCTTGCACTTATGATGCATTTTTATAATAATGAAACTAGCCTAATTACAATTAATGCATGAGTAACCCCCCTGAAAACTCCTTATTGCTCAAATGTGCCCCATCCTTAGCCAAACTCTCCAAAAAAACACCCTACCTTTCCTCCTACATGGGACATGACTCCCAGGGATTAAAATCCCTGGTGCCAAGGGACCAAATATTAGGCAATGCATTCAGGAAAAGATTTCAATCAAAAGGGAGAAATATTAAAAGAAATAAAGTTTCTATGGCTAATAGATTTCAAATGGAGTCTGGAGGTCATTCTGGAGATTACTCTTATGCAGGTCTCAGCCAGAGATCAAAAACTGGCACAGTATGCCAAGCCTCAAGCAACAACATTCCTGAAAATCCTAGGGACATTTGGACACCATAAATGTGCCACATGGCTCTGTGGAATCAACACCTCGGGATCCATCTGGGAATCTATGAAAAACTATTTCCCCAGTATGACATGGTTATATTCACTTGTAAATCCTCTAATCATGATCCTTCTACTTCCTTTATTTAAACTTATAATTTTCAATTTGCTTGTTAAATTATTTTTCAGAGACTTAGGGCCTCCTGATTATTCCTATGCCACTTGAGCAGGGAGACCAAGAGGTGCCAACCCCTCCCAGTGCAACAATCAGAAACTCTCACGAATGCCTTCTGTTCCAAGCAAAACAATTCCATTCCTCTGCCGCATAATATCTACATCCCTCCTCAGCCTGAGGCAGCCAGAGTGGTCATTGTCCCAAATCCCTCAAGAGAGGAATGAACAAAGATAAGGCGGGATTGTAACCACTGACTACGAGGTTTCTCTTGTAATTGTAAATGTTATTTTAGCTTATTTCCATTCTTTAACGTGCTATCTTGTGTTGACTGAGGGTTTTACAACACTGCTATCAAGGGCTTGCCCATTTGTTTAGCTATGTTAACTGAGCAATTTACAACACGGTTGTAGTCAGATGTCCAAATTTACAGCCGCTTTATGCTTACCCCAGGTGGATTTTATCAAGTTTCAAGGGCTTCCCAGGCCCGCACTTGCATGCTCCCTACTAACTACAATGAAAATATAACCAATGAATACACACCAACTTAAGTAACATCACTGTATCCACCTCCCTTTGCTTGACTACCATAGAAACTCTTAATCCCTTTAGACTCAGGGAGACCGATTTGAACTGGGGGTGGGGGCTGGGATCCTGTCTCCATGCTGGTAGACCTTGCATTAAAGCTCTTTCTTTTCTCAAAATCCTGCTGTCATGGCATTGACTTCTGTGCATGTCGGGCAGCGAGCCCTTGCTTGGTAACAGAGGTGTCCATTCTTCTGTCATAAACTATAACAGAGATGTGATTTGGGGACTGAGAAGGGTAGTGGTGGCTTTTCACCATGGCTTTTCACACCAGGAAGTGTGGCTTCCTGATCACAGCAGGAGCAGTGGCTTTCTTGGTGGTACAGTTAGGCCGTGTGGCTTGGGGCTCCATTTAAAAAATATGCATTATAAGGACCATTTTCTTCAGTTTGGCCAATACTTCCAAAGGCCGTTTAATATTCTGTAGTAATGCTCTCCATGCTTTAACTGGCCAGAGTGGATTATAATAAGTGCAACTGAACCCTAGCCTATGTACGTAAGTGCGTTCCTACAGTGTGTTTGAAATAGAGTAGTCAGTTTCTCTTAAATTTACACAGGTGGTAAATAGTGGTTTGAGATTCAACCTGAGGCAAATCTGAGACCACTATAGTATAAAGCTTAAGCACTTTCATGATTCTATTTTCCCCTTATAAATTCCTTTTTACTGCTAAGATCAAGTCCAAATTCCTTTGCTTATCATCAAAAGCCATTTTTAGTTCATTCCAAACCCCTTTCTTGTTTTTTCTGGCCCAATGCACTCTGAACTCCAATCGTGCTGAACCCACTCCTGCCTCTACATATCTGTATCATTGCATCTAGAATCCTTTCCATTCACTTAACCTAATTTTTCTCATACTTTGGAGGATTTATTCCCAAACTGTTTATTCCTCAAGGACTATGGTAGTGCACAAGTATTCTTTCCAATTAATATCATATCACTTACAGTATATCACCACTTTGATACTTTAATATAATGCCCTGTCAAACTTCACTAACCATTATCTTAAGTATTTTGCTTTATTATCTGGGTCCATTTTATCTTCTTGGTTAGATCAGAAGTTTATTGATAACATGGACTTCATCTTAATGTTTTCTGAATCCTCTTCAGGAACATAAGTAGATACAGGTGACTTACTTCTTTTATTTATATTGTAATTTTAAGTGTATGATTTTCAAGCTAGTGTTCATAAGGATTATCTGGAGAGCATCTTAAACCATAGATAAGTAAGCTGCACCTTCAAAAATTCATATTCAGTATGGCTGGTATCCAAGGATTTGCATTTCTAACAAGTTCTCAGGTGATCCACTTTGACATTCGGTAAATAAGAATAAAGGTCATTTCCATAAAATTTCACAAATTCTTTTTGTAAATACCATTTCATTTGATCTTTATAACAGCTCTATTAGATTGCTAGTCTTATCTCAATTTTATAAATGAAGGAAGGATATGTATGAAGTTTAAATGATTCCACCTGTTCACACTACTAGTAACAGCCAGATTTTTAATACAGTTTGATACCAAATTCTATTCATTTTCCTGCCATCATACTGCCACCTCACTCTCTTTAAGCCTGAAAATAATATGTAGTAAATATTTAATTAGCTGTTAAAATGATTTTTATTATTTGCCATCATGGAAATCAGAAATGAAATTTTCTTATCATTGGGGTAGATTTGTTTTAACAATGCTTGGTTATTGATTATGCTAATTTGATGTCAAGTGAGTGAAGAAAAGACCAGTTCTACAAAATTCTGCTCAAATGAAAAATTTCTCCAGAAGAAAGAGGAGAGTGGAAGGGAACCAGGAAGAGAGTATATATTTGCATCAACCTGCTAATTCAGAAGATGCTAGAAAATTGAGTTTCTACGTAGAAGTCAAGACTATTTTATTTGAAAGTGACAGAAACCCAGCTCAAACTAGTTTAAGGTAAACAAGGAAATGTATTGGTTTACAATTCCGGCGGGGGGGTGAGGGGGTGGGAGGCTGAAATTCAGTTAAAGTTGTATCTGGGTGCTTAAACAATACTAGCAATATTTTCTATTTTTCATTTCAATTTTCAGAAGTTCTTTCCTCTGGTCTGGAGAATTCTCAGATAAGCTACATCCTCACGGTAGCAAGAAAGTTACCAGTAGCCCCAGATATGCTTCCTAGTAGTTCATAAACAATATAAAAAATGCAGATTGTCTTCCCTTGTACATCCTACAGAAGTTATGAGGCTCATATCTATTAACTCTGTTTAGCCATGAGATTAGAAACAAACAAAAAAAATAGGTAGAATAAAAAGGCACATTCATGAAAAGAAAAATACTAAATACTGAACATACGAATACAGGAAATGAGAAAGGAAGATGGCAGCATATGGAGTGGTAGGATTTAGTCCATCCTCCAGGGCAGCTAGTAAATAGCCAGAACTGTATGAAACAACTGTTTGGGGGACTTTGGAGACCAGATGCACATCACACATCAGCCAGGAATGAGTGGAAGTGTGAGACTGATAAATCGCAGTGAAGAACCATGAGTATACCCTTGCACACTGTGAAGGCTGGTGTCCCTCCCCCACTGTCATGGCAGGCTGACTCGGGAATCACTACCTGGTGAGAAATAGAAGCCCTCTCTTCTAGACACAAGGGAAGGGGAACTTAGCCAGGTACCAATTGTAGAGTTAACAAATTTGGACTGTTGAATACCAGCTCTGAGCACAGATAAAATTTACAATGCAATTAAGACAGACACCATGAGTTCTGTTTTAGCCCTGTTCCCAGCAGGGAGGAAGCAAGGCTGATAGAAAAAACAGAGGTTTCTGGAGTTGGCTGAGCTCAGACTGCTAGAAAAGGGATGTGCCCCAAGGGAAGGGGCACTTAGAGCCAGGTACCAACTCCAGCTCTTGACTGGCAAACACTGAGTGCAGTGACTAGCTCTGAGAATACTTTTTTTCCCCTAAGCAACCAAATAAAGAAAGCAACTGGCATTTTCCATTTTCAGCCCTGCCACAGGCAGGGGTGGAAATAAGGTTAACTGAAAGACAAAGCAACTGTTGGAGATAGTTCCCTAAAGGGAAGATATTCCCCAAGAAAAGAAGGGGCAGGACCCAGTGCAAGTGGCAGTTG
This sequence comes from Choloepus didactylus, assembly GCF_015220235.1. Lineage (NCBI taxonomy): Eukaryota > Metazoa > Chordata > Mammalia > Pilosa > Megalonychidae > Choloepus > Choloepus didactylus. The sequence goes on from NC_051309.1 coordinate 105,282,923, forward strand.
TCATTTAGAGAATTTAGATACCAGGAGCTAAGATATCAGAAATAGTTTTAACTTATAAAAAGGAGACCACAGCATGTCCCAAACATTGGCAGGGGCAGAAGTGGGGCTGCTTGAGAGTCACTGTAACTTTTCCAGCCTGCAGGGGGCAGAGGGCTAAAGAGGAACTGCTCCCCAAGAAAAGGAGGGGTAGGGCAAGGCCCAGCACAGGTGGTGACTGTTATTTAGAGAATTCAGACCATAGGAGCTCAGCCTCAGTTTCAACCACACCCCTGACGGGTGCGGTCTGCAGAGAATTAAAAGCACAGTACTACTTTAGGTCTGGGGGGAGCAGTGGAATGACAAGCACCATCTGCTGGGCAGGACAGAAAAAGCACAGAATCAGAAGACTTCACAGGAAAGACTGACACTCTGCTGGGTCTCATCCCCAGGGACCTTTGATACCGAACTACACCCCCTTCATGAGTACTGGACCTGTCTTTTCTGAGAAAAATTGACTGGGGTAGATCCTCTCTGGGGGACATTTCTCCCAGAATCAACCCTCCAGGTAAAAGTTGCTAGGTAATGAAAGAAGTGTTAAAAACATATAGAGAGGAGGCGGGGCAAGATGGCAGACTGGTGAGCTGTAAGTTTTAGTTACTCCTCCAGGAAAGTAGGTAAAAAGCCAGGAACTGCGTGGACTGGACACCACAGAGCAATCTGTCTTTGGGCATACTTCATACAACACTCATGAAAACGTGGAACTGCTGAGATCAGCGAAATCTGTAAGTTTTTGCGGCCAGGGGAACCGCGCCCCTCCCTGCCAGGCTCAGTCCCGGGGGAGGAGGGGCTGTCAGCTCCGGAAAGGAGAAGGGAGAACTGCAGTGGCTGCTCTTATCGGAAACTCATTCTACTGATTCAAACTCCAACCATAGATAGACTGAGACCAGACACCAGAGACTCTGAGAGCAGCCAGCCCAGCAGAGAGGAGACAGGCATAGAAAAAAAACAACACGAAAAACTCCAAAATAAAAGCGGAGGATTTTTGGAGTTCTGGTGAACACAGAAAGGGGAAGGGCGGAGCTCAGGCCTTGAGGCGCATATGCAAATCCCGAAGCAAAGCCGATCTCTCTGCCCTGTGGACCTTTCCTTAATGGCCCTGGTTGCTTTGTCTATTAGCATTTCAATAACCCATTAGATCTCTGAGGAGGGCCGTTTTTTTTTTTTTTTTTAATCCTGTTTTCTTTTTCTAAAACAATTACTCTAAGAAGCCCAATACAGAAAGCTTCAAAGAATTGCAATTTGGGCACGTCAAGTCAAGAGCAGAACTAAGAGAGCTCTGAGACAAAAGGCAATAATCCAGTGGCTGAGAAAATTCACTAAACAACACAACTTCCCAAGAAAAGGGGGGTGTCCGCTCACAGCCACCATCCTGGTGGACAGGAAACACTCCTGCCCATCGCCAGCCCCATAGCCCAGAGCTGCCCCAGACAACCCAGTGTGACGGAAGTGCTTCAAATAACAGGCACACACCACAAAACTGGGCGTAGACATTAGCCTTCCCTGCAACCTCAGCTGAATGTCCCAGAACTGGGAAGGTGGAGCAGTGTGAATTAACAAAGCCCCATTCAGCCATCATTTGAGCAGACTGGGAGCCTCCCTACACAGCCCAGCAGCCCAGAACTGCCCTGGGGGGACGGCACTCACCTGTGACATAGCACAGTCACCCCTCAACAGAGGACCCGGGGTGCACAGCCTGGAAGAGGGGCCCACTTGCAAGTCTCAGGAGCCATACGCCAATACCAAAGACTTGTGGGTCAGTGGCAGAGACAAACTGTGGCAGGACTGAACTGAAGGATTAGACTATTGCAGCAGCTTTAAAACTCTAGGATCATCAGGGAGATTTGATTGTTAGGGCCACCCCCCCTCCCTGACAGCCCAGAAACACGCCCCACATACAGGGCAGGCAACACCAACTACACACGCAAGCTTGGTACACCAATTGGACCCCACAAGACTCACTCCCCCACTCACCAAAAAGGCTAAGCAGGGGAGAACTGGCTTGTGGAGAACAGGTGGCTCGTGGACGCCACCTGCTGGTTAGTTAGAGAAAGTGTACTCCACGAAGCTGTAGATCTGATAAATTAGAGAAAAGGACTTCAATAGGTCTACAAACCCTAAAAGAACCCTATCAAGTTCAGCAAATGCCACGAGGCCAAAAACAACAGAAAATTATAAAGCATATGAAAAAACCAGACGATATGGATAACCCAAGCCCAAGCACCCAAATCAAAAGACCAGAAGAGACACAGCACCTAGAGCAGCTACTCAAAGAACTAAAGATGAACAATGAGACCATAGTATGGGATATGAAGGAAATCAAGAAGAACCTAGAAGAGAATAAAGAAGATATTGCAAGACTAAATAAAAAAATGGATGATCTTATGGAAATTAAAGAAACTGTTGACCAAATTAAAAAGATTCTGGACACTCATAGTAAAAGACTAGAGGAAGTTGAACAACGAATCAGTGAACTGGAAGATGACAGAATGGAAAATGAAAGCATAAAAGAAAGAATGGGGAAAAAAATTGAAAAACTCGAAATGGACCTCAGGGATATGATAGATGATATGAAACGTCCGAATATAAGACTCATTGGTGTCCCAGAAGGGGAAGAAAAGGGTAAAGGTCTAGGAAGAGTATTCAAAGAAATTGTTGGGGAAAACTTCCCACATCTTCTAAACAACATAAATACACAAATCATAAATGCTCAGCGAAGTCCAAATAGAATAAATCCAAAAAAAACCCACTCCGAGACATATACTGAACACACTGTCAAAAAAAGAGGATACTATGAACAACTGTATGGCAACAAACTGGATAATGTAGAGGAAATGGACAATTTCCTGGAAACATATGAACAACCTAGACTGACCAGAGAAGAAATAGAAGACCTCAACCAACCCATCACAAGCAAAGAGATCCAATCAGTCATCAAAAATCTTCCCACAAATAAATGCCCAGGGCCAGATGGCTTCACAGGGGAATTCTACCAAACTTTCCAGAAAGAACTGACACCAATCTTACTCAAACTCTTTCAAAACATGGAAGAAAATGGAACACTACCTAACTCATTTTATGAAGCTAACATCAATCTAGTACCAAAACCAGGCAAAGATGCTACAAAAAAGGAAAACTACAGGCCAATCTCCCTAATGAATATAGATGCAAAAATCCTCAACAAAATACTTGCAAATCGAATCCAAAGACACATTAAAAAAATCATACACCATGACCAAGTGGGGTTTATTCCAGGCATGCAAAGATGGTTCAACATAAGAAAATCAATCAATGTATTACAACACATTAACAAGTCAAAAGGGAAAAATCAATTGATCATCTCAATAGATGCTGAAAAAGCATTTGACAAAATCCAACATCCCTTTTTGATAAAAACACTTCAAAAGGTAGAAATTGAAGGAAACTTCCTCAACATGATAAAGAGCATATATGAAAAACCCACAGCCAGCATAGTACTCAATGGTGAGAGACTGAAAGCCTTCCCTCTAAGATCAGGAACAAGACAAGGATGCCCGCTGTCACCACTGTTATTCAACATTGTGATGGAAGTGCTAGCCAGGGCAATCCGGCAATACAAAGAAATAAAAGGCATCCAAATTGGAAAAGAAGAAGTAAAACTGTCATTGTTTGCAGATGATATGATCTTATATCTAGAAAACCCTGAGAAATCAACGATACACCTACTAGAGCTAATAAACAAATTTAGCAAAGTAGCGGGATACAAGATTAATGCACATAAGTCAGTAATGTTTCTATATGCTAGAAATGAACAAACTGAAGAGACACTCAAGAAAAAGATACCATTTTCAATAGCAACTAAAAAAATCAAGTACCTAGGAATAAACTTAACCAAAGATGTAAAAGACCTATACAAAGAAAACTACATAACTCTACTAAAAGAAATAGAAGGGGACCTTAAAAGATGGAAAAATATTTCATGTTCATGGATAGGAAGGCTAAATGTCATTAAGATGTCAATTCTACCCAAACTCATCTACAGATTCAATGCAATCCCAATCAAAATTCCAACAACCTACTTTGCAGACTTGGAAAAGCTAGTTATCAAATTTATTTGGAAAGGGAAGATGCCTCGAATTGCTAAAGACACTCTAAAAAAGAAAAACGAAGTGGGAGGACTTACACTCCCTGACTTTGAAGCTTATTATAAAGCCACAGTTGCCAAAACAGCATGGTACTGGCACAAAGATAGACATATAGATCAATGGAATCGAATTGAGAATTCAGAGATAGACCCTCAGATCTATGGCCGACTGATCTTTGATAAGGCCCCCAAAGTCACCGAACTGAGCCATAACGGTCTTTTCAACAAATGGGGCTGGGAGAGTTGGATATCCATATCCAAAAGAATGAAAGAGGACCCCTACCTCACCCCCTACACAAAAATTAACTCAAAATGGACCAAAGATCTCAATATAAAAGAAAGTACCATAAAACTCCTAGAAGATAATGTAGGAAAACATCTTCAAGACCTTGTATTAGGAGGCCACTTCCTAGACTTTACACCCAAAGCACAAGCAACAAAAGAGAAAATAGATAAATGGGAACTCCTCAAGCTTAGAAGTTTCTGCACCTCAAAGGAATTTCTCAAAAAGGTAAAGAGGCAGCCAACTCAATGGGAAAAAATTTTTGGAAACCATGTATCTGACAAAAGACTGATATCTTGCATATACAAAGAAATCCTACAACTCAATGACAATAGTACAGACAGCCCAATTATAAAATGGGCAAAAGATATGAAAAGACAGTTCTCTGAAGAGGAAATACAAATGGCCAAGAAACACATGAAAAAATGTTCAGCTTCACTAGCTATTAGAGAGATGCAAATTAAGACCACAATGAGATACCATCTAACACCGGTTAGAATGGCTGCCATTAAACAAACAGGAAACTACAAATGCTGGAGGGGATGTGGAGAAATTGGAACTCTTATTCATTGTTGGTGGGACTGTATAATTGTTCAGCCACTCTGGAAGTCAGTCTGGCAGTTCCTTAGAAAACTAGATATAGAGCTACCATTCGATCCAGCGATTGCACTTCTCGGTATATACCCGGAAGGTCGGAAAGCAGTGACACGAACAGATATCTGCACGCCAATGTTCATAGCAGCATTATTCACAATTGCCAAGAGATGGAAACAACCCAAATGTCCTTCAACAGATGAGTGGATAAATAAAATGTGGTATATACACACGATGGAATACTACGCGGCAGTAAGAAGGAACGATCTGGTGAAACATATGACAACATGGATGAACCTTGAAGACATAATGCTGAGCGAAATAAGCCAGGCACAAAAAGAGAAATATTATATGCTACCACTAATGTGAACTTTGAAAAATGTAAAACAAATGGTTTATAATGTAGAATGTAGGGGAACTAGCAGTAGAGAGCAATTAAGGAAGGGGGAACAATAATCCAAGAAGAACAGATAAGCTATTTAACGTTCTGGGGATGCCCAGAAATGACTATGGTCTGTTAATTTCTGATGGATGTAGTAGGAACAAGTTCACTGAAATGTTGCTATATTATGTAACTTTCTTGGGGTAAAGTAGGAACATGTTGGAAGTTAAGCAGTTATCTTAGGTTAGTTGTCTTTTTCTTACTCCCTTGTTATGGTCTCTTTGAAATGTTCTTTTATTGTATGTTTGTTTTCTTTTTAACTTTTTTTTTCATACAGTTGATTTAAAAAAGAAGGGAAAGTTAAAAAAAAAAAAAAAAGAAAAAAGACAAACAAGGGAAAAAAAAAAAAGATGTAGTGCCCCCTTGAGGAGCCTGTGGAGAATGCAGGGGTATTCGCCTACCCCACCTCCATGGTTGCTAACATGACCACAGACATAGGGGACTGGTGGTTTGATGGGTTGAGCCCTCTACCATAAGTTTTACCCTTGGGAAGACGGTTGCTGCAAAGGAGAGGCTAGGCCTCCCTGTATTTGTGCCTAAGAGTCTCCTCCTGAATGCCTCTTTGTTGCTCAGATGTGGCCCTCTCTCTCTGGCTAAGCCAACTTGAAAGGTGAAATCACTGCCCTCCCCCCTACGTGGGATCAGACACCCAGGGAAGTGAATCTCCCTGGCAACGTGGAATATGACTCCCGGGGAGGAATGTAGACCCGGCATCGTGGGATGGAGAACATCTTGACCAAAAGGGGGATGTGAAAGGAAATGAAATAAGCTTCAGTGGCAGAGAGATTCCAAAACGAGCCGAGAGATCACTCTGGTGGGCACTCTTACGCACACTTTAGACAACCTTTTTTAGGTTCTAAAGAATTGGGGTAGCTGGTGGTGGATACCTGAAACTATTAAACTACAACCCAGAACCCATGAATCTCGAAGACAGTTGTATAAAAATGTAGCTTATGAGGGGTGACAATGGGATTGGGAATGCCATAAAGACCAAACTCCACTTTGTCTAGTTTATGGATGGATGTGTAGAAAAGTAGGGGAAGGAAACAAACAGACAAACGTACCCAGTGTTCTTTTTTACTTCAATTGCTCTTTTTCACTCTAATTATTATTCTTGTTATTTTTGTGTGTGTGCTAATGAAGGTGTCAGGGATTGATTTAGGTGATGAATGTACAACTATGTAATGGTACTGTAAACAATCCAAAGTATAATTTTTTTTGTATGACTGCGTGGTATGTGAATATATCTCAATAAAATGATGATAAAAAAAAAAAACAAAAAACATATAGAGGCAAACAAATAAAAATTAGAAAAAAAACCAGCATATCAACATTCTCTGAGGAGGAAGAGGGAAGAGAAAACTTTTTCCAGGGGCTGAGCAAATTCACAAAAAAGACAATTTCAAAAATTTTCCAGATATATATGCAGGGCAAGAATCAGAAGCTCTAAAAACATATAGAGACAAATAATAGATTCAAACCACCACACCACATATCTGATAAGGGTTTAATATCCAGAATATATAAAGAGATCCTGCAACTCAACAACAAAAAGACAAACAGCCCAATTTAAAAAATGGACAAAAGACATGAATAGAAAATTTTCCAAGAGGAAATACAAATGGCTCAAAAGCATAAGAAAAGCTGCTCAACTTCTCTAGCTATTAGGGAAATGCAAATCAAAACCACAATGAGATATCAATTCACACCTACTAGAATGGCCATTAGTTAAAAAAAAAAACAAAAAAAAAACAAAAAACAGAAAACTACAAGTGCTGGAGAGGTTGTAGAGAAAGAGGTACACTTATTCTCTGTTGAGGGACTATAGAATGGTGCAGCAGCTATGGAAGGCAGTATGGAGGTTCCTCAGGAAGCTAAGTATAGAATTTCCAGACGATCCAGCAATCCCATTACTAGGTATATACTCAGAAGAACGGAAACAGAGGCATGAACAGACATTTGCAGACTTACGTTTATAGCGGCATTACTAATGATTGCTGACAGATGGAAAACAGCCCAAATGTTTCCACTGATAAACGAATTATTGTATATACACACAACAAAATATTATGCAGCTCTAAGATGGAATAAAGTCATGACACATGCAAAAACATGGATAAACCTTGGGGACATTATGCTGAGCCAAGTAAGCCAGAAACAAAAGGACAAATTCTGTATAGCCTCACTAATATGAACTAACTATAATGAGCAAACACCTAAGAGTAAATTTGAGAGCTTAGGCTATCAGGAGATAGAAAGAGGGCAGAGATTGGGCAATCAATGCTTAAAGAATACAAAATGCTCAATAAGGTTGATTGTAAAGGTTCAGAAATAGATAACACGATACTGTGCAAGTCTAATTAACAAAGGTGAGAGATTATGGTTGAAAGGGGAAGGCTAGAGTTGTGTATGTCACCAGAAGGAAAGTCAGAGAATATAAACTGGGACTGTATAACTTAGCAAAACCTAGAGTCGACAATGATGGTGGTTAACTGTGTAACTATAAGACAGTTCTTACGTGAACTAGAATAAACGTATGTCACTATTACAAGGTATTAATAATAGAGTGTTATATGGGGAAAAAATATAAGTAATGAAAACTGTAGTTAACAGTAACACTGTAATATTCTTTCATTAATTGTAACAAAGACATCATACTAAAGCTAAATATCAATAACAGGGGGATATAAAGAGTATGGGATTTTTTCCTTCGGAAGAAATGAGAATTTTCACATATGGATTGTAGTGGTGAATGCATAATTATGTGATTATACCAAGAGCCACTGATTGTACATGTAGGATGGATTGTATGGTGTGTGAATTAAACTGTTAAAAAAATACTAGAGGCGGGGCAAGATGGCAGACTGGTGAGCTGTATGTTTTAGTTACTCCTCCAGGAAAGTAGGTAGAAAGCCAGGAACTGCGTGGACTGGACACCACAGAGCAATCTGACTTTGGGCATACTTCATACAACACCCATGAAAACGTGGAACTGCTGAGATCAGCGAAATCTGTAAGTTTTTGCGGCCAGGGGACCCGCGCCCCTCCCTGCCATGCTCAGTCCCGTGGGAGGAGGGGCTGTCAGCTCCGGGAAGGAGAAGGGAGAACTGCAGTGGCAGCCCTTATAGGAAACTCATTCTACTGATCCAAACTCCAACCATAGATAGACTGAGACCATACACCAGAGAATCTGAGAGCAGCCAGCCCAGCAGAGAGGAGACAGGCATAGAAAAAAAACAACACGAAAAACTCCAAAATAAAAGCGGAGGATTTTTGGAGTTCTGGTGAACATAGAAAGGAGAAGGGCCCTGAGGCACATATGCAAATCCCAAAGAAAAGCTGATATCTCTGCCCTGTGGACCTTTCCTTAATGGCCCTGGTTGCTTTGTCTCTTAGCATTTCAATAACCCATTAGATCTCTGAGGAGGGCCCTTTTTTTTTTTTTTTTTTTTTTTTTTTTAATCCTGTTTTCTTTTTCTAAAACAATTACTCTAAGAAGCCCAATACAGAAAGCTTCAAAGACTTGCAATTTGGGCAGGTCAAGTCAAGAGCAGAACTAGGAGAGCTCTGAGACAAAACGCAATAATCCAGTGGCTGAGAAAATTCACTAAACACCACAACTTCCCAAGAAAAGGGGGGTGTCCGCTCACAGCCATCATCCTGGTGGACAGGAAACACTCCTGCCCGTCGCCAGCCCCATAGCCCAGAACTGCCCAGACAACCCAGTGTGACGGAAGTGCTTCAAATAACAGGCACACACCACAAAACTGGGCGTGGACATTAGCCTTCCCTGCAACCTCAGCTGATTGTCCCAGAGTTGGGAAGGTAGAGCAGTGTGAATTAACAAAGCCCCATTCAGCCATCATTTCAGCAGACTGGGAGCCTCCCTACACAGCCCAGCAGCCCAGAACTGCCCTGGGGGGACGGCACTCACCTGTGACATAGCACAGTCATCCCTCAACAGAGGACCCGGGGTGCACGGCCTGGAAGAGGGGCCCACTTGCAAGTCTCAGGAGCCATACGCCAATACCAAGGACTTGTGGGTCAGTGGCAGAGACAAACTGTGACAGGACTGAACTGAAGGATTAGACTATTGCAGCAGCTTTAAAACCCTAGGATCACCAGGGAGATTTGATTGTTAGAGCCACCACCCCCTCCCTGACTGCCCAGAAACACGCCCCATACACAGGGCAGGCAACACCAACTACACACGCAAGCTTGGTACACCAATTGGACCCCACAAGACTCACTCCCCCACTCACCAAAAAGGCTAAGCAGGGGAGAACTGGCTTGTGGAGAACAGGTGGCTCGTGGACGCCACCTGCTGGTTAGTTAGAGAAAGTGTACTCCACGAAGCTGTAGATCTGATAAATTAGAGAAAAGGACTTCAGTTGGTCTACAAATCCTAAAAGAACCCTATCAAGTTCAGCAAATGCCACGAGGCCAAAAACAACAGAAAATTATAAAGCATATGAAAAAACCAGACGATATGGATAACCCAAGCCCAAGCACCCAAATCAAAAGATCAGAAGAGACACACCACCTAGAGCAGCTACTCAAAGAACTAAAGATGAACAATGAGACCATAGTACGGGAGACAAAGGAAATCAAGAAGACCCTAGAAGAGCATAAAGAAGACATTGCAAGACTAAATAAAAAAATGGATGATCTTATGGAAATTAAAGAAACTGTTGACCAAATTAAAAAGATTCTGGACACTCATAGTACAAGACTAGAGGAAGTTGAACAACGAATCAGTGACCTCAAAGATGACAGAATGGAAAATGAAAGCATAAAAGAAAGAATGGGGAAAAAATTGAAAAAATCGAAATGGACCTCAGGGATATGATAGATAATATGAAACATCCAAATATAAGACTCATTGGTGTCCCAGAAGGGGAAGAAAAGGGTAAAGGTCTAGGAAGAGTATTCAAAGAAATTGTTGGGGAAAACATCCCAAATCTTCTAAACAACATAAATACACAAATCATAAATGCTCAGCGAACTCCAAATAGAATAAATCCAAATAAACCCACTCCGAGACATATACTGATCACACTGTCAAACACAGAAGAGAAGGAGCAAGTTCTGAAAGCAGCAAGAGAAAAGCAATTCACCACATACAAAGGAAACAGCATAAGACTAAGTAGTGACTACTCAGCAGCCACCATGGAGGCGAGAAGGCAGTGGCACAATATATTTAAAATTCTGAGTGAGAAAAATTTCCAGCCAAGAATACTTTATCCAGCAAAGCTCTCCTTCAAATTTGAGGGAGAGCTTAAATTTTTCACAGACAAACAAATGCTGAGAGAATTTGCTAACAAGAGACCTGCCCTACTGGGGATACTAAAGAGAGCCCTACAGACAGAGAAACAAAGAAAGGACAGAGAGACTTGGAGAAAGGTTCAGTACTAAAGAGATTCGGTATGGGTACAATAAAGGATATTAATAGAGAGAGGGGAAAAATATGACAAACATAAACCAAAGGATAAGATGGCTGATTCAAGAAATGCCTTCACGGTTATAACATTGAATGTAAATGGATTAAACTCCCCAATTAAAAGATATAGATTCGCAGAATGGATCAAAAAAAATGAACCATCAATATGTTGCATACAAGAGACTCATCTTAGACACAGGGACACAAAGAAACTGAAAGTGAAAGGATGGAAAAAAATATTTCATGCAAGCTACAGCCAAAAGAAAGCAGGTGTAGCAATATTAATCTCAGATAAAATAGACTTCAAATGCAGGGATGTTTTGAGAGACAAAGAAGGCCACTACGTACTAATAAAAGGGGCAATTCAGCAAGAAGAAATAACAATCGTAAATGTCTAAGCACCCAATCAAGGTGCCACAAAATACATGAGAGAAACACTGGCAAAACTAAAGGAAGCAATTGATGTTTCCACAATAATTGTGGGAGACTTCAACACATCACTCTCTCCTATAGATAGATCAACCAGACAGAAGACCAATAAGGAAATTGAAAACCTAAACAATCTGATAAATGAATTAGATTTAACAGACATATACAGGACATTACATCCCAAATCACCAGGATACACATACTTTTCTAGTGCTCATGGAACTTTCTCCAGAATAGATCATATGCTGGGACATAAAACAAGCCTCAATAAATTTAAAAAGATTGAAATTATTCAAAGCACATTCTCTGACCACAATGGAATACAATTAGAAGTCAATAACCATCAGAGACTTAGAAAATTCACAAATACCTGGAGGTTAAACAACACACTCCTAAACAATCAGTGGGTTACAGAAGAAATAGCAAGAGAAATTGCTAAATATATAGAGACGAACAAAAATGAGAACACAACATACCAAAACCTATGGGATGCAGCAAAAGCAGTGCTAAGGGGGAAATTTATAGCACTAAACGCATATATTAAAAAGGAAGAAAGAGCCAAAATCAAAGAACTAATGGATCAACTGAAGAAGCTAGAAAATGAACAGCAAACCAATCCTAAACCAAGTACAAGAAAAGAAATAACAAGGATTAAAGCAGAAATAAATGACATAGAGAACAAAAAAACAATAGAGAGGATAAATATCACCAAAAATTGGTTCTTTGAGAAGATCAACAAGATTGACAAGCCCCTAGCTAGACTGACAAAATCAAAAAGAGAGAAGACCCATATAAACAAAATAATGAATGAAAAAGGTGACATAACTGCAGATCCTGAAGAAATTAAAAAAATTATAAGAGGATACTATGAACAACTGTATGGCAACAAACTGGATAATGTAGAGGAAATGGACAATTTCCTGGAAACATATGAACAACCTAGACTGACCAGAGAAGAAATAGAAGACCTCAACCAACCCATCACAAGCAAAGAGATCCAATCAGTCATCAAAAATCTTCCCACAAATAAATGCCCAGGGCCAGATGGCTTCACAGGGGAATTCTACCAAACTTTCCAGAAAGAACTGACACCAATCTTACTCAAACTCTTTCAAAACATTGAAGAAAATGGAACACTACCTAACTCATTTTATGAAGCTAACATCAATCTAATACCAAAACCAGGCAAAGATGCTACAAAAAAGGAAAACTACAGGCCAATCTCCCTAATGAATATAGATGCAAAAATCCTCAACAAAATACTTGCAAATCGAATCCAAAGACACATTAAAAAAATCATACACCATGACCAAGTGGGGTTTATTCCAGGCATGCAAAGATGGTTCAACATAAGAAAATCAATCAATGTATTACAACACATTAACAACTCAAAAGGGAAAAATCAATTGATCATCTCAATAGATGCTGAAAAAGCATTTGACAAAATCCAACATCCCTTTTTGATAAAAACACTTCAAAAGGTAGGAATTGAAGGAAACTTCCTCAACATGATAAAGAGCATATATGAAAAACCCACAGCCAGCATAGTACTCAATGGTGAGAGACTGAAAGCCTTCCCTCTAAGATCAGGAACAAGACAAGGATGCCTGCTGTCACCACTGTTATTCAACATTGTGCTGGAAGTGCTAGCCAGGGCAATCCGGCAAGACAAAGAAAGAAAAGGCATCCAAATTGGAAAAGAAGAAGTAAAACTGTCATTGTTTGCAGATGATATGATCTTATATCTAGAAAACCCTGAGAAATCGACGATACAGCTACTAGAGCTAATAAACAAATGTAGCAAAGTAGCGGGATACAAGGTTAATGCACATAAGTCAGTAATGTTTCTATATGCTAGAAATGAACAAACTGAAGAGACACTCAAGAAAAAGATACCATTTTCAATAGCAACTAAAAAAATCAAGTACCTAGGAATAAACTTAACCAAAGATGTAAAAGACCTATACAAAGAAAACTACACAACTCTACTAAAAGAAATAGAAGGGGACCTTAAAAGATGGAAAAATATTCCATGTTCATGGATAGGAAGAGTAAATGTCATTAAGATGTCAATTCTACTCAAACTCATCTACAGATTCAATGCAATCCCAATCAAAATGCCAACAACCTACTTTGCAGACTTGGAAAAGCTAGTTATCAAATTTATTTGGAAAGGGAAGATGCCTCGAATTGCTAAAGACACTCTAAAAAAGAAAAACGAAGTGGGAGGACTTACACTCCCTGACTTTGAAGCTTATTATAAAGCCATAGTTGCCAAAACAGCATGGTACTGGCACAAAGATAGACATATAGATCAATGGAATCGAATTGAGAATTCGGAGATAGACCCTCAGATCTATGGCTGACTGATCTTTGATAAGGCCCCCAAAGTCACTGAACTGAGTCATAATGGTCTTTTCAACAAATGGGGCTGGGAGAGTTGGATATCCACAGCCAAAAGAATGAAAGAGGACCCCTACCTCACCCCCTACACAAAAATTAACTCAAAATGGACCAAAGATCTCAATATAAAAGAAAGTACCATAAAACTCCTAGAAGATAATGTAGGAAAACATCTTCAAGACCTTGTATTAGGAGGCCACTTCCTAGACTTTACACCCAAAGCACAAGCAACAAAAGAGAAAATAGATAAATGGGAACTCCTCAAGCTTAGAAGTTTCTGCACCTCAAAGGAATTTCTCAAAAAGGTAAAGAGGCAGCCAACTCAATGGGAAAAAATTTTTGGAAACCATGTATCTGACAAAAGACTGATATCTTGCATATATAAAGAAATCCTACAACTCAATGACAATAGTACAGTCGGCCCAATTATAAAATGGGCAAAAGATATGAAAAGACAGTTCTCTGAAGAGGAAATACAAATGGCCAAGAAACACATGAAAAAATGTTCAGCTTCACTAGCTATTAGAGAGATGCAAATTAAGACCACAATGAGATACCATCTAACACCGGTTAGAATGGCTGCCATTAAACAAACAGGAAACTACAAATGCTGGAGGGGATGTGGAGAAATTGGAACTCTTATTCATTGTTGGTGGGACTGTATAATGGTTCAGCCACTCTGGAAGTCAGTCTGGCAGTTCCTTAGAAAACTAGATATAGAGTTACCATTTGATCCAGCGATTGCACTTCTCGGTATATACCCGGAAGTTCGGAAAGCAGTGACACGAACAGATATCTGCACGCCAATGTTCATAGCAGCATTATTCACAATTGCCAAGAGATGGAAACAACTGAAATGTCCTTCAACAGATGAGTGTTTAAATAAAATGTGGTATATACACACGATGGAATACTACGCGGCAGTAAGAAGGAACGATCTCGTGAAACATATGACAACATGGATGAACCTTGAAGACATAATGCTGAGCGAAATAAGCTAGGCACAAAAAGAGAAATATTATATGCTACCACTAATGTGAACTTTGAAAAATGTAAAACAAATGGCTTATAATGTAGAATGTAGGGGAACTAGCAATAGAGAGCAATTAAGGAAGGGGGAACAATAATCCAGGAAGAACAGATAAGCTATTTAACGTTCTGGGGATGCCCAGGAATGACTATGGTCTGTTAATTTCTGATGGATATAGTAGGAGCAAGTTCACAGAAATGTTGCTATATTAGGTAACTTTCTTGGGGTAAAGTAGGAACATGTTGGAAGTTAAGCAGTTATCTTAGGTTAGTTGTCTTTTTCTTACTCCCTTGTTATGGTCTCTTTGAAATGTTCTTTTATTGTATGTTTGTTTTCTTTTTAACTTTTTTTTCATACAGTTGATTTAAAAAAGAAGGGAAAGTTAAAAAAAAAAAAAAAAAGAAAAACAAGGAAAAAAAAAAGATGTAGTGCCCCCTTGAGGATCCTGTGGAGAATGCAGAGGTATTCGCCTACCCCACCTCCATGGTTGCTAACATGACCACAGACATAGGGGACTGGTGGTTTGATGGGTTGAGCCCTCTACCACAGGTTTTACCCTTGGGAAGACGGTTGCTGCAAAGGAGAGGCTAGGCCTCCCTATGGTTGTGCCTTAGAGCCTCCTCCCGAATGCCTCTTTGTTGCTCAGATGTGGCCCTGTCTCTCTAGCTAAGCCAACTTGAAAGGTGAAATCACTGCCCTCCCCTCTACGTGGGATCAGACACCCAGGGGAGTGAATCTCCCTGGCAACGTGGAATATGACTCCCGGGGAGGAATGTAGACCTGGCATCGTGGGACGGAGAACATCTTCTTGACCAAAAGGGGGATGTGAAAGGAAATGAAATAAGCTTCAGTGGCAGAGAGAATCCAAAAGGAGCCGAGAGGTCACTCTGGTGGGCACTCTTATGCACACTCTAGACAACCCTTTTTAGGTTCTAAAGAATTGGGGTAGCTGGTGGTGGATACCTGAAACTATCAAACTACAACCCAGAACCCATGAATCTCGAAGACAGTTGTATAAAAATGTAGCTTATGAGGGGTGACAATGGGATTGGGAAAGCCATAAGGACCACACTCCACTTTGTCTAGTTTATGGATGGATGACTAGAAAAATAGGGGAAGGAAACAAACAAACAAACAGACAAAGGTACCCAGTGTTCTTTTTTACTTCAATTGCTCTTTTTCACTCTAATTATTATTCTTGTTATTTTTGTGTGTGTGCTAATGAAGGTGTCAGGGATTGATTTGGGTGATGAATGTACCACTATGTAATGGTACTGTAAACAATCGAAAGTACGATTTGTTTTGTATGACTGCGTGGTATGTGAATATATCTCAATAAAATGAAGATTAAAAAAAAATATTAATACAGGATTGGTCTTTGTGAGAGATTACATTACATTCAAAACTATTTTCTCCTCCTTCCCTGTTAGAAGATTACATAAATGTGTATATTTTGCCATGTGGCTTGCAATGCCTTTCTATGGCAGGAGTATAATTCCCAATCCCCATAACTGGCCTATGGAATGTGAGCAGTGACAATACACCACTGTGAGCAGAGACTTTAATAACATTGCATGCTCTGATTCAGTCCTCCTTTCCCTCAGTCACAGGAATAGCATGTTCTAGACGGAGCATGCAAGCCCTAACTTCAGCCTGAAATATGGAATAAGGAAGAAATGTGGGGCATGGGCAGAGCTACTGCTGACACATAGCTAATACAAAACATGAGCAAGGAAAAGAGCAAACGAACCAACAAACAATAGAAGAAAATAAACATCTTCGTTCTTGTAAGCCAAATGAGATTTGGGGGGAGTCATTTGTTACAACTTAACCTAGACGAAAATTGACACAATCTATTTATGTAAAGGACTGCATAGTTTTACCTTCAATTTATGGATAACTCTAAGCAAGTTTGAATAATAAAATAAAAACAAGTAAATTGCCTGAGGATTTGCTGTATTTCAAGCATTATGCTTCTAGCTTTACCTAATTTACTTTCAGGGTCTTATTTAGTACTCTCTGAAATCCAATTAAAAACTATTAATTCCCTTTACCAGTGAGAACACTCATTTGCACAAGGTCATATACTTACTACCAGGCAGAGCCAGATTAAAACACTTGCATCAGGGTGGGATGGGGGGATGACTCGGGTGTTCTTTTCCTTTTTCTTTTTTATTCTTATTCTTATTCTTTCTGGTATAAGGAAAATGTTCAAAGCTAGATTGGGGTGATGAATGCACAACTATATATGATGGTACTGTGAACAGCTGATTGTACACCATGGATGATTATATGGTATGTGAATATATCTCAATAAAGCTGAATTTTAAAAAAAAACAAACACTTGCATCAGTGTTGGTGTTTAAGCACTTCTTTGTTTAGAGTGAATAGGGGATACAAAACACATTCATGAAATGGTAATGTAAACAATGGCAATGTAAATAAGGACTTAAAAATAAAGAAATTTCTCTTGAAAGGTTAGGCAAGAGAACCTGGAAGACAATGGAGAAAAAGCAATTAGAACACCTTAGGCAGGAAAAGTAAAAGCTGAAAGGAGATGTGACTGAAACCTGAAAAGCCATAAAGAGTGTGAACAAATGAATATCGCCTCAAATATAAATTTCAGGCCATAAAGATTCACTGTTTCTTCTTGCTTGAATAAATTTAATTTAGATTTAATAGAATTGATTATTACTTAGAAAACAAGTTGCAAACTTAAAGAGTACACATCACTACCAAGTGGTAATTATCAATTTATCAGTAGATTGAAAGGAAGCTTGTACACATTCATAAATCATTAAGCTATAGTGAGCTATGAAGGAAAATTGTACATGCTTCTAGACTTTGAGGCTAACTTCAGGAAGGAGAACTTGATAGAGAGCATGAAAAATTCTAGTTTATTTTATTGATGGGATAAACAATCAAGGTTGTATCAATAACTGTGTATAAGGCTGGAGTGGTTTTCCAGATTTAATTTTTAGGATTTCCTGAGAGTGTCTAATATCTCCCTGTAAATTATTAGTTACTTTCAAAATGTAGAAATACATTTTATGTAGCATACATAGTGGGAAGGGCAGAAATACTTGGCCTCATGTGGAAAACTATATTCTTTCGTGCCCTCTAGCACTCAGCTAAAAAATGGTGCCCCGATGGTCTGAAAAAAGTTAATTCACTTTCCCGATGCCTAACTTACTCCCCTGGAGTAGGTTACTCATTGACAAGGCAAGGTCATTCTTCATTTTAACCATTACCATAGCATTTTATATTGTCAAGTGCTATGTGGTTTTGCAATCCTTAAAATCCCCCAGTGAAGTAAAAGGGATGACAAACACAATTATGTCTGATTTACAGACCAGGGAACTGGGACTCAGGCAAGAGACAAAGCCATCATTGGTAAGGGCTGTCCCAGAAGGCAGGAGCTCTGGCTTGGGTTTCTGTTTATCTTGTGCAGTGCGGGAATAAACCTAAGGGATATTAACTATGCATGCAATTCTTATACTTTGTGGAACTTGAGCTCCCCACCCAAGCTGATTATTGGCAGCAGCCATCTGTCAAAGAAACTGAAGGTAAAAAGAAAGTTAAGTACAAATTGTTTACAGTGTGCAAGGATTTTAGACATTCAGGGTTAGAGATGTCTGCAAAAGTTAAATAAAATGTATTGCAATTTAACATTGACTCCCCAAAACTTCATCATGAGGACCTGAGCACAAACACTCCCTTGTTACTATTTGTTACTATTTAGACTGGTGGAAACAGTTAAAAGAATCAGTGGGAGTCTGTACATGGGGCCCAGAAGAGAGAGGTCTTAGAAAAAATACAAAGAATAAATATATCATTACTCAGTATAATTTATCTTAAAATCAATATTAATTTGAAAAAAGTATTTCTACTTTGCCACTTAATTATGAAATCAAACCATGATTTGGCATTTATTCCAATAAGCAAGCACGTTTTACCTACTCTCACAGCATGTTAACTCAGCATTTCTCAAGTTATTTTCTGTAAAACAATTTCTGGCTTTTTGTTGTGAGTAATCTGGGTGAGTACTTCCATATTCAATGTCACAACCTAGAGCCTTAGTTCTTGAAAATTGATAAAAATTAAAATTTCAAAATGAAATATCCAAAAGAATCCTTAAGAGTAAGTCAGCATTGGAGTCTCAAGTAGAATCTTGGGCATTGGGCTACAATGTCAAGGAGACTGACTGATTTTCAAATTTCTGAAGTTGTGTTGGACACTTCATGTCTGCCTCAAGCTCAATCCTAAAATATAAGCTGCCAGAGCTAGTGATTTTATGTAATTTAATGTTTGCTAGCTTTTATTTTACAATGTTTGAAAAGTTCCAATCCTTTTTCCTGCTGTCAATCAGAGATCCAGTATGCTCATTGATTCTAAAATCAATGATTGTGCTGCCAGTGCTTAGAGAACATGATTGCTCTTTTAAAGTTAGATCAATTTTTACCACAGTGAGGCAGAAGAGTTAAGAATTACTGCAGTGACCTATTTATATTGATGCCACTCAGGCCTAGGACTTACAGATGGAAAGTACAATTGGGGTAGTGACAAGTATGGAAACAGCTGCCACAAACTTATGACATAGAGTACCCCAAAACTTATTTTAATGAGTTTATGATTCAATAAAATGAACATATAATTAATGAAATTTAATTGTGTGATCCAAATCACTCTCATTAATTATAGAATTTCTTGTTTGGTGGCAAGACCGTAGTATCTACTGAGCTAAATAACTTTCCAACAGACCAAGTAAATTGATTACCATTATATTGGTTCTTGGTATTGATTAAGATATACTTGAGATGTTTTGAGTTTTTAAATGAGCTGTTACTTGTGCCTTGCAGTTAAATTTTATTGATAATAAATCTTATTGAAATAAATGGGGAATGGTCCTCAGATATTCTTTCACTTGGATTTTTTTAAATGCAATTTTATTACAATATATTCACATAACATACAATCCTTCAAAGGTACAATCAGTTGTTCATAGTATCATCATATAGTTGTGCATTCACCACCACAATCAATCTTTGAACATTCCTATTACTCCAAAAAGTAAAATAAAAATTAAAATAAAAAAGAACATTCAAAACATTCCATTCCCCTCCTCCCCCCATTGTTCATTTACTTTTTTTAACACTCATTTTTTTTAACTTTATCAAAATATTAAAAAACAATAAAAACACTTCAAACAAAACCAAAACAAAGGAATAAGAAAAAACAAATAAGCTAAAATAACTACAGTGCTTCCAACATGTTCCTACCCTACCCCAAGAAAATAAATAAATTAAACCCAGCAAAGGAATAAGAAAAATAAACTAAAATAACTACATTTCTGCAAACTTGTTCCTACCATACCCCACCCCAGAAATTAACAAACCGTGGTCATTCCTGAGCATTCCTATAACATTAAGTTTACCCTCCATAACTTTTCTGTTCTTATTAGATTATCGTTCCCCCTTCACTATTTGCTGTCTATTGCTAGGTCTCCAACACTTTACAATATAAACCATTTATTTCACATTTTTCACAGAGTTCACATTAGTGGTAACATACAATATCTCTCTTTTTGTGCCTGGCTTATTTCGCTCAGCATTATGTCTTCAAGATTCATCCATGTTGTCATATGTTTCATGACCTCGTTCCTTCTTACTGCCGTGTATTGTGTGTATATACCACATTTTCTTTATCCACTCATCTGTTGAAGGGCATTTGGATTGTTTCCATCTCTTGGCAATTGTGAATAATGCTGCTATGAACATTGGTGTGCAAGTATCTGCTCATGTCACTGCTTTCAGATCTTCCAGGTATATACTGAGAAGTAAAATTGCTGAATCAAAGGGTAGCTCTATATCTAGTTTTCTAAGGAAATGCCAGACTGTGTTCCAGAGTGGCTGAACCATTATACAGCCCAACCAACAATGAATAAGAATTTCAATTTCTCCATATCCTCTCCAGCATTTGTAGTTTCCTGTTTCTTTAATGGCAGCCATTCTAACTGGTGTGAGATGATATCTCATTGTGGTCTTAATTTGCATCTCCCTAATAGCTAGTGAAGATGAACATTTTTTCAAGTGTTTTCTGGCCATTGTATTTCCTCTTCAGAGAAATGTCTTTTCATATCTTTTGCCCATTTTATAATTGGGCTGTTTGTACTATTGTCATTGAGTTGTAGGATTTCTTCATATATGCAAGATATCAGTCTTCTGTCAGATATATGGCTTCCAAATATTTTTTCCTATTGAGTTGGCTGCCTCTTTAGCTTCTTGACAAATTCCTTTGAGGTGCAGATTTTAAGTTTGAGGAGTTCCCATTTATCTATTTTTTCATTTGTTCTTGTGTTTTGGGTATAAGGTCTAAGAAGTGACCTCCTAATACAAGGTCTTGAAGATGTTTCCCTATATTATTTACTAGGAGTTTTATGGTACTGTCTCTTATATTGAGGCCTTTAATCCATTTTGAGTTAATTTTTGTGTAGGGTGTGAGGTAGGGGTCCTCTTTCATTCTTTTGGATATGGATATCCAGTTCTTCAGTCCCATTTGTTGAACAGACTGTTATGTCCCAGTTCTGTGGTTTTGGGGGTCTTATCAAAGACCAGTCAACCACAGATATGGTGGTCTTTTTCTGAATTCTCAGTTCAATTCCATTGATCACTATGTCTACCTTTGTGCCAGTACCATGCTGTTTTGACTACTGAGGCTTTATAATAAGCTTCAAAGTCAGGGAGTATAAGTCTTCCCGCTTTTTCTTTTTTAGAATGTTTTTAGCAATTCGAGGCATCTTTCCTTTCCAAATAAATTTGATAACTAGCTTTTCCAAGTCTGCAAAATAGGTTGTTAGAATTTTGATAGGAATTGCATTGAATCTGTAGTTGAGTTTTGGTAGAATTGACATCTTAATGACATTTAGCCTTCTATCCATGAACACAGAATATTTTTCCATCTTTTAAGGTCCCCTTCTATTTCTTTTAGTAAAGTTATGTAGTTTTCTACGTATAGGTCTTTTACAACCTTGGTTAAGTTTATTCCTATGTACTTGATTTTTTAGTTGCTATTGAGAATGGAACCTTTTTATAGAGTGTCTCTTCTGTTAGGTCATTTCTAGTGTGTAGGAACATTACTGACTTATGTGCATTAATCGTGTATCCCACTACATTGCTAATTTTTTTTATTAGCTCAAGTAGCTGTGTCATCAATTTCTCAGGGTTTTCCAGATATAAGATCGTATCATCTGCAAATAACAACAGTTTTACTTCTTCCTTTCCAGCTTGGATGCCTTTTATTTCTTTGTCTTGTCACAATGCTCTGGCTAGCACTTCTAGCACAATGTTGAATAACAGTGGTGACAGCGGGCATCCTTATCTCATTCTTGATCTTAGAGGGAAGGCTTTCAGTCTCTCACCATTGAGTATTATGCTGGCTGTGGGTTTTTCATATATGCTCTTTATCATACTGAGGAAGTTTCCTCCAATTCCTACCTTTTGAAGTGTTTTTATCAAAAAAAGATGCTGGAGTTTGTTGAATGCTTTTTCAACATCTATTGAGATGATCATTTGATTTTTCCCTTTTGATTTGTTAATGTGTTGTATTACATTGATTGGTTTTCTTATGTTGAACCATCCTTGGACGCCTGGAATGAACCCCTTTGAAATGGTGTATGGTTCTTTTAATGTGTCTTTGGATTTGACTTACATGTATTTTGTTGAGAATTTTGTATCTATGTTCATCAGGGAGATTGGCCTGTAGTTTTCCTTTCTTGTAGCATCTTTACCTGGTTTTGGTATTAGAATGATGTTAGCTTCATAAAATGAGTTAGGTAGTGTTCCATTTAGTTCAATGTTTTGAAAAAGTTTAAGTAAAATTGGTGTCAGTTCTTTTTGGAAAGTTTGCTAGAATTCCCCTGTGAAGCCATCTGGCCCTGGGCATTTATTTGCGGGAAGATTTTTGATGACTGATTGGATCTCTTTGCTTGTGATGGGTTTGTTGAGGTCTTCTATTTCTTCTCTGGTCAGTCTAGGTTGTTCATGTGTTTCCAGGAAATTGTCCATTTCCTCTACATTATCTAGTTTGTTGGCATACAGTTGTTCATAGTATCCTCTTATAATTTTTTAAATTTCTTCAGGATCCACAATAATGTCACCTCTCACATTTATTATTTTGTTTATTTGGGTCTTCTCTCTTTTTTGTTTTGTCAGTCTAGCTAGGGATTGTTCAATCTTGTTGATCTCAAAGAACCAACTTTTGGTTTTATTTATTCTCTTTATTTTTTTTGTTGTTGTTGTTCTTTATGTCATTTATTTCTGCTTTAATCCTTGTTATTTCTTTTCTTCTACTTGATTTAGGATTAGTTTGCTGTTCATTTTCTAGCTTCTTCTGTTGTTCCATTAGTTCTTTGATTTTAGTTCTTTCTTTCTTTTTAATGCATGCATTTAGATCTGTAAATTTCCCCTCAATAGCACCTTTGCTGCATCCCATAAGTTTTGATACGTTGTGTTCTCATTTTCATTCGTTTGTCTATATTTAGCAATTTCTCTTGCTATTTCTTCTTTAACCCCCTGATTATTTAGGAGTGTGTTGTTTAACCTCCAGATATTGGTGAATTTTCTAAGTCTCTGATGGTTATTGATTTCTAATTGTGTTCCACTGTGATCAGAGAATGTGCTTTGAATAATTTCAATCTTTTTAAATTTATTGAGGCTTATTTTATGGCCCAGCTTATGATCTATTCTAGAGAAAGTTCCATGAGCACTAGAGAGGAATGTGTATCCTGGTGATTTGGTGTGTAATGTTCTATATATGTCCATTAATTTGTGTTCATTTATCAGTTTGTTTAGGTTTTCAATTTCCTTACTGTTCCTCTGTCTGGTTGACCTATATATAGGAGAGAGTGATGTATTGAAGTCTTCCACAATTATTGTGGAAACATCTATTGCTTCCTTCAGTTTTGCCATTGTTTGTCTCATGTACTTTGCGGCACCTTGATTGGGTGCATAGACATTTTGATAGTTATTTCTTCTTGTTCAATTGTCCCTTTTGTTAGTATATAGTGACCTTTGTCTCTTATAACATCCTTGCTTTTATAGTCTATTTTATCTGGATTAATTTTGCTACTCCTTCCTTTTGGCTATAGCTTGCATGGAATATTTTTTTCCATCCTTTCAGTTTCAATTTCTTTGTGTCTCTGGGTCTAAGATGAGTCTGTTGTAAGCAACATATTGATGGTTCATATTTTTTAATCCATTCTGCCAATCTATATCTTTTAATTGGGGAGTTTAATCCATTCACACTCAATGTTATTACTGTGAAGGCATTTCTTGAATCAGCCATCCTATCCTTTGGTTTTTGTCAGATATATTTTTCCCCCTCTCTCTTTATTTCCTTTAATGAACCCTTACTAAAACTCTTTAGTTCTGAAACCTTCTCCATACTTCTCTCTCCTTTCTTTTTTTCTCTGCCAGTACGGCTCCCTTTAGTATCTCTTGTATGGCAGTTCTCCTGTTAGCAAATTCTCTCAGCATTTGTTTGTCTGTGAAGATTTTAAGCTCTCCCTCAAATTTGAAGGATAGCTTTCCTGGATAAAGAATTCTTGGTTGGCAATTTTTCTCTCTCAGAATTTTAAATATGTCATTCCACTGCCTTTGTGCCTCCATGGTGGCCGCTAAGTAGTCACTAGTTAGTCTTATGTTGTTCGCCTTGTAAGTGGTGAATTTCTTCTCTTGTGCTGCTTTCAGTACTTGCTCCTTCTCTTCAGCATTTGACAATCTGATCAGAATATGTCTCAGAGTGGGTTCATTTGGATTTATTCTGTTTGGATTTCATTAGGCATCTATGATTTGCATACTTATGTCATTTAGAAGGGTTGGGAAGCTTTCTCCAATAATGCCTTTGAATATTCTTCCTAGAACTTTACCCTTCTCTTCCCCTTCTGGAATACCAATGATTCTTATATTTGTGTGCTTCACATTGCCCATCATATCCCTGAGATCCATTTCAAATTTGCCAATATTTTTCTCCATTCATTCTTTTGTACTTTCACTCTTCAGAACTTTTTCTTCAAGTTTGCATACTCATTCTTCGAGTTCATCTAATCTACTGCTATGTGTTTCCAAGATCTTTTATAGTTGACCGACAGTTTCTTTTATTTCCATAAGCTCGTCTATTTTTTTATTTACTCTTGCAAATTCTTCTTTGTGCTCTTCTAGGGTGTTCTTCATGTCCTTTATATCCTGAGCCATGATCTTGTTGTTTGTGATTACTTCCTTGATTAACTGCTCCAAGTCCTGTGTTTCCTCTGGTTTTTTGATTTGGATGTTTGGGTTATCCATATCTTCTTGATTCTTCATATGCTTTAAAATTTTCTGTTCTTTTTGGCCTCTTAGCATTTGCTCATCTTGATAGGGTTCTTTTAGGTTATATAGACTTATTTGAATAATTATCTATAATTTGGCAGAGCTACAGCTTGGTGGAGTGCACTTTCCTTGACTTACCAGTAGATGGTGCCCCTGAGCCACCTATTACCCTCAAGCCAATTCTCCCCAACTTCATCTATGAGGTGAGTGAGAGTCCAAACCTTATGGAGGTCCAATCAGTGCGTCAAAATCATGTGTGCAGTTGGGGACTGCCCTGTGCTGTTAGGCAGGGAAGACAGCTTTAAGTCTCAGAACTCCCAGCTGTTTCTGGAATCTTAAAGCTGTTGCATAAGTCCAAACCTTTGGCTCAGACTCCCCATAGTCTCTCTCTGCCACAGGCCCACAAGCCCCTGGGATTGGTGTAAGCCCTTGGGACTTCTATGTGGGACCCTGTCTCTAAGCTGTGTACTCTGTGGACCTCCGTGGAAGAAGACTGTGCGATGTCACAGGTGAGAGGAATCCCCAAGGAAGCTCTTGGCCATAGCACTGTGATGGGTCTTCTCCCCACCCACTGAAAACATGGCTATATGGGGCTGGTAACTTCCCACTTCTGTAAACCTCCGCCTGCTGCAGTGGGCTGTTCATAGCTCCAGGACAATTAATTTCAGATGTGCTAAAGGCTATCATCCACACCAGATACTGAGGCAGGTGCCCAGGATGTGGAAGGCACTCCCCACCATGCTCAACTATGGCTCTCACTGCCGGATCTGCAGCTGGTTTTGAGGTTTTTAAACTAACTCCTCTCCAAACACCAGCCCCAGGTTTCTCCCCACCATGGCATGGCTTCCATTTCCCCAGCAGCCTCACTCACTCGATTCCAAATGCAGACTTCTCAGTTTCATCAAGTGCACAGTCACTGTGGATGTAGTGGAATTTGCTCAGCCAGTACAACCCTGGAACTGGTATTCTGGAGCACTTTCCATGTTTCATCTAGTGTTTTTCATGGAGAACTGTTTTGCTTTGTCTCTCCTAATCCACCATCTTGCATCTCTGACCTTTCACTTGGATTTTAAGATAAAGTCCCCATCGGCTCCAAATATTTGGAGAGAAGACTCTAAGGAGAAACTAAACTGCAAGAGAATACAAACGATACATTTGGTGGGACATGTTTTCCTAAATCATTTTTTTATTGTGGTAAATTTTCATAACATAAAACTCTCCATTATAACTACTTTAAAATGTACAATTCAGTTGTATTTAGTACATTCACAATGTTGTGCAACCAACTCCACAATCCAGTTTCCAAATATTTTCATCATACTTAAAGGAAACCTGCTATCCATTATGCTGTCACTCCCCATTCTCTTCTAATTCCAACCTCTGACAACCACTAATCTGTTTCTGTCTCTAAGGATTTGCCTATGCTGCATATGTCATGTAAATGGAATCATACATTATGTGGCCTTTTGCTTATGGTTTAATTGTTCTCCTAAACAGTTTTCAGGGTTCATCTAAATTGTAGAATGTATCAGAATTTTATTTCTTTCTACATCTGAATAATAGTCCATCTTATGTATATACCACATTTTTTTTTATCCATTCATCAGTTGAACACTCGTTTCCATCTTTTGCTACTGTGAACAATGCTGCTATAAACATTGGTGCATAAGTGTCTGAGTCCCTGCTTTCTATGTTTTGGGGTATAAACATAGAAGTAGAATTGCTGGGTCATATGGTAATTCTATGTGTGAGTTATTGAGGAACTGTCAAACTGTTTTCCCACCATGGCTATACCATTTTACATTCCCACCAGCAATATATGAAGGTTCCTGTCTCTCCACACCCTTACCAATACCAGTTATTTACCTTATTATTATTATTATGGCCATGATAGTGAGCATGAAATGGTATCTCATCATGGTTTTGATTTGAATTTACCAAATGACTAATGATGTTAAGCATCTTTTCATATGCTTGTTGGACATTATATATCTTCTTTAGAGAGATGTGTATTCAAGTCCTTTGTCCTTCTTTAAATTGGCTTATTTGCCTCTTTGCTGTGAGTTGTAAGGTTTCCTTATATATTCTAGTTACAAACCCCTTAATAGATGCATGATTTGCAAACATTTTCTCCAATTGTGTGGATTGCCTTTTTCACTTTCTTGATGGTGTCCTTTGAAGCACAAATATTTTTAATTTTGATGAAGTTCAATTTATCTATTTTTGTTGTTGTTGTTTGTACTTTTGGTTCTGTATCTAAGAAACCATTGCCAAATCTAAGGTCATGAATATTTACCCCTATACTTTCTTCTGAGAGTTTTATATTTTTAGCTGTTGCATTTAGGTCTTTGACCTATTCTGAGTTAATTTTTATTCATGGTGTGAAGTAAGTACCCAATTTTAGTCTTTCACATGTAGAAGTTCAGTTTTCCCAGCTTCATCTGTTGAAGAGACCATTATTTGTTTACTGAATAGACTTGGCACCTTGCTAAAAATCAATTTTAAATAGCACTTCATTTCTGGTGAAGGTGCAGGTCCTCCATGTGGACCTATTGGTAGAAACTACATAGTATTTATGGAAGGGTTTAAACCATGGCACCAGAAAATTTGCCACTACAAAAAAATAAATGCACAGAATTCAGGTCATAAAGGGTTTAGCAAGTTTGATCAGAAAGCAAGAAGAATTTTTTTAATTAAAAAAAAACTTAGGAATTATAAAGAAGTGACTGAGTGCCACAGAAAGACTCTAGTTCAGAAATAATTTTGTGACTATAAAGGGTGAGAAAAAATTAAATTATTTAGCAATAAAGGGAAAAAAAGCTGAGGCAGGAATTTGTTGGTTTGGTGATGGGATTGATCACTGAGGAAAACTGAAGGCGCTACATGGTTCATGGCAAAATATAGGAGGCAAAAACCAGGGGAAGAACCAGATTTCAATTTAAGAACTTAATGAACCAAAAAAGCAAACCTATCTGTGATACGGGTAGTACTCAGAGGTCTCTAGAAAGAAGTATGAAGAAATGAGCTGAAAATATTTTAGAGAAAGTAAAGTAAAAAGGATAAAGCTTATGACATCAAAGGAAAGGTACTTATAGTAACTTTTTGTGGTCCCAGCCTATATTCCCTTGGGTGGTAGCAGTAAGATGTAACCAGTGACAATATAACAGGGAGTCTGCTTCTTAAGGGTTGCTCTAACTGTTCTATCATGCTGAGCTAATAAGGTTTGAAAGTTCAGGTCATCATCCTTCAGTGTAGGAAATCATTTAGCACTCAAAATACCAGAGTATGTTCATATGTTGAGGTGAACTTTGCCTTAGCAAGGTCAACATGTGAATATATTGGATATTTTAAAACCTAAAAACTAAAATAAGGAGTGATAATTTCCTTTATAAAATAAATAATTCTTCACATGCAAAAGTTTTAAGCATGACATTCTTTATCTAGAAATTAAAATTATTCCAATTTTAAAAAACCAATTCTTACAGAGTATTAGAACATCCTTTACATTAAAGTGAGATAAACTTCTGGAGATATTATTCTTCCATGTGGTGGTACCTGGATCCCCCCTTTTTTTTTTTCACTTTTTATTTTGAAATAAATTCAAACTTACAGGACAGTTGCAAAAATAATACAAACCCTATACACAGAACTCCAGCCTACCCCAATCCCCCTCCACCAATACTCAGATGTACCAACTTTAATATTTTGTCACTTTACCATTTCTTTTTTTCTCTCCCTCCCTCTATCATCCGTCATCTATTGCTCTGTCTTCTGAACATGAGAGCAAGTTGCACACATCCTTGAACAAATAATATAATTCATATATACATTTCCTATGAATAAGAATATTCATTTATGTAATCACATTAAGTGTAGTTAAGAAATTCAAGAAATTTAACATTGATATAAAGCTTATATTCTCTATTTCATTTTTTCTTATGTCCCAATTTTATCCTTTTGAGCCTTTTCTCCTCTATTCTTAGATCTCATCCAGGATCACCTATGGAATATAATTGTCATTATCTATTTAGACTCTTTTTTTTATCAATTGTGGAAACATATATACAGCATAAATCTTCCCATCCCAACCCCTCCCAAGCATTCCATTTAGTGGGATTAATCACATTCACAATGTTGCAATGCTATCACCTTCCCACCATCCATTACTAGAAATTTCCCTTCACCCCAAACAGAAAACCTACACTCATTTCTTATTAACTCCCCATTGCCCCTTCCCCCACTTCTCGTAACCCACTTTTCATCTCTATGATCATATGCTCTGACACTTTCTTTGTGTTTACCGTGGGGCTTAAATTTAACATCCTAAATTTATAACAATCTTGTTTTCTTTGATACCAACTTAACTTCAATAGGACAAATAAACTATGTTCCTATACTCCTCCATTCACCCACCTTTATGTAGTTCTTGTAAAAAATTACATATTTACATTGAGTCCAAAACCACTGATTTATCATTACAGTTTATGCATTTTAGATCCTGTAGGAAGTAAATAGTGGAGTTACAAATCAAAAATACAGTAGTATTGGTATTTATATTTACCATGTGATCTTTACTGGAAATCTTTATTTCTTCATGTGGTTTCAGTCAATTGTTTAGTGTCCCTTCCTTTCAGCCTGCAGAATTCCCTTCAGCATTTCTTATAGGACTGATCTGGTGATGAAGTCCCTCAGCTTTTGATTATCCGGGAATGTTTTCATCTCCCCTCATTTTTAACCTCCAGGTGTTTGTGAATTTTCTAAGTCTCTGATGGTTATTGACTCCTAATTGTATTCCACTGTGGTCAGAGAAAGTGCTTTGAGTAATTTCAATTTTTTTTTTTTAAGTTTATTGAGGCTTGTTTTATGTCAGAGCAAATGGTCTATTCTGGAGAAAGTTCCATGTTCACTAGAGAACAATGTGTATCCTGGTGATTTGGGATGTAATGTTCTATATATGTCTGTTAAATCCAATTCATTTATCAGATTGTTTAGGTTATCAATTCCCTTATTGGTCTTCTGTCTGGTTGATCTATCTATAGGAGAGAGTGATGTGTTGAAGTCTCCCACAATTATTGTGGAAATATCCATTGCTTCCTTTAGTTTTGCCAGTGTTTGTCTCATGTATTTTGTGTCACCATGATTGGGTGCATAAACATTTATGATTGTTATTTCTTCTTGTTGAATTGCCCCTTTTATTAGTATGTAGTGGCCCTCTTTGACTCTCGTAAGATCCTTGCATTTAACGTCTATTTTATCTGAGATTAATATTGCTACACTTGCTTTCCTTTGGCTGTAGCTTGCATGAAATATTTTTTCCATCCTTTCACTTTCAATTTCTTTGTGTCCCTATGTCTATGATGAGTGCCTTGCATGCAACATATTGATGTTTCATATTTTTTGATCCATTCTGCCAATCTGTATCTTTTAATTGGGGAGTTTAGTCCATTCACACTCAATGTTATTACTGTGAAGACATTTCTTGAATCAGCCATCCTATCCTTTGGCTTATGTTTGTCAGATATATTTTTTCCCTCTCTTGATGTCCTTTAACATACCCATGCTGAATCACTTTAGTACAGAACCTTTCTCCATATCTCTCTCTCCTTTCCTTGTTTTTCTGTCAGTAGGGCTTCCTTTAGCATCTCAAGTAGGGCAGGTCTCTTGTTAGCAAATTCTCTCAGCATTTGTTTGTCTGTAAAAAATTAAAGCTCTCCCTCAAATTTGAAGGAGAGCTTTGCTGGATAAAGTATTCTTGGTGGAAATTTTTCTCTCTCAGAATTTTAAATATGTCATGCCACTGCCTTCTCACCTCTCTAGTGGCTACTTAGTCTTATGTTGTTTCCTTTGTATGTGGTGAGTTGCTTTTCTCTTGCTGCTTTCAGAACTTGCTTCTTCTCTTCAGTATTTGACAGTCTGATCAGAATACATCTTGGAGTGGGTTTATTTGGATTTATTCTATTTGGAGTTCACTAGGCATTTAAGCTTTGTGTATTTATATTGTGTGGAAGGTTTGGGAAGTTTTCCCCAACAATTTCTTTGAATACTCTTTCTAGACCTTTACCCTTCTCTTTCCCTTCTGGGACACCAATGAGTCTTATATTTGGATGTTTTATTTTATCTACCATATCCCTGAGGTCCATTTTGATTTTTTCAATTTTTTTCCCCATTCTTTCTTTTGTTCTTTCATTTTCCATTCTGTGGCACTTGAGATCACTGATTCATTGTTCAGCTTCCTCTAGTCTTGTACTATGAGTATCCAGAATCTTATTAATTTGGTCAACCATTTTTTTTACTTCCATATGATCATCTTTTTTTAATTTACTCTTGCAACTTCTTCTTTATGCTCTTTAGGGTCTTCTTCATGTCCTTTATATCCTGTGCCATGCTCTCGTTGTTTGTCTTTAGTTCTTTGATTAATTGCTCCAAGTACTGTGTCTCCTCTGATTTTTTGATTTGGGTGTTTGGGTTTGGGTTATCCATATCACCTGTTTTTTTCATACACTTTAAAATTTTCTGTTGTTTTTGCCTCTTGGCATTTGCTTTACTTGATAGGGTTCTTTTAGGATATGTAGGATTATTCAAAGCATAATCTCTAATTTATGAGATCTACAGCTTGGTGGAGTACACTTTAACCAGCAGATGGCATCCATGAGTCACCTATTCCCCTCAAGTCAGTTCTCCCCAACTTTGTCTTTGTGGTGTGTGGGGGTCTGATTCTTGTGAGATCTAATTGGTGCCCCAAGTTTGGGTGTGTTGTTGGTGCTGTCCACCCTGAATGTGGGGCACGTGTCTGAGTAGCTAGGAAGGGAGGGCAGCTTTAATAATCAAACCTCCCAGGTGTTCCTGGAGATTTAAGGCTGTTCCAAGAGTCTAAACCTTCATTTCAGTCTCACCACAGATTTTTGTTTCTGCCACTGACGCACAAGTCCTTGGTATTTGCATATAGTCCTTGGGCCACCAGGCCATGTAGGGGCATTCCCAGCCTGCTGTAAGGATGGCTGAATGGGGCATGTTAATTTTCCCCTTTTCACACAGCCCTGCCTTCCCAGCTCTGGGACAATTAGCTGTGGGTGCATGAAAGGCTATTGTCCATGCCCGATGTTGTGATGTGTGCATGTGTTGCTGGAAACACTTCCTGTCACACTGGGTTTTTTGGCATGGATCTGGGCTGTGGTACCTACACCAGGCAGGAGTGGTCCCAGGCTGCTGGGAAGATGGCTGCAAGGGGTGTGGTTATTTTCCCCTTTTGGCTCACCTCTGCCTTCCTCACTCCAAGACAATTAGCAGTGGGTTTGCAAAAGGCTATCTTCCACACCAGATATTGAGGCGTTTGCACAGCCCATTCCTGCCACACTTCAATGTGCAGTTCTTGCTGCCATATCTGCAGCCACTTTTAGGTTTTTTAAAAAGCTAGTCTGCCTCCAAACACCAACCCACAGTTTCCCCACACCACAGAGTGGCTGCTGGATATTCAGCCGGCTTACTCACTCATTTCAGATAGCAGACTCCCAGTTTCACCAAGTGCACGGTCCCTGTGGATTTAGCAGATCTTGTCCAGATGGTGCATCGCTGGAACTGGTGTTCTGGGTCACTTTCTGGCTTTTATCTAGCATTTTTCATGGAGGGGATTTTTTGCCCTCTCCTAGCCACCATCTTAGGTTCTCTCCTGTATCCCTTTTAATGAAGGACTTACTGTCTTGGCAGCTAGAAATGCTGTTGCCAGACAGCTTTCAACTATTGACTCCTTCAGGGATTGCCTCAGCTTTAGAGAAGCAATGTTACACTTGTCCCCAGGGTGACCCAAATCCAATGACTGACTTAAGCAGGGATATAATAGCCAGCTTAGTCCAATTCCATACAACTCTAAAAGTGCATTTTATCTTCATGGAGTTGATTAAGGCTGCCATGAGGCTTGTATTGCAGCTCAGCTTCTCTCTTAGCAAAATTCTGCCACTCCCCTCCACCTCCTTTCATAAATGTTAATTCCAAAACATCCTTTAAAAACATCTGCATGTTAAACTGCACATGAGAATCTATTTCCCAAGGAGCTTGTGATGGTTTGATGCTGTATGTACTCCAGAAAAGTGTGTTCTAAAGTTAACCCATTCCTGTGGGAGTGGACACACTGTAAGTACTCACTTTTGTTGAGTAGGTTCTTAAGTTAAGATGTGACCCAGCTCATTCAGGGTGGGTCTTAATCCTCTTACTGGGGTCCTTTATAAGAGAATGAAATTCAGACAAAGACAGAGAAAGCAATGGAAGCAAGAAGCTGGAAGCACAGAAACCTGGAAGAGAAGGGAGAGACCAGCAGATGTCACCATGTGCTTTGCCATGTGACACAGGAGTCCAGGATCACCAGCAGCTGGTCTTCAGGGAGAAGATGTCTTGATGATGCCTTGATTTGGACATTTTCATGGCCTCAGAACTGAAAGTTTGTAAGCTAATAAATACCCACTGTTAAAAAGCCACCTCATTTTATGGTATCCACTTTCTCCAGCTTAGCAAACTAAAATAGAGCCCAATCTATAACATTACAGAAAACATATCAAACAAAAATGTAAAGAAATAATATATCCAGATCATTGAATTATACAGATATTGTCAGAGACAACACAGATGGGGGGAATAAGAAAAAGCTGGAAGATTTCAATAATATGGAGTAAAGAATTAATTTTCAAACTAATATAAGGGAATGTGTAAGGGTATACTCTGAATGATATCTTTCAGTTTTTTAAAAATGATTATTACTGAGGGGAAAAAGGTGTTCCTTTTCCCTCCTCCTATATATAAGAAAAGTGAATTCACCCACACTTCATTGTTGATGGACAAAATAAGGAATATTAATAAAATTGAAAACAAAAGGCAGAAAGAACAGAAAAATGGAACAAGAAAGGAAAAATATTCTACGATAATTTTCAGTACTACTTCATTAATAGTTCTAATATTATTTTCACTACTTATACTGGTTTATACACAGACTTTAAAGAAAAAATTAACAAATTTAAAATTTGATGTTGCATGTTTATTTTTGTTGACTTTCCATCACAATTGATGTTGCCCCCACAAACATTTTAACTAATAAAGAAAAGGTTAAACACTTAATCCATTCTTTCAAGGCCTAAGTGGCTAATCTGAATGTTAAAGTGTTTGTGACTCAAGCATATGAAAGGTTCTTATATGTATAAGTAAGTTCCAAAAAGTTCTAATATATGTACATCAAAGGTGGCCTAATACTTCTAATAATATTGCTATATTATTCAGCCTGACCAAAAGTAAAAGAAAAAATTCCTTACCTTGTTTTGCTGCATTTGTTATTTCCCCATCAATCTAATATGGGCAGAATTTATCTAGTAAATCAACATATATTGATTGATTGACTGTTACATACAAGATAGTCTGCTATGCACTCTGGGTGATAAAAAGATATAAAGTTGAGGAGCATACTTTTTTTTTAAATTCAGTTTTATTGAGATATATTCACATACCATACAGTTATCCATGGTGTACAATCAACTGTTCATAGTACCATCATATAGCTGTGCATTCATCACCTCAATCTATTTTTGAACATTTTCCTTATACCAGAAAGAATCAGAATCAAAATAAAAAATAAAAATAAAAAAGAACACCCAAATCACCCCCCATCCCACCCTATTTTTCCTTTAGGTTTTGTCCCATTTTTCTACTCAACCATCCATACACTGGAAAAAGGAAGTGTGATCCACAGAGTTTTCACAATCACATTGTCATCCCTTGTAAGCTATATTGTTATACAATTGTCTTCAAGAGTCAAGGCTACTGGGTTGGCGTTTGGTAGTTTCAGGTATTTACTTCTAGCTATTCCAATACATTAAAACCTAAAAAGTGTTATCTATATAGTGCGTAAGAATGTCCACCAGAGTGACCTCTTGACTCCATTTGAAATCTCTCAGCCACTGAAGCTTTATTTCATTTCGGTCAAGAAGATGTTCTCATTCCCACGATGCCAGGTCCAGATTCATTCCCAGGAGTCATATCCTGCATTGCCAGGGAGATTTACACCCCTGGGAGTCAGGTCCCACATAGCAGGGAGGGCAGTGAGATCACCTGCCAAGGTGGCTTAGTATAGAGAGGGGGGCCACATCTGAGCAACAAAGATGCACTCAGGGGGAGACTCTTAAGCACAGTTATAAACAGGTTTAGCCTCTCCTTGCAGCAACAAGCTTTGTAGGGGCCAGCCCCAAGAGAGAGGGCTCAGCACATCAAGCTGTCAGTCCCCAATGTTTGTGAGAACATCAGCAAGAAGCCAGGTGAGGAAGTGGGCCTTACTTTTGAATAGTTTATAGTACTGTTTATAAAAACACTAAGGATTCAAAAACTAAGTTTACTCTATGTAGTTCAAGAAAAATGTTACATAGTTCTTTAGTTTTGCACAACTTTCTTCATTGTTAAATTTGGTTTGTACTCTGAGGGCTGGAATTTGAGAGGGGACTTGAATCTTAAAATTACATGAATTTTTATCACTAATGACACTGGAAATGACTGTAATAGAACAAGAACTTATCAATTGTTAAAGAGATTTACATCATTTATTTTTGCTGAATAAAATAGTGATCTATTATACAAGGTTTTAAGTTAGTAGTTAACTTCCTTGTTGTGCAAAGAGCAGTGGTTTGCATTTATATGGTGCACATGAAAAATTATCCTTAGGTATTAATTTCATGGCTTTAGTTCAGAGTGAACTGCTTAGGTAAAGTATCTAGGAAAATAACCTTCCTCTGCTAAAAATTTGCTCTATGACCCCTTAATGAGCAAGACATAATGCATTATTTGTTTGTACAGGAAAAAAAATGAATAATGCTATTCTCAATTTGTTTGCCTCAGTATTGTTTAAAAAAGGATAGAATTTAAGCAAGAAAGAATCCCTCTTTAAGAGATGGGCTTAAATGTCATCTTCCTCAGAATCCTGTATATTATATAGCTCTCTATTCACTTCTGTAGCACTTTACAAGATTAAATTTGAACTGAGACAAGTTGTAGTTTCGGAATAGTGTCTTTCTTTTTACAAATCATTTTGCTACAGATTTAAGATATATCTAAGCCTGAGAACAGAAGATAAGCTTTGGCAATGAACTTGCATCTTCCCTATGATATCATCTGTTAAGAATAATGCTAAATCTACCTTCAGATCTTTAGTTATATGACTGTAGAGAAAATATGTCTAGGTACTGAGGTAAAATGAAAGTAGTACAACAGTAAGATCGAACCTCACATGAAGATAAAATCAGAACCCTCATAGCTTATATCATTATGGAAATCTGAATTATCCAGATAGTTGAATTGTAACCTTTTAAATACTATCAATTAAAATTTTTGTTTTTAGTGAACATATTTCTTAAATCTACTATGCATTTCACTGTCATGTTAGAAGATGTTTAGCATAATTTTCTTTACATATTAGTCATTGCTATATAAAATCTATTATTTAATATATCAAAATATGATTTTGGATGTGGATGTGGAATGAAGAGATTTAGTCCTTCATTGACTACTAGTCCCTGAGGGGGCCTGACCAAGATGAGTCCTGGATTTTGCTTTCTTAACTCACGTTGTTTTTAATTAACTGTTGCCTCATCACAGGAGCTACCTTGTGAAAAAGGAATTGTACACAAAGATTGATCTGGCCTTCTTTTATGTGGCTTTCTTATCATTCAGAAAAACTTATTGTTCACTGTGTTCATCACCATCATTCTATGTTTTGTCTCTGACTGGAACATTCATTGGCTCAAAAGTACCTCCACAAAATCTCTTACCTGTTCTTCTATATTAAGTACCTATTTCAACAGAGCATAAAGAAATCATATTTCATTACCCTTTCAAGAATTCAGAAAAAAAAATTTGGACAGAGTTATCTATCTATAAAATCTACAGTATATATATATAAACACACACACACACAAGGTAATTCTGTAAACAAGACTCTAAGATTTCATTAATGAATGACATTTATTAGAATTCTAGGAATAAGTAATAATAGGGATCACACTTAATCCAATCCCTAAAATTCTAAATAAATATTCTATGTTAAATATCATCTATTTAAAATAGATACATATTAATTTTGGGGGTTTATTAATAAATCACATGAAAACTGCTTGGTGGATTTTTTCTAAATTTAGGGATAATAATTCAGATGATCTGATTTAAAATAATGGACAATGGGGCACATAAAATATACTCTCAAAGTGGCAGGCAATAATTTTCTAGTACTGCTGAAATGTGATATAACAGAAGTTTTTAAATAGCAGAGTTTGGGAGAAATATACTATATCGATTAATATGCCATAGAGGGAGAAAGCAAATAGTGTTTTAAATCAGACACAGAATTAGAAGTCACAATGGAAGATCTTTCAAATTATAGATCCTGTTTGCCATTTAGCTGCTGCTCACATGGGGAACTCTAAGTAGCATGCCCTGGGGTGAGTAACAGCAGGGATTGATTTACGCTACCATGGTTAATGCCAACCCTGGGAAACATGGGAAAAGGCTGACTACATAACAGCAACAGAATAAATCTTGATAGTGCTCACGTGATGGATCAACCTGCTCTTGAAACTCCTTTTGTAAGAACATTTAATATTCCCAACATTAACATATGGAGGCAAAGGTGTTCCAAATGGTCATTCATGGCAACCTCCTTCCATCGTTTGTCTACCTAGTGCTTTGTTGGTGCTCTCCACTAATTCCTTTGCATCCAATTGGAAATTAGGGCAAAAGAGCATTAACTGGGAGGTTGTTTTATGGACTAAAGCTGAAAGTGGTATATATCACTTCAGCTCACACTTCATTGGCCAGAAACTCAAATCACATTTCTGTAAGTAACTTAACTACCAGTTGGGAAGAGAAATTGATTTTGTAAACAAGAGAAAGTCTGTGCCACAAGGAGACACAAAAACATCTTCATAGTTGTACAACTTTATTATACACACAGTAAACTTCCTCTGGAAAACAATATGGTAAGCCCTTCATTCATGCAACTGTATGACCATACGATAGCTTAGCTAGTCATTTTATTATAGCTGTAAAGCATTAAATAAATTCTTGTACATACTGCAAAAAGCTTGGAATGAAAAATATTGATGGATTAGTATATTATCTTAACTTTGTTGTATATTGGAGTTTAAAAATGGCAGTTGTTAACTTTTTTTTACACTTTTTTTTTCATTGATTAAAGTTGTAGCAATTAGCCATCTCTTTCAACCTTCTTAATTAAAAGAACTGCGCTGTGTTCTGTATAGTGCATTCTCAGAAAATGGTTTAATCATTGTCCCTCTCTGATGTCTGATTCAAAATGTTTTTAAAAAGGGAACTCTTCTTGTGTTTATAGTTAATTGTCAATGGCTGATCCTCACTGACGAGGTTAGGAATCCTGATTGGGGCATACCTGGGAATTTCTGAGAACTTAATTCAATCATTATTGTTTTTCCTTTTTTTCTTCTTTTCTTTACTTTTTTCCTCTGAACTTTGAAAGAGCTACTCAAGCTGAACTTTTACACCATCAATTTTATTTTATGCAATGTTAAATTTCCTTATTATCAATAATGTGGCTTTTAATTTGACTATCTTGTCTTTATTTTTTCAATCCTCTTTAGACAGATACTTTGCCTCAACTTGTTCCATGTTCATGATTATTTGCTCTTTATTCTAGAGTAAACGTCTTCTTGAAAATTTCAAAGATTGAAAGCAGATATTTCCCAACAGTTTCTTGTTTCTTATAGTAAGTTTGTTTCAGAGGAAGATGAATTTTCCAAGACCTCTAATTTTATCCTCATTTTTTATAGTATAGAATTTCTTCATAGTCTCCCCATGTTGCTTTATTTTACTTATATTTTTTACTCATCTTTGCAAAGAGACATATATGCTTCTTGGATTTCACTATTCCATATTTTTCTGCATATTTCATCTGCAGTTCTCTTAAAGTTATTATATTTAATATTATTGAAAGGCTAGCATTTTGAAGATGTGATTAGAGTTTCCCTTCCTCAGAAATGTCAAAATAATTATGCTTCACATGTGATGTCTGCATATTTTATTTTCAACTTTGTTTTTAGACGACCAAAGGTTTGTATTATTTCTGTCATGGTAGTAGTATGACTGTGTGTGTGTGTGTGTGCGCGCGTGTGTTTCACCAACTACTACTGATCCAGAAAGTTTTTATACAATTTAAGATTGCAGACATAAAAAACGTTATAGTGAATAATTAATGCATTTTCTTAAGAGGTGTGATTAGCAGCTTTCTCCCACATTTTGAATTATCATTGTTTTATTCTTTCACCAACATATTTGCATACTATGTAATATGTTACAGATGAATAAAATTAAGATGAAGGTAAAAAATCATTTCTGTTATGTTTTCAAAAGAATAAGTTCAAGGGTATTGCAACATACGTAATGCAATGCAAATGCTCTTCTTTGTCTGAATTTTCTGCAACCATGGTTTGCATGACATTTAAATAGGCAACAGCTGAAAGAACTACTACAGAGCTGATACAGATCTTGGAGATCATGTAGGTACAGCTTAACTACACTTCATAAAAACTAAGACGAAAATATAGGCTCCAGGGCCCCACCCAAAGAAGCAAACCATGCCAGGTGAGAAGTCGTTGGATGTTGAGAAGTTGTGCTACTTCATCAACTTATTTGGTAATCATGAAGCAGCTTAAATGTTTGAAAACTATTGATCTTGCACCCCAACTGCTTCATTTTAGAGCCACAGAGCCAAGACCTAAGTGATTAATATACTTAGTGCGAGGACAAGAGCTTGTGTCACCTCCTCCATCAGCCACCAGTAATGTGCTGTTTTCTCCATTCAATTCAAATTCAACCCAATTCATCCAATCTAAGGGAAGAGCAAGTATTTACTGACCACTTATTCTGGTTTTTAAATTTAATGATTAATTTTATGCACATTAATGGAGATTACTTAGTTTAAATGAAGATTTCTTAAGCTACAAAATATTAAAAATTTCAGAGGTATTTGAATCCTTTGAAACTATGCTAAAATGTGAATTATTAGCATAAATCCATTTTAATCCATACAATTTCTATAGCTTTTATCAAATCTCAAAGGGATCTAGGTTCCCCCACCCCCAAAAAACATATCAGAACCATTGATCAAACTCTTTATCACTAACTGAAATGTTTTGCAAGACTATGTTAGAAGTAGAGAATTAACTCCAAAAGTCTTGGGATATAACATTTCAGCTTATCCATCTTTCCCAAAAGATGCAGAGAATATGGAGAGAATTCAATATATTGCCACACTTTAATCACTTTTTTCTTGCTTTCCTATTTGTAAATCCAGTTCACATGAAGTAAAATATACTGAATATTACTTTTATGCTTTTAGTCTCTACTTTTAGCAATTATGAGAAATGAAGTATAAGAAAGTAAGCCAAGTGGGCAACACATACATACAGTAATATCACTTACTTTGTTCCAGCATGTCTAGTATTTGGAAAGTAATTGCATTCTCTGGTTAGAAAACAAGATTCTAAATACAAAATAAAGGCTTTTCTGTTGTCTTTATTCACCATTTCATTTTGTATGGAAGCACTAGTAGTATATTTTTAGAATGAATGAAATAAATATATGTATATATATATATATATATATATATATATACTGCTTTTATAATAGGAAAAATTGGGAAAAAATAATTAAATATCTTGAAAGAACAGATTTTTTTTTCTGTCTCTCGAGGTTAGAAGAGTGATTATGTTCCTTTGAGCAGCTGATGAAGGACATCATCAAAATGGAAGTACTTCTTTGTGAGAGAACTGTCATCTTACTTTTTATATTAATAGATATTAATTTTGGAATATATCTGTGGGAAAAGAAAAGCAAGTTCAATAATTGTTTGTCTACTGTATTTCTCATCTAAGCCAAAATGTATTTTTCAGATTTCTCTTCTACTGACATTACCTCAAATAAAAATAATGCAAAAATTTCACAACATGCCCCGTTTCTAACCAAATTGACTAAATATCATTAAGTACTGAGATATCAAATAGTCCCAATATGTCATTATCCGGATTTTTAGATTCTCCTAATGACTCTGCCAGAGACTGAAGCAAGGTGAAGGTTTATATGAAAGTATATGTTATGCCTCCAATTGTATGCATGTCACATCATGATTGTAATGAATCTAGTAAGACAAAAATGTCAACTGAGAAATCAGAAAAGAAATTGCAAACAAATTAGCTATTAAAACTTTCATAGTATAAATTATTACATTGACTTTTCCATTGAAGAATATTCTAAGAATGGAGCTCTTTTATAATAAAATTAATTTTAAAAAGTGCTTTTAACACATAAGAGGCTACATTATAGTTCATCTTAGGTGTAATACCATTTTTTCACTAAGCTTCATGTATGTGAGAGTACACGACAAAAATAATTCCATGTCCATGTCCACTGTGACAGGATTAGCAGAATAAAACATGAGTTGACCCAAGGTAACCCTGTAAAGCCCAGAGAATTTGTGCTGGGGACATTGCTTTTTCTATTTGACATACTTTGCCTGTTCAGGTGGTATCTCTTACCCTATTTTCAATCATACCATATGAAATTATCTCAATCATAATCATTCTGTTATCTAGTTTATTCCCCTTTCACCCAAACATAAGTGAGTGAATGGCAGCCATGTGTACAAATTGAGTTACTCATTTTCCTTTAAAGTTAGTGTAACAACTCAGTCAAGCCTTACACTGCTCTCTAATTGTGGAATAAAGTTAAGTTTCCTGAAAGTTAATTACAGGAAGGAGCTCCCAAATTATACCAAATTTACAATGTAAAATAATTCTGAATATAAATATGACTTAGTCT
This sequence comes from Choloepus didactylus, assembly GCF_015220235.1. Taxonomy (NCBI): domain Eukaryota; kingdom Metazoa; phylum Chordata; class Mammalia; order Pilosa; family Megalonychidae; genus Choloepus; species Choloepus didactylus. The sequence goes on from NC_051309.1 coordinate 105,324,933, forward strand.
TCTGAGTGTCTCCAGAGGTCGTGGTGGAAGAATAGAAAAACAGAAAAATTGGAAAGCAGCCATTTTTGCCCATACGTAATGTTCAACTTGGACAGGGGTCTAGTTTGGCTTTATCTTCTGAGGGCTTATTCCTCAGAGGGTTTGGAATGTAGGTGAACACTTCCACCTACCAGAGAGTTTTTATGGGACTTATTTTTGTATGAAACTATGAACATATAATTAAAGAATCAAACATATTACTTTTATATAGACTTTTAGTTTATAATGTGACAACAATAATCCTTTAAGAAATAAATGTACAAGTAAGTTTGATAAATAAATATATTTCCTTATAACTATGTACATTTAGTAAGATGAGTAAATAGTCACATGTCAGGATATACCTTTTAGAGGAGATTTTCTTCTTAGTTATAAATGTTCATTGAAGATGTAGGATTTTAGAAATTGCATGAGAGGTAAAAGAGACAGTACTTGGCAAACTATGGTAAAGGTACAATTTCAGATATAGCAGAGTAACTTCTTGCAGAATGAATCTGAGAAAAATTAGAAAATTATTTTTTTAAAAAAGAATCTATTTAAGGAATGGACAGCTACACAGGTTCCAGGTCTTGCAGGGCTAGGAACCTGATGAGAAGGGTGAGAAGAGAACATTGAGGTAAATCTTACATTCCTCTAAGGGAATCTTTCCATTCTTAAAGCAGCACAAGTACAAGAGGCTATGAAGACATCACAAAGTGGCTAGGAATTGAAGCTAAGTTTTGTCATTTTCAGGGTCTAAAGAGTCAAATCTTGTAATTCAAGTTCAAGATAGCAATACTTGAAGGGACCAAATCTCAAAGAGAAAGGAAAAGCACTGAGGTAAGCTTTGCACTGTGACAGTTTCTCCCTCAAGACATTTGCTAAATTTTATGTTGGTTTAGGGCCAACAGTCTAAGAATTAGGGTAAAAAGTGTCAGCTAAAGATCTGGGCAGCTGGGCAGAGTGACAGACTCACAATACTGAAGGAAAAATATTCGAATGACTGAGCCTAATAAACAGGAGGGACTCTAGTAAATATCACAGATTTCCAATTAGGACCACAGAAAGAACATGGGTGACAGGAAATAGATCAAGTCTCACAAAAATGTGAAAACTAGCTCAGAACAAGCACAATTTCATTCTGGAAAAAGTTGGTCTGTCTCATATAAAAGGCCCACCAGAAAGCAAAAGGAAATACTACCTGGAGGTAGATAATATCAGACAAATCATTATCTCTATAATTTTTCAAAAGCAATGTCCAACAATTGATCCATTTTTTTTTTAGCATAGGAGAGAGAATAAAGACAGGAAAGTAAGAGAATCAATAAGCAATAGAAACAGATCCAAAGGTGAATCAGATGTGGAGTTACCTGATATGGACTTTATAATAACTTAAGAGTAAAATGTTTATCAAAATTATTGATAAGATGGAGAATCTCATCATGTAACTGGAATTTATGAATAATAATCAAATGGAAATTCTAGAACTGAAAAATGAAATAATTGAAATTAAGATATCAGTAGATGTTTTAACTGCAGATTAGAAAACTGAAGAGAGGATTAGCGAACTAGAAGAAGGATATTAGAAAATATATGGACTTTAAAGAACATGGTAAAAAAGGTTTAGTATCTGTAATTACATTTCCAAAATAAGAGGAAAGATGTAAACACAGTATTTGAAGAGATAATGGTTGAGAAGTTTCCACGACTCATTAAAACACATTAACCTACATAATCCAGAAGGTCAGCAAACACCAAAACAGGATTGAGGATGGCGGTAATCGGTAGGTTAGGCACATGAGAGTACAATTTATTTTTAAAAAGGCATAAAAATAGTTGTAAAAGAAGTTAGATAAATAAAAGATAAATTATCATTAACAGGAAAACATTTCATCAGAAACCATGGGAAGCAGAAGATAATGAACTGGCATCTTTAAAATGCTGAAAGAAACATGTGCTAGAACCCTTTACCCAGCAAAAATGGCCTTCAGAATGAAGGTGAAATAAAGATATTTTCAAACAAACAAAAACTGAAAGAACATACCAACAGCAAACATGCACTAACAGAAATATTAAAGGGAGTTCATTAGACTGAGGGAAACACTGAAATGAAAGAAGGAATGAGGAGCAACAGATAGATAATTATGGGGGTAAATATAAATGAACATAATTATGAAATTATTATAATCTCTTGTAGAATTAAAAATGGGTATAGAATTGAAAATTATGAAATAACAGCTTAAAAGGTAAGGCAAGGATTTTAAATGAAATGGTTCCCACATCTTTGCATTGTAAAGGAAGTGCTGTATATTAGTAAATAGTTAAGATCACGGGTAAAGTTAATGGGCTATTTCTCCCTCCATAACAAAATTTACAATAGAAGCAAAAGTATAATGTATGAAATTGAATTGAAAATAAGAGAAAAATGACAGTTTTTCTACACAATTTACTGATGAATTTACTACTCCAAAACATGGATGTTCTAGATTAGCACTGTCCAATAAATAGATAATAGGAGTCACAATGAAAATTTACATTTTTAATGACTGCAATTAAAAAGTACAAAGAAACAGAAGAAAATAATCTTGATAGTATACTTTATTTAATCCAATATATCCAAAATATTATCAATTCAGTATGTAATAATATAAAATACTATTAATGAGATATTTCACACACTTTTTTTCACATTAAGGCTTCAAAAGCCTGTGTGCATTGTAGTCTTACATGGCATCTCAATTTGAACAAGCCACATATCATGTGTTCAATAGCCACATGTGACTAATGGCTACCGTATTGGACAGCCGAGGTCTGGTCTAGACTGCCAACTCTGGTGGCATCTATATGAATTTCACCTATAGTTTCAACAGTAGTTTAATATTATATCACATATTGAATGTTATATTTTGGTGCTTTAATAAGTTATTTTATATCTAGAATTCAGTTCCTTTGTAAGTAATATAATCTCCATAGGTTCATAAAATACAATATCATTTAGCAGTGTGGATACCAAAATGAGAAGGACTCTTCTATCTGGGATACAATAATAATAATAATACAATACAACTGTTCAAGTCCAGGCTCATCCTTACATAAAATATCAAAGTCTAAACCTCCATCTCAGTCATTATTATACACTCAGTGTTTAACCCAGAGTTCAATATCTATTTATATGAGAATTTCTATTCTTAGTACAAACTTACTTGATTGTACACTTAGGTCAAAAAGCCATTGGTCAACTTTCCAATGAATTTAATTCAGCAATAAGTGACTAAAACATTATCCTTTAGATTTCTTTGTATTAAAAAATATAGGCTCATTAAAGGAAAGCCTGTTAAATATACTTCAATGAGGTAACCCTTCTACCTTGGTAATACAGGCAAACAAAAAGTAAACAATAAAAATGAAAAGATAATGTAATGGCTATTCTCACACAGATTAGCACTTCCTTCTAAAAGCATGCAAACTGTCCTCCACTATAGTCTGTCAATTATTCTTTGGAGTCATAAACTTCACCTATAGCTAGAAGAGGAGTGCAAATATTTTGCTCTAAAGACAAAAAATAAATATCATCTGACCCAGGATTTTGTGTGATAGTTAATTTATGGATTGCAAAAATGTAGCAGCCATATGATTCAGTGAAGACAGGCACACTTACCAATCAGAAAATTATACTTTGATCCTTATTGTTTATGTTTGGCTTTTTTTTCTGTAATAGGAGTGTTTTCTTTCTTAATCAGTGAAGAATTTGGTAGAGTGACATTAAATGTTTTCTTCAGAACAGAATGTCTTAAAAATGGACTGAGCTGTGGAGAGTCAAAGAAAATAATATATTTTAAGTATATCAATTGTAAAATTATTTTACAATAATAGGAGTCACAATGAAAATTTACATTTTTAATGACTGCAATTAAAAAGTATAACAAACAGATGAAAATAATCTTGAAAAAATTATTTGACATAAATCGATAATGAACTCATTAATATAAAATAATCTACATACACCATTCATTAATATCTTACATGTCTAGATTCCTAGGATTAATGTCTATAAATGTATCTTAAAATGTAAAAAAGTTAGAAGCCATGAGCTTAACTAAAGCGTGCTTGATATTTTGCCAAAAGTTGTACATGTTTGAGGGAGACCAAAATCTTTGGTGAACTCTGAAAACCAAAGGTGATATCTGATTTTCAACTGCTGTTAGGAATGTCTATAAAACCTCTTGCAAAGGAAGATGAGTGAAAAACAAAATTAATGGAAAATTCATTCAACCAAGATTTATTGAGTACCACTCTTGTGAAGGTACCAGTCCTAACTTACCCCTATTAACACTTCTCTTTTTTTCACCACAGAACATTATACCACAGGATGTGCGAAGAAGCTGGGAATATATTAATTCACCCTGAGATGAGTATTATTTGCTAGGTACAAATTGTTGAGAATATCACAAATTTAGATTCATAGTTTTTCATAGATTATGTGCATTTGATGCAATAATTTATAAACCTATAACTTTAAACCACAGTCAACTTCATGTAGAAAGATAACAGATCTCAGTGTAAATTCTGACTCTATCACTTCCAATTTCTGTGGCCTTCAGAAAGTTACCTATGCTTTTTGAACCTCAGTTTCCTCATTTTTCAAATGGAATCAGTGCCATATACTCTTGGCTTTCTGAGAATGTTAACTGAGTTAACCTATGTAAAGAAATCTTTGCTCTTAAGAGGCAATATAGCTTATTGGTTAAAAGGCATGGAATTTTCTTTGGTTGGAATCCTACCCCTTCTACCTGCTTCCTGTGTGTCCTTAGGCAAATTACTAAAACCCTCTGTGCTTTGGTTTTCACATTTCACATGATGATAAAATAATACCTATCTCATTTCATTGTTATGAGGATTAAATGAGTTATGTATAAAGCATCTCAAGTCTGGAATATCAAAATCAGTACAATAAAAATCAGTTGTTACATATTATCAGCTTGTGTGATATCTCAAATAAAAGTAAATATTTGCTTCAAATTGTTTGTAAAATAACTTTCCATTCTTATAGTTAGAGATGTGGGAAACAAGGCAAGAACAGTTCATCTTCAGTCTAGCAGTCTGCGAAAATATTGCAAGTTACATTAGGAAAGGATTACCCTTTAGGATACAAGTTAAGAGGAAGATTATTCCCATGATCTGGGAGACATGGAAATCCACATGTTTTGCCTGTTGGAAGATAACAATTTTGCATCAATATCTCTTAAAATCATGGGAAAACAAAACATATTACACAATTACAATGAGTATAATGAAGCCTAAAGGAAAAGTAACATTAATTTGAAGATACAGAGTAAGAGAAATGCTCTAATATTTATTTACTATATGAATAGGTATAAGTTTCAGAAAAAATGCAATAAAATTAGAAGTGAATAATAAAGTTCAGAGTGAAAAAACCCTCAACCACTCAAAAACCTAAAATGAGCTTCTTATATAACTATTACCTTAAAGAGAAGTATAAATATAAATACAGCCATTTAGAAAATAATACAAAAGAATGATAAAAAACATGCATGGATTTACCCCCAAAGCTGCAGTTATAATCCAATATGTTTCATGATTTAAAAAAGGAAAACTTGAGAATTCCCATTCATCCTCCCTTCCTTTCATTTACTCCATGAGTGAATATCAAGGGCCTACTACATGCCAAGCACTGCAATAGGGTCTAATGATAAAGTTATGAGCAGATTAGATAAAATCCCAGGCTTTGTGGAATGTACTACCAATAATCAGATAATTATAAAATGAAGGTAACATCAATCAGTGATAAAAGGTTCACAGAAACAAATAGGGAGATTTGACCTAGTGGAGGAGATGAGAGACTTCATTGGGGAAGTAACAATTGAACTGAGATCTGAAGGAAGGATAGGACTTTTCTAGGCAATGTTGGTGGGAGAAAACAACCCAGGCTCAGAGATCAACCTAAGCAAAGACTTTCTACCACATCTAAATAAGTGAAAAAAGACCCATGTGCCTGGAGTGGCATACAGCAAGGAGCAACTTCTTGACAGATGGTACTGTAGAGGTAAGTATGCTATATTAAGGATTTTGGCCTTTTAAAGTATTGAGAGGCCATTGAAGTGTTTTAAACAGATGGTGAGAGACGATTTCCCAATTAGCTTTTTGGAAAGATGACTTCTTACTATATTTTGCATTGTTTTTATTAATCAGACATTGAATAGCATCTGTATGCTTATCTAACTACTGAAATTGTGTACAACTTATTATTCAATGGGAATTATTTTTATTTATTTAATTTTAAACAAGAATTACTCAGCAAGATTTTTCAGATTATAATTACTTTCCTAAGGCAGGGAAGACTCCATAATCTGAAGCTCAGCAGGCAAGTGTGGGTTAGAGATAAAATTTGCAGGTCATCTGGAAATAGACTACTGTGAGATTACAGCATGTTGGAGGGCCTGGGGCCAAGCATTAAGGAACTCCCAAATTCATGGCTATATGTGGGGAAGGAGCCCATGAAGGAGATTAAGATAGAGCAAGTGGAGAGGAAGAAGAAATGTCAGAGAGTGGTACATCAGAGAATGCATGAGAAGAAGAGACTGTTTTGCAGGTCTCAAGATTTAAACACTACTGAGAAATCCAGTAAGAAGAGGACTGAAGAATGACCATTTGATTGAGAGACAGAAGTTGGACATAACTAATACAGTTAAGGTAAACTAAAGTGAATAGAATCCAGATTAGAATAAATTGAGGAGGGAAAGAGAAGTAGAGCAATAAAAAGAAACTTTTTTCAAGAAGTTTAGTACCATAAAACAGGAAATAGAAATAGAAGTGGAAATCTAGAGTCTGAAAATATGTAATTTTATTTTTACTTTGGTAATAGAAAATTTTATAAAGTATTTAAAAGACAATGAGAATCACTCTATAGTTGAGAGTGAGAGTATAACTGATAGTGAAATGTTCCAGAAAATCCAGAAGGAGATAAAATCTATAGCATAAGGTATTTGGAGGTATTAGCATTAGATAGGAGAAGGGAGTGATCTTCTACTTTAATATTTGGGAAGAACAATGGGATAAATCCAGATGTATATAAATTTTTGAATTAAATAAAATGAAATTGAGGAAATCTCTATCTGATTTCTTCCTTCTGTCTTTCTGTTATTGGAATGAAGAGTTTCTTCTGCTCAAATTTCCATGGAAATGACCAAGGAAATATAAAATTAGGGGAAAATCCTGTATTAATGTTGCAAAATAAGGATAGGAAACTTATTCACAAAAATTTTCGAAGGATTACTGCTAGATATATTAAGGATGGCAATGGAACAAAGCGAGGCTTAGAGGACTAATTCAAGCTTTGTATCTTCCACACCCAATCAACTTACAAGAAAAAAATAATAACTGCAGGAAGCAATAAGTTTGTCATCCTCCATCTAGAAATGAGGAAGTATTATGGTATCATTGGCAGTGAAATACTGGAGTCAAGATGCTTTGGAGAAGCTCCAAATTTCAATGCTGGCATTGCACACAGGGCAAACTTAGAGCATGGTCAACTTTGTTTCTGACATAGGCAACCAGGCCATGAAGACATTCTGGCTGGGCCCTGGGGATGTGGAAGTGGAGTAGAGTTGCCAGGCTTTATGTATAGCAGAGGAAAGAAATGAAATTCTTCCTGTGGCTGCTCTCTGTGCCAGTTTCTCCACATCTTTTCCCAGAGTTTCCTGAATCTGAAAGGATCTGAAATTGAAAGTCCATCTGAGAAAGATTTAGACAGGTGGGGTGGTATCAGATATTAAAAATATTATAAATCTGTAATACATAAAATAATGTAGTTCAAGTCCAAAAATCGGTGGTAAATTCAATGGAAAAAATAGCTTGCTAGTTTAAAATAAACATCAGCATTTAGCATATGATAAAATTGGTATTTCAAGTTGACAGGAGAAGAATGTATAGAAGGCTGGTATTGGGACAATCAGTTATGGATTTGTAAAAATAAATAAATAAATTTAAGACTATATATTGTATCTTCACATTATGGGTCCATGCAAATTTAAATGTTTAAATGTAAAAAAAAAAAGGCAACATTAGAATAAATAGTTGAAAACACTGAGTATCAGAGCTAGTGTTTTATTTTTAGGAAAGCATCCTGATATTGTATAAAGAGTTAACTGCAATGATATTTATTGAATTGCTTTATATAGTAAGAATGCCAATAAAGCCTTTCAATTTTTCATGGAAAAACTTCTGACAATTTTTAATAAAAATATTCCCAATTAAGAAGAAAATAGAAAGCTGCCAAGTCATTTTATAAAGTTAGCACATATAATTTCAAAATATGGCTACTGTTCACTATTAAAATAAATGTGAAGTGATTCAGAAATTCATCAAAAAGAAAAGATCAGTAAATTTTTTAAAATTTAAATTTCTAAATTTTAATTATTGACCATAAGAAGAAATGAAATTCTGAGACATGATGCAACATGGATGAACACTGAAAACATGCTCTATGAAATAAGCAAGGCACATAAGGACAAATATTTTATGATGTCACTTGTATGAGAGATCTAGAATTAGCAAATTCACAGAGACAGAATGTAGATTACATGTTACCAGGGAAAAAGGGGAAGGGAAAGGGGGAGTTTTTGCTTGGTGGGTGCAGAGTCTTTATAAATAAAATAACAATAAGGAAAAATAATGAGAAGAGCTTACACTGGTATAAATAAATTAAATAATTACTGAGCTATAATAATTAAAATAAAGATGTAAGAGCATGCTCTTTGACAAATTATTGGGTTGAAACAACTTTCATCAAACTAGAATGTTACTATGTTCTACATGTTTCCATCCTAACCACTTCCTTGCCAAACACTATTAATTCATTCTACTGAACTATTTTTTTCATGTAATATCTCATATTATTTAATATAGATTAAATAGAAAGCAAGAATTACTGTAAATTTTGCAGTAATACAACTATGTATTCTTATCACTGAAAATACAAACTAAGCTGAATATGTTATGCAACATAAAATAAATGGCTAAAAATCACTAATACTGCAAAAAAAATTGCAGAAGGAGAATAATAAGCAAGTATGTGAAGAGACACACAGGATTTGAAAAAGACTAAAAACCTGGAACCTAAATTAAGCATGGAATTGTAAACTATAGGGCATATAAAAACAGGGTAATGTTAACAGGAAGCTACAGAGAAACAAAATTTAATGGTTTAAATAACCATGATGAAGAAGATAAAATGACCAAAGAACTAAATTTTAACCATTATTATACTCCTGGGTGAAAAACTGAAGTAATAAGGATGATAGCACATAATCCTAAATTCTTAACTACAAAAAACCATCTTCTAATTAACAATTTGTTCCCTCTTTAAAATGTATCCAAGTGGAAGAAGTAAAAAGACTGCCATCATTGCTATAGAGATAAAAACAGTTATTTTGTATTCAAAGCATTTTCCAACTGAAGTTAGAATGAATATGTGATGTCTCTTCAGTATATTTGATCTGTACTGAAACCCTGTTCAGACTGTAGCTTTCAGAATACAAAAGTATCTGTAACTCCTTGTCTGCAGCAAAGAGTCTCCTAATATGCACTTAGACTTTTTAAATTCTGTGTTCTATGGTTTGCAAAACTTATTTAAAATTAATCTGGACTAAAGAACAATTTATATATGCCATTGAATTGAAATTATGATGAATGTGCTTGAAATATGAATTACAATTGAGGTAAAATCAATACAATGGTAAAAGCTCTGTTTTCTTTCTTGAATTCATAATGAAATAAAAGCTAAAAGTATATATTCTAATTTTCCATTGTCTATAGATTTCACTGAAATTATAAATATTGTATATATTCATTATGTGAAATAAAACACATTTCCTAAAATATTTTTGTCACAGAAGAGTATTAGGGTATTTTAATTCATATGTTTGATATGACAGCAGCTATATTTAATTTCATTGAGGTAATGAATACCTTTTCAAAGCCCTGTGAGAAAATTTTCAAATGTATTACATTGTTCCCTATCAGGGAAGGCTGAAAGAATGATGATCTACTAATTTTGGTATTACTGATTAGAAGTACACACACAGAGTGGAGAATAAAAAAAATACTGATACTAAGCCCACCAAAGAGCTTCAAAAAGGTCAATGGCCCAAAAGACAGGAACTATTCTAGATTAAGGGAGATAAAAGAAACATGGTAGTTAAATGCAGTGGTCGAGTCTGGATGTAGAATATTATTAGTACAACTAGAAAAAGTAAAATAAGAGCTTTTTATAGATAATAATACTGTAACAATATAAAATTTCCTGAATTTGATAACTGTTTTGTGGTGATGTAAGAGAATATTTTTGTTAGCAGGTACTTATTGAAGTACTTAAAGATGAAAGATATCTGGTAGATACAAATGGTTTCTTAATAATAATAATAATAATAATAATAATAATAATAATGCAAAACTGTGGGTATATATGTGTGTGGGGGGGAGCAAATGCTACAATACATTAATAATTGGTGAAATGAAGTTTGATTTTTTTTTTTCAAAATAAATGTTGAAACAGACTTTATGCTGTCTTTTCTATGACTTCATGTTCGACTGCTAATATTTTGGTTACAGTTCCTCTTCTCCTGCAATCAGAACTTTGCTATACTCTACTCAATCTGGTACACTGTGCTTCAAAGGATGCCTCTTTTAATCTGTGACAATGTTGATGTTAGATAGCCTCATAGATATTTTGCTCCTGAAGGTTTGTAAAATTTATATTTCTGGGCTGGTTGGGTCTCTCTAATCACTGCATCTAATAGCATCTGATTCAACATCCTTACTGGGGAGAAATGTGTTTTTCTATTGTCTCTCTTTCATGTTATATAAGGTGGTCCACTGATATTCCCATTTTTCAAATAAATAGAGAATGATGGGGGGAAAGAACATTATGTTTCACTTACTAAAGTTCTACATAATCTTGTATAACACCATGGCATTTCCCTCTCCATCAGGTATTAGATAAGTAAGTTTGATTTAACTATAGAGAATGAAATACAGTATTCATAGAAAGAAGTCCTACTTTATTCTCTCTCATCAACCCCTACCACCACAGCTACCTGCAACATCTTTACCACTACATTCTACTTCTCTTTTTACTCAGTAAGGCCTTCCCTGAGTACCCCATTTAAGATTTCAACAATGTTTCCAAATCCAAAACTGCATAGCTTCTTTCTCTGCTTTATTTTTTCTTATTACTAACTTGCATACTAAATATTTTATTTTGTATCATGTTTTATTTCTTATCCAGCTAAGTAGAAGTCATTTTTGTTTATCTTGTTTGTTTCTACAGTACTTAGAACTATGCCTGACACAGACACCTCAAGAGTATTTTTAAATTCCAAGGACCAGAAAACCTAGGATGGCAGCTAGGTGAGACAGGGCAAAAAAAAACACCTCCGTGGAAAATTCTAGATAAAAACCAGAAAGTGACCCAGAACACCAGTTCCAGCATAGCACCAGCCAGCCAAAGTCTGCTAAATCTACAGGGACCGTGCATTTGGTGAAACCAGGAGTCTGCATTCTGAAATGAGTGAGTGAGTCAGCTGAAAGTCCCTCGGCCGCTCTATGGTATGGGGAAATGGTGGGTTGGCATTTGGAGATGAACTAGTTCTTTAAAAAAAAAAGAAAAAAAAAAAAAGCTCAGGAGCAGCTACAGATATGACGGGGAGATCTGTGCAGTAAAGCACGGTGGGAGCAGGCTGGGCTGATGCCTCGGTGTCTGACGTGGAGGATACCCCTTCCCACACCCACTGCTGATTGTCTCGGGACCAGGGGAGCAAAGGGGAACCAAAAGGAGACAAAAAACCACACCATTTGTAGCCATCTCCCCGGCAGGCTGGGGACACTCCTGCCCGGGGCCGGATCCACAGCCCAGAGCCGTGCCAAGAAACCCAGTGTGACGGGGAGTCTTTCCTGCAGCACCACACACATGGCACAATATCGGCCATGGACAGGGGCCTTTAATACACCCACGGCTGATTGTCCCGGAGCTGGAAGGGTGGAGCTGTGCGAAAAGGGGGAAATTAACGCGCCCCATTCAACCATCTTTGAAGCGGGCTGGGAGCACCCCTGCACCGCCCGGCATCCCAGGGCTTCCCTGGAGGGCCAGTGCACACTTGTGACGTGGCGTGGTCCTCCCTCAGCAGAGCTCCTGGAACATCACAGCAGGGAAGGGGACCCGCTCGGAAATCCCAGGGAACCTACATCAATACCAAGGACTTGGTCAGCAGGAGAGACAATCTGTGGCAAGACTGAAATGAAGGCTTAGACTCTTGCAACGGCCTTAAAACTCAGGGAACACCTGGGAGGTTTGATTTTTAAAGCTGCTCTCCCTCCCTAACCACTCAGACACATGCCCAACATTCAGGGTGGACAGCACCAACAACACACCCAAATTTAGTGCACCAATTGAACCCCACAAGAATCAGATCCCCACACACCACAAAAACAAAGTTGGGGAGAACTGACTTGAGGGGAATAGGTGATTCACGGATGCCATCTACTGGTTAGTTAAAGTGTATGCCACCAAGCTGCAGTTCTGAAAAATTAGAGATCAAGCAAAGCAAATGACAAGAGGCCAAAAACAACAGAAAATCTTAAAGCATATGATAAAACCAGACTATATGGAGAACCCAAACCCAAACACCCAAATCAAAAGATCAGAAGACACACAGTACTTGGCACAATTAATCAAAGAATTACAAACAGGCAATGAGAGCATGGCACAGGATATAAAGGACATGAAGAAGAGCATGGCACAGGATATAAAGGACATAAAGAAGACCCTAGAAGAGCATAAAGAAGAAATTGCAAGAGTAAATAAAAAAATAGAAGATCTTATGGAAATTAAAGAAGCTGTAGGCCAAATTAAAAAGACTCTGGATACTCATAATACAAGATTAGAGGAAGCTGAACAGCAACTCAGCCTCCTCAAGGACCACAGAACAGAAAATGAAAGAACAAAAGAAAGAATGAGGAAAAAAATCGAAAAAAACAAAATGGATCTTAGGAATATGATAGATAAAATAAAACATCCAAATTTAAGACTCATTCATGTCCCAGAAGGGGAAGGGAAGGGTAAAGGTCTAGAAAGAGTATTCAAAGAAATTATTGGGGAAAACTTCCCAAAACTTCTACACAATATAAACACACAAAGCATAAATGGACAGTGAACTCCAAATAGAATAAATCCAAATAAACCCACTCCAAGACATATTCTGATCAGACTGTCAAATACTGAAGAGAAGGAGCAAGTTCTGAAAGCAGCAAGAGAAAAGCAATTCACCACATACAAAGGAAACAACATAAGACTAAGTAGTGACTACTCAGCGGCCACCATGGAGACAAGAAGGCAGTGGCATGACATATTTAACATTCTGAGAGAGGAAAATTTCCAACCAAGAATACTTTATCCAGCAAAACTCTCCTTCAAATTTGAGGGAGAGCTTAAAGTTTTCACAGACAAACAAATGCTGAGAGATTTTGCTAATAAAAGAGCTGCCCTACTTCAGATACTAAAGGGAGCCCTACTGACAGAGAAACAAAGAAAGGATAGAGAGATATAGAGAATTTTAACAGACATATATAGAATATTACATCCTAGGTCACCAGGACACCCATTCTTCTCTAGTGATCATGGATCTTTCTCCAGAATGGACTGTATGCTGGGGACATAAAAACAAGCCTCAATAAATTAAAAAAAAAAAAAAATGAATTTGTTCAAAGCACATTCTCTGACCACAATGGAATACAAATAGAAGTTAATAACCATCAGAAGCTTGGAGAATTCACAAACACCTGAAGGGTAAAAATGAGGGGGAGATGAAAACATTCCCGGATAATCAAAAGCTGAGGGACTTCATCACCAGTAGATCAGTCCTATAAGAAATGCTAAAGGGAGTTGAGCAGGCTGAAAGGAAGGGACACTAAACAATTGACTGAAACCACATGAAGAAATAAAGATTTCCAGTAAAGATCACATGTTAAATATAGATACCAATACTACTGTATTTTTGATTTGTAACTCCACTATCTACTTCCTACAGGATCTAAAATACATAAACTGTAATGATAAATCAGTGGTTTTGGACTAAATGTAAAATATGTAATTTTTTACAAGAACTACATAAAGGTGGGGGAATGGAGGACTATAGGAACATAGTTTATGTGTCCTATTGAAGTTAAGTTGGTATCAAAGAAAAACAAGATTGTTATATATTTAAGATATTAAATTTAAGCCCCATGGTAAACACAAAGAAAATATCAGAGAATATGACCATAGAGATGATTAGAGTATGGGTTACGAGAAGTGGGGGAAGGGGCAATGGGGAGTTAAGAAATGAATGTAGAGTTTCTGTTTGGGGTGAAGGGAAACTTCTAGAAATGGATGGTGGAAAGGTGACAGCATTGCAACATTCTAAATGTGATTAATCCCACTAATGGAATGCTAGGAAGGGGGTGGAATGGGAAGATTTAGGCTGTATATATGTATATATATGTTTCCACAATTGAAGAAAAAAAAAAAAAGTCTAACTAGATAATGACAATTAAATGCCAAGGATGATCCTGGATGGGATCTAAGGATGGCGGAGAGGAGGCTCAAAGGGACACAAATGGGACATAAGAAAAAAAAAAAAAGGAAATACAGAATGTAAGCTTTGCATCAATTTTGAATTTCTTGAACTTCTTAGCTGTGCTTCATGGGATTGCATAAAAGAATTTTCTTGTCCATGGGAAAGGTATATGTGAATTATACTGTTTGTTCAACGATATGTGCAGCTTACTCTCATATGTTCAGAGGACCGAGCAATAGATGGTGGGTGATAGGGAGGGAGGGAAGAAGGGAGAGAGGGAGGGAAAGAAAGAAACGGTGGTGTGACAGGATGTTAAAGGTGGTAGATCAGGGTATCGGGGGAGGGGGCTTACGGTATGCTGGAGTTCTATGTATGGGGTTTGTACTGTTTTTGCAACTGTTCCTGTAAGTTTGAAATTATTTCAAAATAAAAGTTATTAAATTAAAAAAAAAAAAGACATAGAATAAGTGTTGGTGAAGTTGTAGAGAAACTGAAACACTCATACACTGCTGGTGGGAATGTACAATGGTACAGACGCTTTGTAAAATAGCCTGGCAATTCCTCAAAAGGTAAAACAGTGCTACCTACACATAGGTACATACCCAACAGAAATGACCACATAGGACCACACAAAAGTTTGTACCCAAATGATCATAGCAGCATTATTCATAATAGCTCAAAAAGTGGAAATAACCCAATGTCCAGCAACTAACAAATGGATAAATAAAATGTGGTATATCCATACAATAGAATACTATTTGACAATAAAAAGGAATGAAGTACTGATTGATACATGCTACAATGAAGATGAACCTCAAAAACATTAAGCTAAGTGAAAGCTATACAGAGAAAAACACATTATTGTATGATTCCATTTCTGTGAAATGACAATAATAGGCAACTCCATAAAAACAGAAAGTAGATTAGTGGTTGCCAGGGCCTGGAGGATAAGGGGGATGGGGAGTGGGATGGCGGCGGCAGGGGGGTGGAGTGGGGGGGGCAGCATGACTACTAAAGGGTATGGGTTTTGGGGGAGAGATGGAAAGTTTAAAATTGATTGTGGTGATGGTAGCACAATATTGTATATGCAATTAATACCAATGAATTGTGTCTGACATACTTCATTCAATGTTATGCTTGTGAGATTGATCCATGTGGTTCCATGTAGCATCAATTCTCAATTCTCTTTCACATTCCACAATTTATTGTGTACTTTCTACATATGAGACCATTTATGGGTTGCTTTCAAATTTTAGCTACTACAAAAAGTTCTGCCATCCATCATTGTACATGTCTTTTGGCACATGTACAAATTGCTGTTTGTTGTAAAACTAGGAGCGTAATTTTTAGGTTATATAACTTTATGTGCATTTGGGTTTATGGAACCTACCAAATAGTTTTCGAAAGTATATAAGAGTTTCAGATACTGTCCTTTGCTTTCACTTTATCACTTATTATGAATTTGAATATTTTTCCTATGTTTACTGACCATTTGGATATCATCTTTTTTAATGTGCTCATTCACTCTTTTGTCCATTTTCTATTGGGTTAGCTGCCCTTTCTTAAAAAATTTACTTGTACATTACATGTATTACATGATTTCCAGATTCATGTATTGTAAATATCTTCACCATGCCTTTTCATACTTTTAATGATATCTTTCAATCAATATTTCTTAATTTTAATGTTATACGATAGATATATTTTTTTCTTTTTTGCTATAAGTTAGTTGTGTGTGTGTGTGTGTGTGTGGAGCAATTCCAATAGGTATTTAGTGGTATCTCATTGTTTTAATTTCTATTTCCCTAATGAAAAATATTGTTGAGCATATTTTTATATGCTTATTTGCCCTTGTACTTGTAAAGTGTGCAAAAAATAGCTGATGAATTGAATTATTTCATAGAATATTTGCAAGGAATCTAAATCCATTACCAAATAGGCATATACCACTAGTCACAAAAGGCCACTCCCAAATAGGAGAAGATATTCTCCTATTTCTATTTTTTTTCCCTAGAATCTTTACAGTTTTTCTTTTTCACTCTTAAATCTACAATACATCTGGAATTGATATTTTATGTGGCATAAGGTATCAGGCAAGATTTTTTTTTCCCATGTGGAGAACCATTTGAATGAGCATCATTTATTGACACAAGCAACTTTTTCCACTATACTACAGTATCACAAAATACCTAGGTGTTTATTTGCAAGATAGCATTCTGGTACTGGCTTGATCTTTGGCTCTGTCACCTCTGGCTTCCACTTCTGGCATCATCTTCTGGTCTAATTTCCTTTGTTTATAAGAAGTTCATCCATATTAGATTAAGGCCCACCCACATTCAGTTTGTCCACACCTTGACTTATAATAACCTCTTCAAAGGTCCTGTTTTCAATTGAGTTTGCACCCACAGGACTGGGGTTTAGGACTTGAACATGTCTTTTGTGTGGTTCAATCCCTAACACCTTGTCTTAGTTTGCTAAGAGGTTTTATAATTAATGAGTATGAATTTCATCAAATATTTTTTTCTGATCTGTTGAGATGATCATATAATTTTTCATTTTTTTCTATTAATGTAATATGAAATAATTTACATTTGTCTTTGCTTCTCTGGAGTATCCTCCATGTTTCCAAGCAGTCTTTCATATTTTTTCATCTTTCTAGCTCCTTGAATCGCATTCAGATTATTCACAATTACCTATTATGTCTTTAATTCTTTCCTCAGTGTGTCCTAGCACTACAATTTTTGTCTAAGTGAATTTATATATATGTGTATAAATTTCAGAAATTGTATTAGTTTTTTAATAAACATGCTATTTTATAATAATTTTAGATTTACAGAAAAGTTGCAAAGATAAAACAAGGAGTTCCTATATACCACTCACCCAGTTTTCACTATTGTCCACATGTTATATTAGTACAGTACATTTGCCACAATTAGAACCAATACTAATCCATATTTTAATCAGATATTATCCTTAGTTTTTATCTAAAGTACTTCTTCTGTTCCAGGATCCTGCCAGGATAAAATATTACATTTAGTAGTCATGTCTTTTTGTGGCTTGACAGCTCATTCCTTTTTATCACTGAATAGTATTCCATGGTATGGATGTACACAGTTCATTTATCCATTCATTCATTGAAGGACATCTTGGTTGCTTCCAGTCTCATGTGATTATGCATAAAGCTGCCATAAACATTTGTGTGCAGGTTTTTCAGTGGACATAATTTTTCAAATCAGTTGTGTAAATACCTAGGGGCATGACTGCTGGAATGTATGGTAAGACTATGTTTAGCTTTGGAAGAAACTGCCATGCTGTCTTCCAAAACGGCAGTACCATCTTGCATTCCCACTATCAGTGAATGAGAATTTCTATTGCTCCACATCCTCACCAGCAATTTGTATTGCCAGTTATTCTGGACTTTAGCAATTCCAATAGGTATTTAGTGGTATCTCATTGTTTTAATTTCTTATTTCCCTAATGAAAAATATTGTTGAGCATATTTTTATATGCTTATTTACCCTTGTACTTGTAAAGTGTGCAAAAAATAGCTGATGAATTCAATTATTTCATAGAATATTTGCAAGGAGTCTAAATCCATTACCAAGTAGGCATATACCACTAGTCACAAAAGGCCACTCCCAAATAACTACAGCCCTCTTAACCCATACACTCTTTAAAAAGTCACCTATTTTTTTTTTTCTGAGTCTCAGTTTTCTTCGACTTGGACAAAGCTGCAGAATTGCATCTGGCAAAGTCCTTTCCCCTGGAGAAAAGGCCTTTGTTCTGGAGAACGCTTTGAGCATGTTTCTCAATGGTTACCCTTCCAGTCCTCCCCTTAGGTCTACAAAGGGATATTTCTTGGATCCTTACCAGGTGAGCCTGGTGGAGTTACTAAAGAAAAAGCCCACGAAAGTGTGGGACCCCCATACCCCAATACTTCAGCCCCCAGGACCTTCTCACTCTCAGGCTAGTCCACACTCAGCCTCTAGTAATCTGTCAAAATTACTATGCTAAGCGTTTCTACCAGTTTATGACTCTAGTGGCTTCTGCTGTAGGTAAGCTGATCTCAGTTGCTCTGTCTTTTTACATGTACCTGTCTCTCCAGATTTCTGGTTGGTGGTTTTTTCTGTGACCTCAGTTTTCTGAAGGGTTAAAAAAAGTCACTGATTTTCAGTTTGCTCAGCATTTTCTTGTTATGAAGACAGTGACAATTTCTAAACCCTTCACAGATTAGAATTGAAACCAGAAGTCTGTTTGGGTATTTAAAAAACCTCTCTGTTCTTTGTGTAAGTGTATGGTGGGTGCTTTCCAGATTTTTCATTCTGGTTCTGATTATATCATGTATTTTATCATATTATTCGTATGTATTTTATAGTCTCTTTTCAGAGACTATATAACAATTTATTATATAATGTTCCTGGGCTAATTCTCTTCTCATTTGCAGATATTTATTCATTAGAATGCTTTGTGATCTTTTACTGTTAGCTCATTTTCCGTGGTTAGGGAAGGAAAATATTCAATATCCAAACATAGTCCTACAGAGCAGTTCTGTATTTGCTTTTACAAGATTTTAGGAGCTTTTAATAATCCTTTATAACTATTAATTATCTACCAAAAAATAATAAAAAGTGGACCCACACCCATAATTTATGCAGGCCTAAGGTTTGGATTTCTCCTGTTAAATGGAAGCCACATTTGGCCTCCAGCCCCAAGGGTGAAGAGCCTATATCTGGGGTGGGAACTTCTGTAAGTTTATACAGCTTTTTTGAGTAAGCACTTTATAGAAGTTGGGATTCATCTGCAGCTGTGTAGTTTCTAAATATCTAGATGTTCCTTAATCATTGTTTTATGCCTTATTTCTGGAATTTACTTCCTGTTGTGCTGTTTGTTTTCATTTATCTAGTAATGATTACAATGTATGTACAATGTAAGTATTTCCCCAAGGCTCTTCAAACATTTCAAAAACATATTTCATGGCTGAATAATATGCTGCTGTGTGGTTATGTCATACTTTACTTCAACATCTATTAAAGATAGGTAATCTATGCTGTTTTCAGGTTTTCATTCTTAAGATAATGACTGAACATAGAGTTACTGAGTCAGAGGGAATCCGATTTTCGAATTAAGAGGCCTGATTCATACTGCTGTCTTTTTCAACTTTTATTTCTTATTATTGTGTACCTTTTTGAACAAAAATTTTTGTTAACTTGATTGATATACAGTGTCATCGAGTTCTTTTAAAGATGTTGCATTGATTATTAATAATGGAAATAATTTTATATTTCTTTTACTTGTAGTGGAATTAAGAACATGCTCTCTTGAGCTCTACTTTCTAGTTTTAGATCCAAGTACAGTCTCTTGATAGTTTTGTGATTGAGGCAATGTGCTCAGTTTCCTTTCCCATTAATGGGAATAAGCAATTCTTAGAGAAGAGGGCTTGGCACATAGTAAGTGATCCACAGGTATGTTAGGTATTTGTAGTATTTGCTAATATTTTTTTCTATTTCTTTCTGAGGACTTTAAGTATATTTGTTTATTTTTCATACAGAAGTTTTTACTTTTCAGATGGATAAGTTTATCATATTTTTCCCTTGTGGGGTTCTTCTACTGCATTTGAGATTATGTTATTCACACACACCTAAACAAAATCACTCAAAAAGTATATGAACAATATAATCAAAAAGTTAGAATAAGAAATGAACCACTTAAGATAAATAAAGATGTAAAATTCATGAATAAAATAGGAAATTGGTAACCCTTTTTCATGTCCTTTCAGAAGACTAGATCATAGAATATTCAGTATCATAAATCATGCATGCAAGTGTGAAATAGGATTACCTATAACTTGAGAAATAATTATATAGTTTGGTAGTTTGGCACCCATGCTAGTATAGTCAAAACCCACAAATGTGTGAAGAAAAAAAATAGTTAACATTTTAGTGACATTTTTAAAAAGTTCACAACATTCAAAGAAATACTATAGCTGGGAAATGGAAAATGACTAAGTTATCACCAGTATCTGAAAAAGGTCAGGAGAATTGCATAGCCACTGAAATTAACCCTGTCTTCTGGGGAAGCTTTAACCAGACAGCATTTTAACATTTTTACAGATGGAGGATATAAGTCAGAGTCACTGAATGTATTCCAAATCTTCCAAAATGAACATTTTTGGTTTTCATGGCAACTATAAAAGACATTTTTCCTTTTTCTTTTTTTATTTAAATTGTTAAACGTAGATGATTAAAAGGACACTAATTTTAAATTGGAGAAAAATCATATGAACTCTTAATTATCTATTACCATACTCAAATACTTGTCTTCCTTTATCTATATTTAAAGAAAAATACAAAGGCATCTTTGTATGATATTAATGGCATAAGTTAAACAGAAACACCAGATGATGATTCCCCAAAAGAAGTTCTCAACTTTAAAGTAAATTACATTTAATGGGTTCAAGAATTCATTTTATATCATACAGCATTCATGTTGTATGAACCACAAAGCATATTAATAATAAAGTGATTTTAAAACCTATTAAAAGGGGTTCAGTCTGTTAACTGATTATACTAAAAATGGAATTGGAAAAAAAAATGAAAAGGCAGGCAAATAGGTTAAAAAATGTCAACTGTTTTGGTGACTGGATCAGGAGATAAATGCAAACTCAGAGTAGACAAATGCAAAATAATTACATTGTGAGCTAGGAACATTGCCAAGAACCCTACACTAAATCAAAGTCATCCAATAGTTTGAATAAGAATATGGCTAATGGAGCTACTGAAACTGAATTTGCAAATTTTTTTAAATGTAGGACTCTGTACACTGCCATAAGAATTGATTCTTTACTAGATAAGGCATGTATCTGGAATATTACAGACTCTAGAGGCTAAGTATTATATTATCTGTAAAAGAAGAGAGTGATGTGTTGGGGAGCAAAGGTATTAGCATATTCAAAAATTTTACTACAAATCCTCATAAAGATTAACCCTATTATTAAATTATACTTTAACAGCCTGTCATCAATTTCTTTCATAAACAATGAAAATTAAAAGAAAAGCATCTACATCTTAGATAAATGTTCATAAGATGCAGAGATTAGTGAATAAAATATTTTTCAAAAGTTTTTTGGTTTAAGTTTTATTTTAAAAATTGTGTATTTAACTTGTGCATTTAATTTTAATATTTAAAAGTAATAATGGAAAGTGATTTCTTGGGTTGTAAAATATGAATTTCATATTTAAATAAAAGCAAGATTTTTGTGTTCTTACATTTTTAATTAAGCAAAATTAAGAACACTCCTTTCTTTTCTGATTGACCCTCAGGAAAAAAGAAACTAACTCCAGTGATTTCTTTGCTGTCTGGAGATAAGAACTTAACCGGATTGGTTGCATAATTGATGTCACCTAGAACTGGAGCTCCCTTTTCCTCTTTAAATTTGCAAATGTATAACATGCATTACTGTATAAAGTTTTACTTTGTATATGCCTTACTCTATAGAGGTACCTTTGAGCTTTATAGAAAAAAACATCCATCAAGTGATAAAGAAATAGTATAAAGAGTTTCTCTGGAGGTGGTCATTGTAAACACAATTCCTAGACTACTAATTTTTTTCCTTTACTCTGTAAGTACTATATAGAGCAAATGAATTCCCTCCTAGTTCAGTTGAATCACATTTCCTTCTCTTTAAACAGAGAAAGTTCATCTATGTATCAAATAGCCTGTGGTGATTTGGCCTAGACAGTGAACTGAGGAATGAAGAAAAAGATACTAGATACAAGTATTTTATCAAGCTTCTTTCACACTTCTCTCCAATAACTAAAAACACAAACTGCCTTCTCTCTGCCATCTAGCTTTCCTTTCCACACAGAAACAAAAACAACAACAGAACCAAAACAAAACTCAAATACTACCTAATACATAGTGCCTTCCAAAGTATGAATCAGGCAGTTGAACTAGCTGCCACTTTTCTAGAAAACACAAATTGGGTTGGAAAAACAAATGTTGGAGATACTTCCACACACCCAGAAGCATTTTTTTAAACTCAGGCAAATACATATTACCATGATATTCAGAGAGTACAATTAAAAATCGACCTATTTATTTGCTTGGAGGGTTTGGTTTTCTACAATAACAACCCAATAACATTTATGAAATTTTTTTAAATGCATGCTAACATACTATATTAAAGAACTGAATTCACTTTCTAGGACTTGAATTTTCAATCAACTTCTTTTTAAGTGAAATTACCCAAAACCTGAAATGAAGTAATATCGAATCAAGATAGTCCGTAACCGGAAGAGAAGGTTGGGGAGAAACGTAACAGATTTTCTGGTAATAGAATTGGGTTGTCCAGTAGGAAGTAGATATGGCAGTCATGGAAACAGTCATATTAAATATAACTCACTAACAGAGAGAGGACAGTGGGGAGAACAGATTTAGGGAGGAAGATACTAGGTTGAATTCTGTACATGCTGAATATGAGATGCATAAGGGAGAGCTAGGAAATGAAGACAGTAGCAGTTGTACATTTAGTCTAGAGCTCATGAGGTTAAAAAGGTAAAGCTAGTTGTTTCTGACCCATGATTTCAAGGAAGGCAAAAAAACAGAAACCCAAGCAAAACCAAGCTTGAAAAGCCAAAAAGGGATTCATAAGGAAGACCATATATAGAGAAAGACATAGATAAAGAAGTTAAAACACAGAGGAAGAAATCCTAGAGCCAGGGAGCCAAGAGGGAGCACAAGTGCCTTGGAAAGGCTGTTGTTAGGGCATTGTGAGGGAATGATCTGGCAGAATTTAGAGGACCAGTGACCAAAGGGACAGACAATTAAGGAGGTTGTACTCTGAACATCCTCATGCCTCATTTCTAGGAGCTATAAAGAATTATATGGTATAAGAAATAATTGATATATAAAGAATTATAAATTAACAATGGGTGGGAAATACCCTACTATAACAATGGATCTTATTAAAAGCAGTATATATAATGTTACAACTGGATTATAGGTACTTTATGCTTACTATAAAATACATGTTTTCACCTTAGAAGATAAAATGAAATTAAAATTCAAGACAAATATTTAATTCACATCTTTTTCTCTCAGCAGATAGTAACAGCATTCACAATTAATAAAATAGGTAGGAAATGAGAATAGGGAAATATAATGGATGAACCCTATTAATGAGAGCAGTGTGGTTTTAAAACACAGCTGACACACTGAGATCTAAGGCACATTTGCTTATCTGATTTGTACTACTTTGTCAATGTTTTTCACTTAACATTATGATTTACAATGTAGAAAAAGAAAATTTTTCATTATTTTGCAAAAGAGAATTTGATATGTTATGTACCTTTCCTTTAATATTTTTTATTATACAATATCAAACCTGTAATTCTTAACATGCTTGATTTATGGTTCAAATGTATTTTTTATAGAATTGCCATACACTATTACATCATGTAGAATATATTGAATATCACATAGTTTAAAATTCAGTCTCATTTATCTAAGCAAATGTTTCCTGATCACAATCATCTAATTGGAAAAATAAAAGGAAATAGTCACATTCATATTAGAATAATATGCTATTCCTATTTTTTCAAAGTTTCTCATACATTCTTCAGAATAGAAGAAGTCACTGAAGACATGCCATCATATGGCATACATTTCATTCACAGGAAAATATTAAGAGACTCTACTCTAAGCCATGGCTTTCAAACTGCCCTGGAATGCCAACAGAGATTCAGAGAATATGCCTCATGGATTATTTTGGTTGGGGGCTAAAGGGAGAAAAGGAGTGGGCATTCAGATCTTCATCCAACCTTCCCACAGAACAGCTGTAATTGTATCTGTTTATGATATCCAGCTTCTTGTTAAAAGTTCATTTTAATACTGTGTTTTACTGTTGGAGAAAAAAATGAAAACTAATAAGGAGATTCATATCAGTTAACGTTTAATTTTATAAATACAGTATCACTAGAACTTACCTAACACTCAAAGAAAACATTTTCTAGATGTTTATTGATTTATCTGAGTTTCACATATGATGAAAAACGAGTGTTTTATAAGGCAAGCTGATAGTAAATAAAAATAAATGGTAAATAAAATATTTTCCTCCCTGGTGAACTCTCAAATTAGATATGCATAAAATATACAAAATGCAAAATTTCACAATGGCTGATTTATTTAATACCATTTATGTCTATATGGAGTATATAGTACTTTAATAAACCCCAAGGTATTTGGAATACATATGAAGTCAAGTTAATTAATTTGATAAATGGCACTATAGAGTATAATGCATATTTACAAACACTTAGAAAGCTGTGTAAGTAAATTTTGAAGTGGCTGAGCTTGTTTATGCTTAGACTATGTTTAGAACAATCAGAAAGAAGAAGTACCTGCTATGAAATGATATGGACCAACAGTTAAACACTGGTTGTCCCTCCCTTTGAGATAGAATCAGGGATGATTTTCACTTTTATGAGGATATTTTCTTTTTTTTATGAACATATATTTCTATTGTGACTAAAACAAATCTAACAAAAGTAAATTGCAGTTCATAATAATTACTAAAATCTACTTCATATTGACAGTGCCAGAATGCACACACATGCACACACACACACAAACCATTTAATATACATTCAAACACACACACATGCACATACACACATTCTTGTTGGTAGCAAAGGATTAACTAAAAAAAGAGTTGTCTACATTTGAAACATGATAGAAGAAATCATGGATTAGTAAATTAGTTACCTAGACAGCCAACCATTTCTTAAAAAAAAGTTAAAGATTAGACAAGTATTTTATAGTTTTAGGAAGACAAGGGAGAAAGATAAAGAATATCACATTTCTTCTGTTTTCCATTCTTGTGAAGCAATGCTCAAGGCTGGCAGGAAAACGTGAAAAAGTGGACTTTGTGTGTGGTGGCAGGGCACGGGGTGGGGTGACATGGGTGGTGGGCACTCTGACAGGGAGAAGCATTTTATCTCTGATATTTCAGCTCATGGTGATAATAAAAATCCAACTGACTTTCAGTGGGTTTCATTATTGTTTTTAAAATTTCTATAACACATTCCCTTATTGCTTCCATGCAGGGCAAACTGTTTCCACCACCACATATCTTGGTACATTAGGAATATGGAAAATGATTAGAGAAGCAGCAGCAGCTTAGCCAGTAGATCAGAATCCTTTACAGCTTTTAGAGAGAAAAGCTATGACTATCATTGTTTTCCTCTTTATTTTATTAAATTTTTATAAAAGTACAAATAAGAATCCTCATTGGAACAAATAAAATAAAACAGCTGCATTTTATAAAATAAATAAACCATGAACTCTCCACAAATACCACACTCTCCCCTACCAGGTAAATAATAATAATTCTTTATGTGCCTCCATCCATACTTTTCTCCTTGTTCAAGCAAATATAAATATACAAATTATTTTACATAAATATGTGGGATTATATAATATACACAATTCGTTAACTTGTTTATTTATTTAACATAAATACATTATGAGTATATCTACAAGCAAAGTCATATAGCATTGACTCATTCTATTAATTAATCTATTCATTTACTATTTTTGAATATTCTTGGTATAGATATACTATTATAATTCATCCAAATATTGCTTGTGGATAGATGTGCAGGTTGTTCTAAGTGTGCTGCTTACAAAAAACATTGAATAAACATTTTAGAAATGAATCCTACATAATTTAATTTTACTTTTTAAGATGTTTACTAAAATATGGATCTTATTGGGGCAAATCAATACACTTTTTCAAAAAATGTAGCACTAGATTTGTTTTTTCCTTCTGCCAACCTTGTGATGAAAATATTAGCTTATTGTTTTTATTCATATTTCTCTGTCAAGGAATTTGCATTTATAATTACGTTTATTGGCCATTTGCCCTTCTTTCACTGTGAATCATATATTCATATATTCTTCCCCTTTAATATTAGGTTGTTAAAAATATCTTTTTTGCCTATTAGAGATAGTCATCATTTAACTAGAATGTGTATTAACAATGTATACTGAAATATTTTTACATATATATGTTTTTGTGTGTATCTGTGTATGGTTCCTATATGAGTTTTTCTTTGGGCTACTGATCCAAATTCATCTGCTATCACTACCACCAACAGATTCATTCCCAAACACTTTGATTTCCTTTTCTTTATACCACTTCATTATTCAAGAGATATACCTATTTATTTACATGTCTATTTTTTGCCTCTACAAATAGAAGGTAAGCTCTAGTTGCCCATCTTGGACATTCCCATATGCCTAATGCCAGGGACATAGTATATTCAATAAACTTTTGTTGAATCAATGAGTGTATGAATAAACATATTGAATTTATAATATGGTAAATATTTGCATGGTATTCAGTTTTTCTATACAGGACTGTGGCATGTTTCCCTTATACATGCAGGTTTTGTTTTTGTATCCTAGAAAAACATTTACAGTTTTCTTCATATATATTCTGCCCCTTACTTGCTAAATTTATTCACAGATATACTCATTTTTTATTTGGAACATTATAGATTCTAGATTAATTTTGGTCAGAATTTCCTAATGTGCCATTTTAATTTCAGAGAAATTTTTTCCTTATTGATCTTGGTCTAGTAACTTTAAGGTATTCTCCTACCAATTCTAATAATTTTAATACTTTTGCAATATACTCATATTAACTTCATCTCTCATTTTAATATTTGCTTTGTTTTTTTCATTCTTTTTACTTATTGCATTGTCTAGAACTCTGGAACAAAGTTGAATGTTAGTGATGGTAGTGGGTATTATTATCTTTATCCTGATTTTAATGGGAATAGGATTAATGTTTTAACATTCATAATTAGGTATGCTGTTATAGATTGCTAATGCTGCCACTGTGCAAATACCAGAAATGGATAGGCTTTTACAAAGGAGATTTATTTGGTTACAAAATTACAGTCTTAAGGCCATAATGTGCCCAAGGTAAGGTATCAGCAACAAGGTACTTTCACTGAAGAATGGCTGATGGCAGCCAGAAACCTCTGTTAGCTCGAAAGGCATGTGGCTGGTGTCTGCTTGCTCCCAGGTTGCATTTCAAAATGGAGTTCTCCAAAATGTCAGTGTCAGCTTCCAATGGCCATCTTCAAAATGTGTCCCTCAGCTGCAACTAGCAGTGAGCGCCTTCTGTCTGAGCTTTTATAGGGCTCTGGTAAACTAATCAAGGCCCACGCTGAATGGGTGGGGCCACACTTCCATGGAAATTATCCGATCATAGTTATCACCTACAGTTGGGTGGGTCACATCTCCATGGGAACAACCTAATCCAAAGGTTCCAACTTAATCAATACTAATAGTCTGCCCCCATAAGATTGCATCAAATAACATGGCTTTTTCTGGGGGACATAATATATACAAACCGGTACATTCCATCCCCTGGACCCCAGAAAAACATGTTCTTTCCATATACAAAATACAAACATTCCATTACAATATCACAAAAACTTAAATCATTTCATAAAAATAAGAAAGCACACGATCTCATCAAAATCAGTCACATGTGTGGTCTGTCCTAAGGTAGACTTTCCCTCTGGCTGTGGACTTGTGAAACTTAGAACAAGTTATCTGCTTCCAATATACAAAAGAGGGACATTCATAAGATAAATATTTCCATTGCCATAAGGAGAAATCAAAAGAAAAACAGGGTTTATGGGACCAGAACAATTCTTAAGACCTGCAGGGCATACTTCATTAGATTTCAAAGTCTGAGTGTGATTTAGAGAATGATGTTTTATCCTTGGTGCTGGAAAAAGCAGGAGTCCAACCCTTTCTAGTGCCTTCGCATCAGCCCTTTTCTCTCCAAACTCTGGGGTGAGTGCCCCAACATATCCATATTTTGGGGAGATGACCTTCTTCTTGGTCCCACCCTCCTCAAGCATCGGGGTGCCTCCTGGACTCTGCCTCTCTGGGGCAAAGGCTCTCCCGTCTCTGAACAGTGGGATGCTAGCCAGGCTCTCCTCAATCCCTGGGAAATGTGCCCACTCTCTCTGGGGCCTGGGGTGACAGCACTCTTCCTGAGCATTGAGGCAGAAGGCCTGCTCTCTGCCTCCAGGTCAAATGCACCGTTTCAAAGTGCATGGGCCACTCTGCTCTCCCTGCCCAAGACTTCTTGACTCCAGACCTCAACCTCCATGGCTCTGTTTTTGAAGAAACTTTTCTTTCAATTTGTTTCTTCTGTGTCCCCTCCAGTCCAGACTAGCAGTGGCTCTGTCTATACAGATCTCACAGAAAATTTGTTGGCTTGGCATGAAGCATACAGGGGTCAAAACTGTAAGCAATAGGACTTTCCACAAATCCTTTCTGGATAACTCCATCTCCAATCCTGGCTTGTACTGAAATGATGGTCAGGTTCCATGTTTGGTTAAACCCTCATGTGGGGCTGTAGCCTCTGGGTTCTCACTTTCTGGAAGCCCAGAGTTTTCCAGACTATCAGTTTCTGGTTTCTTTGGACCCAAGTGCTCAATTCTCAGTTTATCTCTGTCCTCTTGCATTTTACTGTAAGCTGCAAGGAGAAGCCAGGCTACATCCTCCACACAAAGTCTGGAGATCTACTCAGCTAAGTATCCCAACTTGTCACTTTCAAATTCTGCCTTCCATCTGACACCAGAAAACAGTTTTGCCAAATTCTTTGCCACTTTAAAGCAAGGATTGCCTTTCTTCCAGTTGGCAATGACAAATTGATCATTTCTGTTCAAGGCCTCATCAGAAGTATATTTAGAGTCTGTATTTCTACCGACAATCTCTTCAAAGCAGTCTAGGCCTTTTCTACCAAGTGCCTCACAATTCTTCCAGGATCTTCCCCTTATTCATTTAAAAAGCATTCCAACATGTTTGGTATTTGCAAACTTAGCAGCACCCCATTTCTCTGGTACCAAAATCTGTTACAGTTTGCAATGCTGCCATTATGCAAAATACCAGAAATGGATTGGCTTTTATAAAGGGGGTTTATTTGGTTACAAAATTACAGTCTTAAGGCAATAAAGTGTCCAAGGTAAGGCATCAACAACAGGGTATGCTATCAGGATTTTCTAAGTAGTTTTTATCATTTTTATATACTATCAAATCCAAATTTAGGTAATTTGTTGTTGGGAAAGTTTCCTGAATTTTTGGAAACTATTTTACAGCATCTTTTAAAATCATCATATTGTTTCAATCCCTTAATTTGTTGATGCAATTAGTTACATTGAAATATAGGCATAACTCGTTTTACTGCTATTTACTTTATTGTGTTTCAAGAATATTGTATTTTTCAAAAACTGAGTGTTTATAGGAACCCTGCATTAAGCAAGTCCATCAGTGCCATTTTTCCAATAGAATGCACTCACTTGGGGTTTCCGTGTCACATTTTTGCAATTCTTGTAATACTTCAGACTTTTTAATTATTATTATATCTGTTATGATGGTCTGTGATCAATGATTTTTGATGTAACTATTGTAATTGTTTTGTGACACCATGAACCACACCCATATAAGATGCCCAAACTTAACTGATAAATGTTGTGTGTCTTCTGACTGCTTCACCAACTGAGAATTACCCCATCTCTCTCCCTTCCTCTAGCTTTCCTGTTTCCTGAGACACAACAATACTGAAATTAGTCCAATTAATAACTACACAGTGGATTCTAAGTGTTCAAGTGAAAGGAAGAGTCACACAACTCTCACTTCCAATCAAAAAGCTAGAAATGATATAGCTTAGAGAGGAAGGCCTGTTAAATGTTGAGATAGGGCAAAGGCTGAAATCGTGGCCTCTTGTGCCAAACAGCCAAGACGTGAATGCAAAGGAAAAGTTCATGAAGGAAATGAAAAGTGCTACTGCAATATCATTACACAAATGACAAGAAAGTGAAACAGATTATTGCAGATAAAGAGAAAGTTTTAGTGGTCTGGATAGAAGATCAAACCAGCCACTACATTCCCTTAAGTCAAAGCTTAATTCAAAGCAAGGGCACAACTCTCTTCAATTCTATGAAGGCTGAGAGAGGTGTAGAAGCTGCAGAAGAAAAGACTGAAACTAGCAAAAGGCGGTTTATGAAGTTTAAGGAAGGAAGCCATTTCCATAACATAAAAGTACAAGGTGAAGTAGCAAGTTTAACAGAAGATCTAGCTAAGATCAGTGATGAAGGTGGCTACACTAAATGACAGACATTCAATACAGATGAAAAAGGCTTCTATTGGAAGAAGATGCTGCTCTGATTTGCTAATGCTGCCATTATGCAAAATACCAGAAATGGATAGGCTTCTCTGAAGAATGGTCAGTGGTATCTGGAACACCTCTGTTAGCTGGGAAGGCACGTGGCTGGTGTCTGCTGGTCCTTTGCTCCTGGATTGCATTGCTTTCAGCTTCTGATTATAGTGGCTTTCTCTCTTAGTGTCTGGGTATTCTCTCTTGGTTTCTCTGGGGCAAAGTCTGGGCTTTGTCTCTTAGCTTAGCATCTCCAAACTTCCTTCTGTCTGCATCTCCAAGCATCTCCAAGTGTCAGCAAGCATATGGGTCTGTGTCGGCTCTTAGCTCACTCCAGTGAACTAATCAAGACCCATCCTGAATGGGTGGGGCCACACCTCCATGGAAATAATTAAATCAGAGGTTCCACCCTAATCAACAGACTAAATCTGCCCCCACAAGACTGCACTAAAGAATATGGCTTTTTGTGGTGGAAATAATATAGCCAAACTGGCACAGATGCCATCTATGACTCACTTAGCTAGAGCGAAGTTGTTCCAGTTTGCTAATACTCCCATTATGCAAAATACCAGAAATGAGTTGGCTTTTATAAAGGGGGTTTATTTGGATTACAAAGTTGCAGTCTTAAGGTCATAAAAGTGTCCAAGCTAAGGCATCAACAGTAGGGTACCGTCACAGAAGAATGGTCAATGGCATCAGGAACACCTACACTGTCTGGGAAGGCACGTGGATGGCATCTTCTTCCTTTGCTTCCAGGTTGTGTTTCAAAATGGCTTTCTCCCAGGATGTTTCTAGGCCTCTGGGGGTGTTCTCTTAGTTTCTCCCAGGCAAACTCTGGAGTAGCAAAAGTCTGCTTTCAATGGCCATCTTCAAAATGCCTCTCTTGGCTGCAGCTGCTCCTTCTGTCTGTGCTCTTATAGGGCTCAGGTAAACTAATCAAGACCCATGCTGAATGGGTAGACCACACCTCCATGGAAATAATCTAATCAAAGGTATTACCCACAGTTGAGTGGGTCACATCTCCATGGAAACAGCCTAACCCAAAGATTCCAACATAATCAACAATAATACCTTGTGACTTCAAGTTGAAGCCAATGCTCATTTACCATTCTGAATATCCTAATGCCCTTAAGAATGATTCTAGATATAGTCTGCTTGTGTTCCAGAAATGGAACAAGGCCTGGATGACAGCACACAAGCTAAACTTAACAGCTACAAATTGCTCAGAGGATTTTTATAGTATGAAAGATCAAATAACTAACTCTAAATGGAATAAAATTTGGTAAAATCCCATTGAATTAATTTTGAATTTATTTACATATGAACTTGATTAATAGTAATTAATTAATAGTAATCAAAATTTGGGGGCAATTAGCATCTCTAACACTAACAATTTTTCTCATTTCCCACATTTATTTAAAGCATGGTTCACAAAGCCTTTATATCCAAATAAACTAGAAATCTTCATTATTCTTTTTACAGCTACATGGAACTTTGATACATGGTTCTATCATAGTTTTTTCAACCACATGTCTTCTGTACTTGGCTTTCAAATGTTTTGCAATTGCAGGTAATGGGGAAATGTATTCCCTTATTGTTGGCCTAGGATATTCAAGGAAATTCCTAAAAGTCAGATTGATAGGAGAAAGGGGAAATATATATATATATATAATTTTGTTAGATGTTGCTAAATTCCCCTATTTATAGAAGTTGCAGCCCATTTTGCATTCTCACCAGTAAAATAAAAGGGTGCCTGTTTCCCACAGCATCACCAACAGATTTTGAATTTTCCCAATCTGATGGCTGAAAAATTGTTTCTCATTACAGTTTTAAATAAATGCCATTTAATATCTTCTGGAAATTTTTATTTTGCTATTGTTATTATTATTTTTTATAGCTACAACTACTTTAAAATAAACTTTAGGCAAATGTCATTTTATTGTGCTTTAATTTATTGTGCTTTGCAGATATTGCCTTTATTACAAATTGAAGCTTTGTGGCAACCCAGAAATGGGCAAGTCTATCAGTGAAATCTTTCCAATAGTATGTGCTCACTTCATGTCTTTGTGTCCCATTTTGGCAATTCTCACAATATTTCACAATTTTCACTATTGTATTTCTTATGGATCTGTGACAGTGATCTTTGATATAACTATTATAATTGTTTCAGGGAACCACAAACTATACCCATATAAGACAGCAAACTGTATTGATAAGTGTTTTGTGTGTTCTTAACTGCTTCACCTACTGACCATTCCCCCAACTCTCTACCTCTCCTTGGTCCACCCTATTCCCTGTGATATAGCAATATTGAAATTAGGTCAATTAATAACCCTTCAGTGGCCTCTGAGTTCAGGTGAAAAGAAGAGTCACACATCTCTCAGTTGAAATCAAGAGCTAGAAATGATTAAGATGAGTGATGAAGGCATGTCATAAGGTGAAGTAGGCCAAAAAGCTAGTTAGCCAAGTTGAGAATGCAAAGAAATATTTCTCAAAGGAAATGAAAAGTGCTACTCTAGTGAACACATGAGTGATAAAAAAAGCATAACAGTCTTATTGCTTATATGGAGGACATTTTAGTGGGCCAGAATAGATCAAAAAAGTCACAACACTCTCTTAAGCCAAAGCCTAATCTAGAGAAAAGCCATAACTCTCTTCAATTCTATGAAGGCTGAGAGAGTTAAGGAAGTTTCTGAAAACAAGTTTGAAGCAAGCAGAGGTTGTTTCATGAGCCCTTTAAGGAAAAGCCCTCTCCATAACATAAAAGTACAAAGTGAAGCAGCAGGTGCTTACGTAGAAGCTGCAGAAAGTTTTTCAGAAGATCTAGCTAAGTTAATTGTTGAAGCTGGCTACAGTAAACAACAGACTTTCAATGGAACAAAACAGCCTTCTATTGGAAGAAGATGGCATCTATGACTTTCATAGCTAGAGTGGAGAAGTCAATGCCTGGGTTCAAAGCATCAAAGGGCAGACTGACTCTCTTCTTAGGAGCTAATGTATCTCATGACTTTAAGTAGAAGCCAGCGCTCATTTATCATTCCAAAAACCCTAGGGCCCTTAAGAATGATGCTAAATCTACTCTGACTATGCTCTAGAAATGGAAAAACATAGCCTATATAATAGCACAAGAGAGTCATTTAAACTTTCAAAACTTATTATTGAAGAAATACATTTCATAAGGCTATAGCTGCCACAGATAGTGATTCTTGTGATGGATCTGGGCAAAGTCAATTGAAAACCTTCTGGAAAGGATTCAGCATTCTAGATGCCATTAAGAACATTCATGATTCATGGGAGGAGGCCAAATGTAAGCATTAACAGGAATTTGGAAAAAAGTTGATTCCAACCCTCATAGATGACTTTAAGGGGTTCAAAACTTCAGTGCAGGAAGTAACTGTAGATGTGGTAGAAATAGCAAGAGAAGTAGAATCAGAAGTAGAGTAGAAGTTGTGACTGAATTGATATGATGTTATGATAAAACATGAAGAGATGAGGAGTTGCTTCTTATGGATGAGGAAAAAACTAGTTTCTTGAAATGGAATCTATTCCTGCTGAAGAAGCTGTGAACATTGTTGAAATGACAACAGAGGTTTAGAATATTAAATTAACCTAGTTGATAAAGCAGTGGCAGGGTTTGAGGGAATTGACTCCAATTTCAATAGAAGTTCTAC
Source organism: Choloepus didactylus (assembly GCF_015220235.1). Classification (NCBI taxonomy): domain Eukaryota; kingdom Metazoa; phylum Chordata; class Mammalia; order Pilosa; family Megalonychidae; genus Choloepus; species Choloepus didactylus. The sequence goes on from NC_051309.1 coordinate 105,359,495, forward strand.
TGTGGGTTAAGTGCTATTAAATAGCATTAAAAACTACAGAGAGATTTTTCATGAAAGGAAGAGTCAACTGATGAGTCAAACTTCATTGCTGTATTATTTTAAGAAATTGCCATAGCCACCCCAACCTTCAGCAACCATCACTCTTATGAGTGAGCAGCTATCAATATTGAGGCAAGGTTTTCCATCAGCAAAAAGAATACTGCATGTTAAGGCTCAGATGATGGTTAGTATTTTTTAGCAACAAAGTATTTTTCAATTTAGGTATGTACATTGTTTTTAGACATAACGCTATTGCAGACTTAGTAGACTACAGTATAGTATAACCATAACTTTTATATGCACTGGGAAACCAAAAACTTTTGTGACTTGCTTTACTGCAATATTTGTTCTATTATGGTGGTCTGGAACTGAACCCACAATATCACTGAAGTCAACTTGAATTTCCAATGGTAAGCAATTTTTCATTCCTGGAATAAATTATACTTAGTCACAAAAGGTCATTATTTTAATTCCTGATTCAGTAAATAATATTCATTGATTACTTAGTATGACAACATTTTTCAAGTAATATCTCTAAGTGGAGATATCAAGTAGGCAATTGGATAAATAATTATTGAATTTGGGGAGTGGGTGGAGGCCACACTAGGGATATAATTTGGGAAATTCCAGCATATAGATGGTATAGATTGATAGTAATTATAAAGAAGGAAGAGAAAGTATCCAACAAATGCACCAAGGTGATCTCTAAAATTATGAGATCAAGCTGATAGATGAAATTATGAGACCTATAAGAAGCAGCCATTAAAGTAGGAGGAAAACAAAGAAAGTATGTTGTCCCAGTAGCCATAATCTACTCTCTTAACATTGACTAGAAATTTAGATAAAATGAGGATTCATATGTGACCATCAGAGTTAGCTACAATTTTGTCCTGTTTTGTTTTCAGTGTGTTTTAGTGATGTCCAAAGATTAATTGTATTCTTGGATTAAAATAGCACATAAGCCAACATCATCAGGGGACAACCTACAATAATTTCAAGGTCTCGGTCCCTGGGTTGTGAACACTAACTAGAATTTGTCATGGTTTTCATATGTATTTATGGGTAAACTCTCAATAACTAGTAATGGTCATTACTGTTTTGTCATTGTTATTATTATTTTATTATTATAGTAGCTATCCCAATTTATATTTATTGATACCAGTCACGTTTATTCTCTGACACATGGGTCATTTATAACGTCAATTTATTATTTTAGATGTTTTTTATTTTCAGTTCTGAATATCTAATCCCCTAGGTAGATGCCATTTGTTTTAGGGATTATTCTAATCATATCTTCCTAGGAAAATCTGTAACAAAGATTTTACTCTATCATTTTATTCTCTCCTCATTCAATAAGTGTTCTTTATGATTCTGTCTTCTCTTTTTTAATGTTTAAAACCTCCTCCTTTACTACTTATTTTTGTCATCATTTACTAGTGCTTCTCTAGATTCTTTTGACTAATCTTACCCCCAGTTTATACTAATCCAACACATATTTGTAAATCACTAACTACCTCAACTAGTATGGAGAGTATTAAGTGCTTTTGTTAAGCTCAAATAATGAATATGAAATGAAGTAACAAGAAATAAGGTACTTAAAAGTACATTGAGATAAAAAAAATGGAGATTAAAAGGACAGCAACTTGAAATACTAATGGGAAAATTAGTAGCAGAGGACCACTGTAATTTTCCCATGATAGTTTCAATAACCGTAAGTTAACAAGGCAGGGTTTTTTTTCTTTTCTTTCTTTCTTTTTTTTTTTTTTTTTTTTTTTTTTGCATTTTGGAACCCGTTTTGTCCTGAGTGCTACTACTATATTTCAATATAGTCTCCAAATTATGTACATTATTATATTTTAAAGGTCTTTTTCATTCTTTGCGTACCCATTTTGTCATAGTTTAATTTTAATAAAATTAAATAACTATGATAAATTTATTGTGCAATTTCTGCTGCTAAGATACTCTTAATTATGTCAACATTATTACCTAAAAACTTAAAAGAGCTGATAACAATCAAGATAATTGCAACCAAATGAATAAGGAAAAAGAACTTGTCATACCAGATCTCTAGACTTACTATAACTCACTAATTTGTTAAACAGATACACAAGTGTTCCAGTAGTAAACCCAAAATGGGCCCCAGAAACCAAGCCAGATATATATGGAAACTTGGTATATGAATGACAAATATTATAAATAATTGGAAAATGAATGCTAAGGCAATTTTTTAACCATATTAAAATAACTGGATTCCTATAACAACAGCATACGCATCAACACACACAACTATTAGATTTGTTAAGTATCAAAGTATAAAAATAAATATAAAAATATTAGGAGGAAAGATAGATAGATAGATAGATAGATAGATAGATAGATAGATAGAATATATGTATACGCTAAGGGATAAGTCCTGATTCCTTAAACAAGAATCAAATAGTATAACTGAATTAAAAGATTGCTAAATTGTTGATGGTGTATGAGTTTAGAGATTTTTATCTATCATAAAATTATGGTACAGAGAAATTTTTCTGAATATACTTCAAAGTACACTTAGCATGACCACCTTGTCCTCATCAAAATGCACCAGACCATAAATAGTGAGGAGTACAAAATCTCCTGTACTGTAGGAATACCACAAAAAAGCTCTCAAAGTTGATCCCTAATCCTTGATTAAAAATAGTCTCTATAGGGTATAACATCAAGACAAATAATTCAATGGACTAAGCAAGCTCTCTTGAATTTAGCATCCTGATATTAAATGTAAGATCAGTAGCTGCATAATAGAAACAGCTACAGAAACGAGTAGATCAAGATTTCTCATCTGGAGCCCCAGAGGCAGTCCATGTATTTTGGACCACCTGGATTTTAGAGTCTTAAGAAAGATTTTAGAATTTGTATATCTATGACTGATAAGACATCCATTCTAATAAGAAGGAATAATGAACAGGACTAATCCTGCCTTCAACAACTAGAAAACCAAGCAAAATATACTGTCTTCAGATATTGGACAACAGGCAGCACAGGATGTGAATACTGAGAGAAGGAAACCAAATAAGGTAATCCCAACTGAATCTGTTTACTACCCAGTGGCAATAATGGCCATATATTTTCCAACTTTCATGAAAACTATTGTTCTTTCCATTCCAGAAGCTGCAAAAATAAACATATAACTGAAAAAAAAGTAAATGAAACAATGCTACAGTATCATAATCAAATATCAGTAAACCAATGATAAAGTGAACAACTTAAAATCAGCGAAAGAAAAGAGATACAATAGGTATAGCAGAACTAAGATAAGAATGACAACAGATTGTTTTTAGAAAATGTTGAAGCCATAAAAGGGAGGAATAACAGTTTTAGTTACAGGACAAAACATAATGAAACAAACTATCCACTCAACCTAGAGTTCTTCATCCAGCAAAAATATCTTTCAAAAAATTAAAGACATTTTAAGACAAAAGCAGATAATTCATCACTGGTTGTTCTACTTTGCTAATGCTGCCAGAATGCAAAACACCGGAGATGGATTGGCTTTTGTAAAAGGGGATTTATTTGGATACACAGTTACAGTCTTAAGGCCATAAAGTGTCCAAGGTAACACGTCAGCAATTGGGTACCTTCACTGGAGGATGGCCAGTGGTGTCTGGAAAACCTCTGTTAGCTGGGAAGGCACGTGGCTGGCATCTGCCCCAGAGTTCTGGTTTCAAAATGGCTTTCTCCCAGGACGTTCCTCTCTAGGCTGCCATTCCTCAAAAATGTCACTCTTAGTTGTACTTGGGGTATTTGTCCTTTCCTAGCTTCTCTGGAGCAAGAATCTGCTTTCAACAGCTGTCTTCAAACTGTCTTTCCTCTGCAGCTCCTGTGCTTTCTTCAAAGTGTCTCTCTTGGCTGTAGCTCCTCTTCAAAATGTCACTCACAGCTGCACTGAGTTCCCTCTGCCAGTCAGCTCATTTATATGGCTCCACTGATCAAGACCCACCCTGAATGGGTGGGACCATGCCTTCATGGAAATATCTCATCAGAGTTATCACCTACAGTTGGGTGGGGTGCATTTCCATGCAAACAACCTAATCCAAACGTTCCAACTTAATCCCCACTAATATGTCTGCCCCACAAGATTGCATCAAAGAATATGGCTTTTTCTAGGGGACATAATACATTCAAACCAGCACATTCCACCCCCTGGACCCCAGAAAAACATATTCTTTCCAAATACAAAATATATTCATCCCATCACAATATCACAAAAACTTTTTCTCATTTCAGTAACAATAGGTAAGTACGAGATCCCATCAAAATCAGTTATAGGTGTGGTCAGTCCTAAGGCATACTTTTCCTTTAGTTATGGATCTGTGAACTTAGAACAACTTATGTGCTTCCAATATACAAAGGTGGGACATTCATAGGATAAACATTCCCATTGCCATAAGGAGAAACTGAAAGGAAAACAGGGTTAACAAGACCAAAACAGTTCCTAAAACCTTCAGGACAAACTCCATTAGATTTCAAAGTCTGAGAGTCATTTACAGAACAACGTTGCATCCTTTGGGCTTGAGAGAGCGGGAGTCTAACCCTTCCTAAGGGCCTTTTCGGCAGCCCTTTCCTCTCCAAATGCTGGGGTGCGTGCTCCAACATATCCACACATTGGGGAGACCACCTTCTCGGCCCCACCCTCCTCAAATATTGGGGCAGCACCTAGATTCCCTTCCATCTCTGGGGCACATGCTCAACCCCTTCAGAACAGTGGGGTGGCAGCCAGGCTCTCCCCAATTCCCTGGGAATGTGCTCCACCCTCTTTGGGGCCTGGGATGGCAAAACTCTTCCGGAGCATCGAGGCAGAAGGCCCACCCGCGATCTCCGGGGCAAACTCACCCTTTCCATGCATGTGGGCCACTCCATTCTCCCAGCCCAAGTCCTCTTCACTCCACACCTCAACCTCCATGGCACTGTCTTTGAAGAAATTTTTCCTTCAATTTGTTCCTTGTCTGTCACCCTCAGTCCAGACCTGCAGCAGCTCTGTCTACAAAGATCTCGCAAAAATTCTGTTGGCTTTGCATGAAGCACACAGGGGTCAAAGCCATCAGACAATAGAACTTTCCACAAATCCTTTCTAGATAACTCCATCTCCAGTCTTGGCTTGTACTGAAATGGTGGCTGGGTTCCATGTTTAGTTAAATACTCATGTTGTGCTGTAGCTTCTGGGGATCCACCCCCTGGAAGCCTGGAATTTTCCAAACCATCAGTTTCTGGTTTCTTTGAATCCAAGAGTTCAGTTCTAAGTTTATCTCTGTCCTGTCGCATTTTACTATAAGCTACAAGGAGAAGCCAGGCTACTTCTTCTATATTTTGCTTGGAGATCTCATCAGCTAAATATTCCAGGTTGTCACTTTCAAATTCTGCCTTCCATCCAACACCAGGACTCAATTTTGCCAAACTCTCTGCCACTTTAAAACAAGGATCACCTTTCTTCCAGTTCCCAACAACACATTCATCATCTCTCTTCAAGGCCTCGTCAGAAGTATCTTTAGAGTCCATATTTCCACAAACAGTCTCTTCAAAGCAGTTTAGGCCTTTTCTATCAAGCTCCTCACAATTCTTCCAGGATCTTCCCCTTATCCATTTAAAAAGCTGTTCCAACATGTTTGGTTATTTGCAAACGCAGCAGCACAAGCACCCCACTCTCAGTACCAAAATCTGTTCTAGTTTACTAATGCTGCCAGAATGCAAAACACCAGAGATGGATTGGCTTTTGTAAAAGGGGGTTTATTTGGACACGCAGTTACAGTCTTAAGGCCATAAAGTGTCCAAGGTAACACGTCAGCAATTGGGTACCTTCACTGGAGGATGGCCAGTGGTGTTTGGAAAACCTCTTTAGCTGGGAAGGCACGTGGCTGGCATCTGCCTCAGAGTTCTGGTTTCAAAATGGCTTTCTCCAAGGACGCTCCTCTCTAGGCTGCAGTTCCTCAAAAATGTAACTCTTAGTTGCACTTGAGGTATTTGTCCTCTCCTAGCTTCTCCGGAGCAAGAGACTGCTTTCAACAGCTGTTTTCAAACTGTCTCTCGTCTGCAGCTCCTGTGCTCCCTTCAAAGTTTCCCTCTTGGCTGTAGCTCCTCTTCAAAATGTCACTCACAGCTGCACTGAGTTCCCTCTGCATGTCAGCTCATTTATAGGGCTCCACTGATCAAGGCCCACCCTCAATGGGTGGGACCACGCCTCCATGGAAATATCTCATCAGAGTTATCACCTACAGTTGGGTAGGGCTCATTTTCATGCAAACAACCTAATCCAAACATTCCAAGTTAATCCCCACTAATCTGTCTGCCCCACAAGACTGCATCAAAGAATATGGCTTTTTCTGGGGGATATAATATATTCAAACCAGCACACTGGTGGATATACATTACAATAAATATTAAAAGAATTTCTTCCAGTTGAAGGAAAAATTAAACTAGATGGAAAATTGGACCTATTAAGGAAATGGAGAGCATTGGAAATAGTAAATTTGAGGGAAATATGAAAGATATTTCTTCTCACTTTAAATCTTTAAAAAAGATTTTGAACTGTTTGAAGGAAAAGTTATAGCCATGTAATGTGGGCCTTATAGCATGAGTAGAAGTAAAATGTATGACAACAAAAGCTGAAAAGACATGAGAGAGAAATGAAAGGACAAAGATTCTTACAATATACATCTGAAGTAGATAATTGATTTAAAGTTAGGCTGTGATAAGCTGAAGATGTATACTAGAAATCCTAACAACCAGTATAAAAAGGTACTAAGAAGTATAGCTAATATGGTAATGGTGGGAACAAAATGGAATCTTAAAAACTAGTCAATGAAAAGAAGGCAGTAAAAGGAGAAAAAAAGAACAAAGAACAGATGGGAACACACAAAAAAACAAACAGTAAAGTGGAAGATTTGAACCAAGCAATGAGAATAAAATCCTTACTTATAAATAGCCTAAATACTTCTGATTAAAAAGCACTGATTATAAGATTTCCTAAAAAAGCAATACCAAATATTTCCTTTCTACAAGGAAGCCTCCTTAAATGTAAAAACAGATATACTAAAAGTATCAAGATAAACTCACCAATAAGAAAGTAAACAGTAAAATTTAAAAATGGGCAAAAGATCTGAACACATACCCAACCAAAGAAGATATACAGATGGCAAATAAGCATATGAAAAGGTACTCAGGATCATTTGTCTTTCAGGAAAGGCAAATTAAAACAATGAGATACCACTACATATCTATTAGAATTACTAAAATCCAAAACAACTGACAATAATTGTTGCTGGCAAGGACATAGAGCAATAGGAACTCTCTTTCACTGCTGGTGAAAACAGAAAAGCAAAAATCAGAACAGCCATTTTGGAAGACAATATGGCAGTTTCCTGCAAAGCTAAACATAGACTTGCCATATGACCCAGCTATTGTGTTCCTAGGTATTTACACAACTGCTTTGAAAATTACTTTCACACAAACATTGCATGCAAAGGTTTGCCTCAGCTTTATTAATAATTGCCAAAGACTAGAAACAACCAAAATGTCCTTCAATAGGTTAACAGAAAATTAAACTGTCTTATATCCATTAACATGCAATACTATTCAGTGATAAAAAGGAATAAGCTTGCAAGCCATGCAAAAACATGGGTACTAAATACATACTATTCTGCATGAGATCCTGGACCAAAAAAAAAAAAAGTGTGGATTTTAATTTATAATAATGTATCATTATCGGTTCATGTGGTGGTTACCTGTACTTGTCAATTTGGCTAGGTTATGGTGTCCAATTGTTTGGTCACACACTGGCCTAGTTGTTACTGTGGAGGTCTTTCATACACAGGATTCACATCAAAACCAGTAGACCTTAAGTGGAGGAGATTACCCTCCATAATGTGGGTTAGCCTCATCCAATCTGTTGGGAGTCTTAACAGAAAGAACTGAGGGTTCCAAAGATCAGAAGAATTTCTGCCTCAAGACTTAAACATCACCTTTACTGGAATTTCCAACCTGTAGCCTATGGAATTTGGACTTTTGAGACCCACAATTGTGAGAACTAATCCCTTATAATAAATCTCTTAATATAAATACATATATACTGTTGATTCTGTTTCTCTGGAGAACCCTAACTGATACAGTTAATCAACTGTAACAAATACACCACACTAACCTAAGATGTGAACAATAGTGATAACAATAGTGATAACTGGATGTCAAGTATATGGGAACTCTCTTACAACTTCTCTACAAATCTAAAGCTAATCTAACATAAAAAAATAAAGATAATTAGTTTAGTAACCAGATAGCATTCCTCTGCATACCTGTAATAAAACAGATTTATAAAATTAGCTAAAAAGTTCTCTGTTTTTACTTTAAAACTATGTTTGGTAATCATTTTGTACATATATCTTTGCATGAATGTTCACTGATTTCTTTAGGAATTGCTTTGCATTTCTAAAGAAGAGTGATTAATATAAAGATAAAAGTATTGCTGGGAGTATGAAAAAAAGTAAAAGGATGAGAAAAGCATGCAACATCAATACAAAGAAAGCCAAAATCACAATTACTATGTTAACATGAGGAAAAGTAGATATCAGAACAAGTAATATTACCAGGGATAAAGAGGGGCATTTTATAATGATAAAGAGATACACTCAAAAAGAAAATATAAATACCCTAAATGTGTGTTTACCCAATGACAGAGTTTCAAAAATCCTTAAAGCAAAAATCGATAGAACACAACTGAGAATTAAACAAATCAATAATTATTGTTGGGGATTTCAACATTCCTCTCCTAATAATTGATAGAACAGATATTTAGATAATGCGATGTGCTGACATTTGTAAAATAATCCATCCAAAAGAGCAGAATGCACATTCTTATCAAGTACCAATGTTGGATCATAAAACTAGTCTGAATAAATGTAAAAGCAATGAAATAATACAAAACTATGTCCTTTATTCTCAAAAGAATAAAGTAGAAATCAATAACCGATACCTGGCAATTCCCTCAATTGTCTGGAAATACAACATCACAGTTTACATAACTTATTGGTCAAAGAAAAATCCCAAGGGAAATTAAAAATTATTTTGAACCAAATGGAAATGAAAACAAAGCATATCAAAATTGGTGCAACTCAGGTAAAGAGGTGCTTTGTGGAAATTTTATAGCTTTAATTGTTTAATTAGAAAAGAAAGGCAATCTAAAATTAAACTTTCTGAGTTTTTACTTGAACAAACTGGAAATAAAAAGAGCAAATTAACCCCAAAGTAAACAGACAGAGGATAAATAATAATAATAACAGAAATCTGGGAAATAGAAATAGAAAAACAGAAGAAATCATTGAAACCTGAAACTGGTTCTTTGAAAAGACCAATATAATGGTAAATTTCGAGCAACTGATCAAAAGAAACAAAGAAAAGTTAAAAACTTGCACATATAAAAAATAAGAGGACAATCGCAGATTCCATAGGTATTACACCCATACTAAAGGAATATCATGAAGAGCTAAAACATTTGACAATTTACATGATATTGACCAAACCCAAGGAAGACACAAATCCACCCAAACTCACCAAAATAACATACCTTGAATAGCTCTATATGTATTAAAGAAATTGTATGTCTATTTAAAACCTTTCCCAATAAGAAAACTGCAGATACAGATGACTTCACTGATGAATTCTATCACGCATTTAAGGAGGAAATCATGCTAATTCTCACAAACTCTCCCAATTCATTTAAGGCCAGCAAAACCTCAAAACCCAAATCTGGCAAAGACATTGCAATAAAAGAAAGCTATAGGTAAATATCCTTTATTAACATAGATGTAAAAATCCTTTGAAAAACACTTAAATTGAATCTAACAATATATAAAAAAGATGGCAGACATCATTTCCACCCACATTCAAATGACCAGAATTCAGTCATTTGGCCATAATAACTGTAAGAAAGGTTAGAAAACATGTTACTCTGAGATGTTACCCTACTTCCACATTTATATAACAACAGAGAGAGAGAGAGAGAGAGAGAGGGAGAGAGAGGGAGAGATACCAGAGATACTGGAAGGAAAAAGAAGCACAAAAGTCATAGATTACAGCTTTATTTACTGACACCAGTAACAGCAGTCAGAGTTACATTTTAGTGTTGGTCTCCCATGGCTAGCAACCCCCATGTGACCAGATGGAGCCAGATATAGCCAGATAGACAATCCTACACCTATGTCAGGATTGTACAGTAGGAGACAGACCCTAAAAATATGGATTGGGGAATTTATATAGGAGAGAGACAGTTGTCTCTCCTCTCCTTTTGAAAGGAGAGAAAATAAAAACCTTTGCTGCCTAACAAAATTCACCTTGGGAACAAAAGGGAAAGACCTTGGGTTCTCATACTTTGGAATGTGCCTTAGATTGCCAGGGCTGCTATAACAAATTCCACAAGCTGGTTGGCTTAAACAACAGAATTTGTTGTGTCACAGTTTCAAAGGCTAGAAGTCCAAAATCAAGGTATCAGCAGGGCATGTTTTATTTCTGAAGTCTTAGCACTCTGATGGAGGCTTGTTTGCAATCCGTAACTCAATCTCTGCCTGCATCACATGGCCTCTGTGTCTCTGGTGAGATTTCCTCCCCTTATAAGGATTCCAGAAATATGGGAAGGATTAAAGCCTTCCTATATAAAATATAGAAATATAGGAAATATAGAAATATAGGAAATATAGAAATATAGGAAGGATTAAATATAGGAAGCATTAAAGCCTTCCTATATTGGCCCCATCTTAATAGGATCTTGGAAGATCCTGTTTATAAATGAGTTCACACCCACAGGAAGGGGGTTGGTTAGGACTTGAACAAGTCTTTGTTGGGGACATGATTCACATTCACATTACATTCACAAAAGAATGTAAATATAGGGGGATAATAAGTTTATAACTCAGGGTTTTCTCCCCTTTTTTAAATATGTAAACACATAGCAAGATAATTCTCTAAATTCCTCCTTAGGTCTCCAGTGAAGGTGAGGTTCTCTAACCTGGAATGTGTTTGGCTCTGGGTATTCTCTAGATGGGAGTGACTCCACAATTAAGTAGAGAAATGACTGAAAATCAAACACCTTCATACCTTTGGTAATTGATAAGGACATTTTTCTGGAAAACAAAGACAACATTCTCTGTCTTCATTGTATATCAATTTCGGTAGTTTAGGAGATCAGAACTTCTTAGGAACACAGAGAGAGGCAATAAATACTTTATTAAAGATATTATTAAAGATATTAAAGATATCTATCAGAAACCACAACAGCTTCTGACACCAATTGCAAATACAGTAGTAACTCAATTCAATTTTGCTCTGACTCTTACCACCAGAGTTAGGCCAGATTCCACAGGTTAAGGGCAATATTCTACAAGATTTCCCTTTGGGCACCAGTTGCAAATTTGGGGGTCCCCAGGACCACTCATATTTCTGATGAATTAGCTAAAATTCAAGCCCTGCCCCCTCAGATTTGATAATTTGCTAGAATCAATCACAGAGCTCACTGAAAGTGCTATACTTATGACTATAGCTTTACTATAGGAAAAGGATACAAATAAAAGAAGCAAAAACAAGAGACACATAGGGCAAGGTCTGGGAGTGTCTCAAAGGAAAGCTTCCATGTTCTCTCTTCGTGGAATCAGAAGGTGGCATCCTCCCAGTACTGCAGCAATAAATCTTCTCAGTCATGGAAGCTCTTCTGGGGTTTGAATGTTCCAAGTTTTTATGGGGGGGTCTCATTATACAGACATGACTGACAGACTCAACATCCACATGGTTGAACTCAATCTGCAGCCCCCCTTCTGTTCTAGTTTGCTAATGCTGCCAGAATGCAAAATACCAGAAATAGACTGGCTTTTATAAAAGGGGGGTTATTTGTTTACACAGTTACAGTCTTAAGGCCATAAAGTGTCCAAGGTAACACATCAGCAATCGGGTACCTTCACTGGAGAAAGGCCATTGGCATCCAGAAAACCTTTGTTAGCTGGAAAGGCACGTGGCTGGTGTCTGCTTGCTTCCAGGTTGTGTTTCAAAATGGCATTCTCCAAAATGTCTGCATCAGCTTCCAACGGCTGTCTTCAAAATGTCTGTCTCGGCTTCAGCTAGCTGTGAGCTCCTTCTGTCTGAGCTTATATAGTGTTCCAGTAAACTAAACAAGGCCCATGCTGAATGGGCGGGGCCACACCTCCATGGAAATTATCCAATCAGAGTTATCACTTACATTTGGGTGGGTCACATCTCCATGGACACTGAATCAGTAGGTTCCAACCCAATCCACACTAATACGTCTGCCCCCACAATAATGCATTAAAGAATATGACTTTTTCTGGGGGACGTAAATATACAAACTTGCACACTTCCCTTCTCCCAGAGGTCAGTAAGGTGGGCTGATAGTGGCTGAAAGCCCCAGCTCCCTAATCACCTGGTTAGTCCTCCTAGTGTGGCGAGCCACTAACCCTAAGACTGCAGCCCCTCCATTCCTCTCCTTAGCATAGGATCTATGAGGTGTGTTCCTAGGCACACCATGAATAACAGAAGACACTCCTATCACTGGAAAGTCCAAAGATACAGACGTTCCCTCTCTAGGAACTAGTGACAAAGACCAGTCACTTTTTTCATTATAATATATCCAGGGAAGATCCCTCCTCCCCCCAACATACTTATTTGTTCAGGAATAAGAGAGGAATGGATTTTAATGGACAGTTAGCAGTATGAGCAGTATGTACCAAAGATATTATTTATAAATAAAAAAGTATAATCAATATTACACATTGGTTGTGGATACATAAATATGATAGAGTGATTTTATTACCCCTTCCCCCATTTGCTTTTTAATTCAAAGTAATTTGTCTTACACATTTCCCAACCTTTTCACTACATAAACTATTCTTGCTAGGACCGTCAATTGTCCCCTAGTTGGCAAAGCCAATGAGTTTTATCATTCTTCATTTTACTTAACATCTCTTCAGCCACTGGCAATGTTAATCATACCCTCTATCTTCTCTTAACTTCCATGCCATTACTTACTCCTATATTATCTCCTACCTTGCTGATTGCTGTTTTATGAGATGCTATTCCTCAGTCCTCTCCATAAATGTTAGCCATTCTCTAGCATCAATATGCACAATCCCCAAATGGTTGCATTAAAGAAACACTAGGATAACTAAGTGTTTTTAAGCCCAATACAGAAGCAGTCACTTCTTTGTATCTCATGGTTCCACGGTTAAAATCAAAGTCTTTTAATCCCCAACAGCTCCTACTGGCACTTTAAGCACTGTCTATGTGGATAGATTGGTGCTAAATAGGCAACATATTCAGCATGAAAACTGAAAAATATCTTGCTAAATTCCACTGCTTCTTTTCTGGGTATCTAACCTTTGGCACCACTAAGCAGCTCTCCTTCCAAGAGTTGGGATTTAGAACTTTCCAGCTTTCTATTTTCTGATGTTAACTCTCACTGTTCCTGTCCCCCAGTCATTGCTTAAAAGCACACCACCATATATCTGAAAAAGCGTAAATATCTAGCTAAACCTTATTCATAGAATAGGGAATTTAGTTAATATACCTTACTTGGTTTGATAAATCAGTTCTTTGATTCTCTTTCTGACTTACTAAGTTGTAAGATATTTTTTTCTCTTCTAATTTTGACACTTGAAATTATTGTCCTTCTTAACTCTGTATAAATATATGGCAGGATGTTATCCTCATCTTGGCAGAGCTCTAAGTCCCCCATTTCAAATTCTGACAGAGAATTATCTTTCATAAATCACTAAAAACCCACCTCAGTTGGTAGACTCTTCCCACAGACCTCCAAATGACAATCTTGGGCTCTAATGCCCTCCACCCTCTTTTCCCCTGTCCTTATTTAATTTGTCCCCATAAAACCCACAAGTTTGTAAACAAATTTCCAGCTTCTTCATACATACCTCAGCCTCCAAAGCCATCATGCTGCCTACCTCAAATAACTCATTTCTTTATTAAATTACCAAATATTTATTTAGTAAAAACTGTGCCCCAAATGCTTTGTGCTGAATGCAAGAGTCACAGAGATGAAGAAGAGAGTGAAAAGCATAGAAGAGAGTCACCAAACAGATGGAAAGCAATAGCCTCTCAGGGGAGATGAAGGTTCAAGTGAATCTCAAATGATAAGTAGGTATTAGGCAAATGGAGAAGGCTTAAAAGGATGCTTAATGTGAAAAGAAGAGTATATGCAAAGGTAAAGCAACATAAGAAGGCATGAAGCCCTTGAGGAACTAAATGTTTTAATTTATGACTAAAGAGTAGTGCAAGCATGGGAAAGCAGCAGAAAACTAGGTTAGACAGATTGGCAAAGGAAAGCTTACAAGGGTCTCTGTATAATGTGAAAAGAGGTGCGACATTTATCCTGAAAGCTCTGAAGAACTAATGGACAATTTGAGAAGGGAAGTGACATGATCACATGTACAAAGAACTTTTGGATGGCAGTGATAAAGATCAATTCGATGGGGAATGGTATTGGAAGCAAGCAATTAGAAAGGAAATGAATAGGGAAGGAAATAAATGATGCTGTAGCATAAATGGGTAAAAGTTGGTAGAACTTTTCTATTAAGTGTAAGGAATGCTTTTCTAATGATTAGTACCCCAAAATGGTACAGTTTACTAGTGATCTTCTTTTTAAAAGGACTCAGTGCATGCCTAGATGACCATCTGGTAAGGATGGTGTGCCTATTTGGAGTATTATGTCCCCCCAAATCCATGTTTTTAATGCAACCTTCTAGTGGCAGACAGATTAGTGTTGATTAGATTGGAATCTTTAGATTAGGTTGTTTCCATGGAGATGTGACCCACCCAACTGTGGGTAATACCTTTGCTTAGATTATTTCCGTGGAGATGCGGCTCCACCCATTCAGCACGGGTCTTGATTAGTTTACTGCAGTCCTATAAAAGCTCACAAACAGAAGGAACCCAGAGCTGCTGCAGCCAAGGGAGACATTTTGGAGACAGCTGTTGAAAGCTGACTTTTGCTTGCCCAGAGTTTGCCCAGAGAAATTAAGAGAACACCCCCAGATGCCTGGAGAGGAACATCCTGGGAGAAAGCCATTTTGAAACCAGAACCCTGGAGCAGACTCCAGCCATGTGCTTTCCCAGCTAACAGAGGTTTTCCGGATGCCATCAGTGTTCTTCAGTGAAGGATGCCTTTGTTTGGGCACTTTTATGGCCCTAGGACTATAACTTTGTAACCAAATAAACCTCCTTTATAAAAGCCAATCCATTTGGGGTATTTTGCATAATGGCAGCATTAGCAAACTGGGACAGATGGGGTAGAACATAAGGGTAAGTACAAATCTAAAAAAAATAAATTAATTTAAACTTTTCCCTTATGCCAAAAGGGAAAGAGAAGGTCCCCCTCTTCTTTTTAGCATTTCCTTTTAGAAAACTTGAATTATAAGCGCTTTCTCTGTCTCTCTGAGATGTGTGCAAATCTTTTTTAAAAGCTCAGTAGCCTCTTGCCAATTTCATCCCACAAATGTCTTCCTTGGGGACCTTGGAGCCATCTCTCTAAAATGCAAAAATCAAAGAGGGTGAAGTCCTGTTAACTTGGAAGTTTAAGCCTAGGTGCTTGGCTCTCAGATGTAACTTCCTGCTTGTTAAAAGGATACCAGAAGTTTCATTTTTCCTTTGGATAAAGACAACATTTATGTAATGGATTGCATTTACCTGTCTATATAAAATGGTGAGATTCTTTGCAATCACTTTAGTGGACTGCCTGTGATGTATATTGCAGTATGATTTAATATTTATTCGATAATAAAGTTGTTTTCTTTCTTTCTTATATCTTATGGAGCAGAATTTCTAGATTGGCAGGAGATTTTATTTTTCATTACAGTTCCCCAATAAAAGATTTTTAAATTGTATAGAACACTAAATTGGCTAGCTTCTAAGGCCATCTAAAAGTTCAAAAGATCTATATCAATGTATTGTATTCTATATTTTGGTAGATTGCATTTCCATAATGACCACGAAAATATCTCCTATTCTTAATATTTGTTTTTGCAATGTGACCTTGACACTCTCCAACCCAGAGGCAGAGACTACCTACTCCCTTTGAAAGTAGACTCTCTCTGTTTGACCAACAGAACATGTCAGAAGTGATGTTCTTAGATTTTTTAGCACTGGCATTAAGAAGGCCTGAAAGCCTCCATTTTTCAATTCTTAGGAGCCCGGAGTCATCCTGTAAGATGTCTTAACTACCCTACAGGATAGGTCACTTGAAGATCAAGAGGCCTTGGGCCGGCATGGAAAAATGTAAGAATCTCAGCTATTTCAGTCTCCCAACTGAATACAGACCCAACCTCTCCCAAAAGTTAAATGCAGCCAATCTCTGAATGACATGGATAAGACCCACAGAAAAAGTACCCTCTTTAAGCCTAGCCCAGATTGGAGAATTGTATACAAATAAACGGGTTATTGTTATTTAAGTTATTAAGTTTTGAGATGGTTTGCAATGCAGCAATAGATAACAACAACAAAAAAATAAATTGGTACCTGGGAGTGAGATGCTGCTATAATAAAAACCTAAAACATGTGGTATTAGCTTTGTGATTTGTTAGTGGACAGAAGCCTAATGTTATATAAGGAGACTATTAGTGGGGCTTTAAATGAAGTGAGGAAATTACTACTTCATGCACCAGGGAACATCATAGGAGAAGAGGGTATACAAGTTATGTACAAGCAGCACAATTAGTTAAAATGGACTGCAATAACATGGAATATCAAAAGGGTACCAGTTGAACTTACAGATCTGGCTAAGGAGATTTCCATACAAAATGCTAAAAGTGCCACGTATCTTGTTTTCACCATGCATTGCAAAATACTGGAGGAGTAAGATGATCTAAAGGAGGAACTGTTCCATTTTCAAGCAGAATTTAATGACAATACAAAGAGCCAGGACTTGCTGGAATCAGAAATAAAATTGTTTCTCATCCACAGTCTCCTTCAGCAAATAACTGTCAGAATAAAAAAGCTCTCAGTTCAAAGACTGAATCCACACTGTTGTAATAAAGATGAAAGCAAAGGTGTACTCTGAGACCCTTTGTTAAGATGTTAAAAAGACATAAAGAGGTGCTTACAGAACAGTTTAGCCAGACAAATGGGATCCTAAGAATCCAAAGGGAATACCTCAGTGACTCACCTAGACAGAAGCCTTTTTAAGAAAATCGTCCCACAGCATCCTGAGTAAAAGCAGAGAGAGGCTTATCTCAAAGATATTTATGGGTATGGATTGTGTCAAATAGTGAACATATAGTTTGACACACAGGAAAGCCTTAACTTTAAAAGAAATTGCACTTTCATTGGCTGAAAAATACAGGCATTTCAAAATAAAAGGTTGCCTCTGGATCTCCAAATTCCTTTGGGAAGGTAAAATGCTGAGGAAGTTCTTCAGCTGCAACAAAAAACATTTTCTTACATTTAAGGAAGATTTATTCAGAAGCAGAGTGAAGAGCAACAAAGAAGCAGAACTCTCAGAGCAGAGCTGCCCTAATCAAGGAACCCACAACATCTGCCTAGCTGGGTTTCAGAACTGCTATTGATCAATGACTTCTACATGCCTTCTGCCCTTCCGCCCTCCACTTTTGAATATGTCTGTCTGTTGAGATCATCCTATCTTTGCCACTTCGTTGAATGTTGGTTAAAGGGAAGGCAAATCAATTGTCTTTTCAGTTTACAAGTCTTTGAATTAAGAGGAGCTACATCCAAGGAGCTGCATCAGATATGATTTAGAAGATAAGGTGATGGACTTCAAGCTAATTATGGAAGGGGATGAGACTTGTGTGATAGAACGGAGTATTTTGCATGTGGGAGGGATTTAAATTGATATGGCCAAAAAAGTAGACCATTGTAGACTGTATTCACAAGGATGGTTACAACAATATCTTTCATTCCACAAGTCTTTCTGCAATGTGATATTAATATTCCTATGTTGTAAGAATTAAATGAACAGGATGATGTGAAATTAAGAAAACATAGGTAACATACTTACATCCTAAATTAAATCATACCCAGTGCTGATAATGTAAATGAGAAAAAGAATATGAAACAACAAATGTTTCTGATATAGCTAATAAATGATAGTGACTCATTTAATCTCTATAACATAAATCTTTATAATTCATATTTCTACTGCTTCTTTTAGAGAGTAATTGAATATGTGTATATACTTATAAAGAGGATATAAAATAAAATTTTAAAAGGCAAAGAGATTATGACAGACCATATGCTTTTTCTGGTTGAGTACCCATTATTTTTACATAGAATATTTCTCATTCTCTTCTTCATTTTCCAATTTCTTTATCCTGTTATTTCTGTTTATTATCTTTCCTTTTTAAAATCACCATATTCTATTTATGCATTTCTATTTTTCCTGTCTTCTTTTATCACTACTTTACATTATTCTCACCAAACTAAAATACGGCATAATAGACAATCACAAATATCAGTTTGAACAATGCTAAAATTTCAAATAACATATAAAATATTAGGAATGAAATATTTGCCTCAAAGAGGCCCACACATTTTTTTTTTTAGAGGGAGGGTCTATTATTCCTTGATATTGGACTAGCTGCTCTTTCTGGGTTTTCATTTTTAGTTCTCTAATTTGTGTTTAAATTCCATGAGGCAATATGCTATCTCATTCTTTGAGCTTGACATAGTACACAGCTCAGTTTGCAAGAAACAATTTTGCAAACTCAGAAACTCAAAAGATCTCAAAAACTATGTAAATACAGATAAACACTATATTAATGACCTGTATTTCTAATGTTTAAAAGAAATTCAGTTTCTCAGTGTAACCAAGAAGTTAGGATTTAACTAATGATTATGACCACCGAATCATTATATAAATATTCCTTTTTACCTTTGAGTGAATTAGAATAGCCAGAAGGAAATGCCTGAAATTACTGAATTGTAATCCAGTTGCCTTGATCTTTGATAATGATTTTATAGCTATAGCTTTCATCTTGTGATGAATCACCATGTGATTATAAAATCCAGATACTCCCTTTATCCATTTATTTTAGAAATGTGTTATCATGAGCCCCTGCCCCTGCCCAATGTTAATGGAAGAACTTGAAACAGCCCAGAACAAACTACTGACTTGGTTCTAGCAAATTCCATTCCTTTACATTTGTAAATTGTTTCTGCCTATACTTGCTATTGAAAGGGTAACCCCATCTCCCCTCCTTTCATCTTATACTTGCTATTGAGAAGATAACTCTATCTCTCCTCCTTCCTGCCTATACCTGCAATTGAAAGAAATGATAATAACCCCATCTCCCCTCCTTTCTGCTTACACTTGCTATTGAAATGGTAATGACTTCATCTCCCTTTGTTAGAATCCATAAAAACCTTGAACTCCTTAGATTCAGAGAAACAGATTTTTAGGTCCATAGGCCATCTGATATCCTGCTTTCCACCCAGCAATAAACTCTTTTCCTTTTTGAAACCCCATGTCTTAGGAATTGGTCATTTGAGCACATCAGGCAGAGATCTCACTGCTTTTAATTGGTAACACCAACAGCAACAAACTTATTTTGCTAAATATTTCAAAAATGAAATATTCCAAAAAGGAATGTTTAGGACAAAATAAGAAAAATAAGTAATGGAAAAACAAAATAAGCAAAATTTCAAGTTCCTATTGAATTCTGTCTAAGGAGTTTGGTAAGGAAAAAAAAAAAAAAGCCAAAGTAATTTCTTTATTGAGCTTATTAAGTTCTGTATATATCAATAAGTAGCCATTCACTGCATGTGGCTACATGTTTGCAGACTTCTTTCTTATGAGAGTAGAGAAAGAACTGTTCTAAGTTCTCCAGTTCATAGCCACAGTCCACAAATGCTAAAAATAATTCACCCACACACATACACATAAGTTGATAAGAAAAGAGCAAATGCATTTTATAAATTATATGTGGCTAACAAGGCATATTTCTTTAAGAGTATCATTTTTTATTTTCATTTTATTAACTTGAACTTGAAATTTCTTAAAAGAATCTCTTTATATGCCCAAAAAGGAAGAACAATTTTTCAATCAGAATATAGAGAATAGCAAAAATAATTAGCAATTTTTCATTTGATTTTAACAATTATAAGTTCTTGCTTATAATCAATATGGAGTTTTAACAGTTAAACAGAGTGCCTTTTGTATCTGTAGTCAGACAAAACGGAGCTGCCATAGGCAAAAAAAATATATTAAACATGCTCCCTGAGACACATGCTGAACTGAGAATTACACAGCATGCATCTAGACTCAAAGGACTGTGATTTGCTTTTGAGTCAAATATTTCCTGCTGCTTGAAAAAAATGTAAGCTCTGTTTCATGAAAGCTTTAACCTGAGACTTGCTGCACTGCCATAGTCCCTAGTGAAATATGCTGCATAATCTAAAAGGTAGCAAGAAACATTTAGTTTAGATAATAAAATGATCTTTCTGTTGCAAAGTCATACAACATGCCCTCTATAATTGTGTAGGTATCTGTGCAGTTCAAAACATTTTCTCAGAAGCATCCTAACTCGGAAGGAAGTTCCCACAGAGCAATATGTGTATCCCAGTGGTTTGTGAATCATTTCTCTTATCTAATAATCTCTTACAAACATAAGAGGTACAACTCTCTTTAACTCTCCTAAAAGGTGAGACTCACCATTGGGCATTCATTTTTTCTGCCAAAGATTTCCTGAAGTTTTGTTTGCTTTTCTGCTTTTACAGTTTAGATAGAAGCTCATCACTCCATGAGGGAAGAGACACCAATGTTCATAATAAAATGCCAGACAATATGATAAAATAAAACTTTAATGATTAATCCATTTTTTTAATTTAAATAGAACTTCTTATGAATTTTTTACCTACGACAAAAGAAGCATTATTCACGATGATTTATAGAGGACAACTAGCATTATTAAAAATAAAAATGAGGAAACAGTTTTGAAACTTTATTTATTTAAATTTACTTCTCAAATATTAAGGAGAATTGAATGGAAAAGAACACATGCAGTCAGCTTATATAATTCTGATTACTTGCCAATTTGACCTAAGAAAAGCCAGAAATTAATCATGCAAACTGTTAATATACACACCCCTTACTATGCATCCAATCACAGTCATTTCATTATGGGATCTAAGGGTACTAGTAACAATAATAAATGTCAATTGTTTAACATTATTCCTCATTATTGTACAACAATATAAACAAAGTATGTAAGATCAATAAAAATTCTCCAGTTAAGTATTCATGTAACAGGAAAAGTCAATATTTGTCTTCCTTAGCATATATTTTCCAAATTATTTTTCAAATTTTGAGGATACATTTACCAATAGAAATCTTTTAAAAGAGAAAGGTATACATTTCCTTTTATTTAAAGTCTTCAATTAAAAAAAAAACATACATTTCTGCTTATTTCTTTCCATTAGCTAGTTAAGTTAATTTGAATTATACTTAATACAAAATTATTACTTGGAAACTAAAATTAAATTATTATTACACAGTGCTAATTTTTTTTTAATTTTAGCATTGTAAGTAGTAATACTCTAAGTGTCCATGCCACATTTGTTACCTTGCCTTCTTTATGCTACACTGTTAGAGAACTATGGTATGGTATATCTGTCAGGGAAATGATTATGATTTCAAAAATTAGGTCACTCTGGTGGACATTCTTACACACTATATAGATAACACTTTTTAGGTTTTAATATATTGGAATAGCTAGAAGTAAATACCTGAATCTACCAAACTCTAACCCAGTAGCCTTGACTCTTGAAGATGATTGTATAACAATGTAGCTTACAAGTGGTGACAGTGTGATTGTGAAAACCCTGTGAATCACACTCCCTTTATCCAGTAGATAGATGGATGAGAAGAAAAATGAAAAATAGGGTGGGATGGGGGTGGTGATTTGGGTGTTCTTCTTTTCTTTTTATTTTTTATTCTGATTCTGATTCTTTCTAGTGTATGGAAAATGTTCAAAAATAGATTGGGGTGATGAATGCACAACTGTAAGATGGTATTGTGAACAGTTGATTGTACACCATGGATGACTGTATGGTATGTGAATATATCTCAATAAAACTGAATTTTAAAAAAATTGATAAAGAAAACACAAATTAGCAAAGTATCACTAAAATTTTCCATTCTGACCATATTCATTTAGATAGTCTCTCCTGATTCCCCTATTTTTCCTTATCTCTAAGTTGTCCATTATTTATACCTTCTTTTGTTGCCTTAATTCATGGAGGCTGACACAGTTCAAAGGTGACACAGCTTGAAATCCAGTTCCCTTAATTTCATGCAGGAAGGGGAACAGAAAGAAGCAGTTATAGACAGCCCCGACTAAGCCAACACTACCGAAAAGTCAAAATCCTGTAGGACCCTTTCTTTTTCCTGAAAACTGGGTATATATGATTAGGGCATATGTTTATAAATGAAGGAATTTCTAGAAACAAATAATCTAGTCCTTGTGGAACCATTTAGGTCAGGCATTCAGACTCAAATAACGACCCAATTTTTGTTTCTGAAGGAAGCCACACTGACCACATTTATATTTCAAAGACTGTGTTCATAAGAAGTACTACTGCTTAGGTGGTTGAAGTGTTTTTAAAGGTGTGTGTCATGATCATGTAAGGCATGAAAAGAATTTTTATAAAAGGTTCACGTGCATCAATTTTTATATTATGAAGCTTAAGATTAAAAAAACTCCTCATAAAGATCTGCTTTAGCATTTGAGAAGACATTTTGTTGTTGTTGACTACATGTAACAGTGCTGAATGTTGCAGTTATTTAATTATAAAGGCCTTTATCAATAATCACAAAACAAGTACTTTCATGTTTGAAACAAAAAGAAAAGGCATAATCACATAGCTTAAAAAAATCGTACTTTGTAATTTCCGCAGCAAAATCTAAAGATGGAAAAGTAAAAAGCAGACTGAGAAAATTATCATAGTGGTCTTGAAGTCTTCAATAAATAGCTATGCATTTTAACTAAAATGAGAAACCAAGAAATAAAATACACTGATTGTGCAGATTGCTGATTTATTTTTAAATATTACCTTATTAAAAAAAAGTAAAACACAATGCATGGACTTCCTGGTAAAGATGGAGTATTAAAACAAGATTGAAAACCTCCCTCTCTTGATATTTAACAAAACGAAAAATAGAAGAAATAAGAGCACAATACACACACACACACACAAATACACACACACACACACACACACACACAAGGAAACTCACCAGCAGAATCCAAACCCACGAAAGGAGAACAATGAAATGTCAAACCTAAAAAAGTAGCAACCAAGGCTAGAAACCAATGATCTCATTACAGAACAGCATCACGCCTTGCCCCATTTCCACCACCAAAAGCAATACTTAGAAAAGTATGAGTCAAGAAAACCCTGCAAATTCTCATCAATACTTTCCAATTTGACTGCAACAGTGTGAGGGAGTGGCTCAGAAGTCCTGGGAAAAGTCAGGTTAAAAATGTATGCATGAGGTACACGAGAAACATGAGCAGGGTAAGAAAGTGTCTAGGAGTTTCCATTTTCCAAGGTACTGTACTGAGTTAGTAAAAGAGCCAAAAACTATGGCAGTGCAATACCTTTAGCTGGGATGAGTGGATCCTGACATGGCAATTAATAAAATAATTTTCTAAAAAAGAAGCCTGGTCACACAGAATGGATAATACTCAGCTACTGCTGAGGCCTAGCTCTTCAACAATTCATTCAATCATTCTTTTATTCATTTTTTTCATTCATTCAACCATTTTTTAATGAGCACGTACTATGATCAGGCAACTGTTCTAGGCATTATGACAACAGCAGCAAAAAAAAAAAAAATTTGTCAAAAATCCCTAATTTTACATTTTAATAATGAGAGCCAGATATTAAAAACAAACAAAAACAGAGTAAGTCTACAGCATATTTGAATGTGATAAATGGTATGTAGAAAATTAAAGAAGAGAAGAAAGAGGGCCTGGGGGTGGAGGAGTTTCAATGTGGTAGTCAGGGAATTCCCCTCTGAGAAGCTGACAAATGAGCAAAGACTGTAAGGAGTGAAGGAGTGAATGTATGTGTAGAGTAATGTACGTGAGTCTACACAGTAATGTATGTGTAGAGTAATGTATGTGTAGAGTGAATGTATGTGTAGAGTAAGGTGGGTATTCCAGGCAGCATAAATAGCAAGTGAAAGACGGGTGAGAACCAGCAAGCCCGACATTGCCACTCACATGAAGTGAGCTAGGTGGAAGGTAGGAGATGAGATATATGGGTAATTGGGCTGGGGGTGGAGGTGGCCATAATACATATAACCTTATCTCATTGTAAATATTTTGGCTTTTACTTGGAATGAGAAGTGCAGCCTTGGAGTGTTTTGAATAAAGAAGAGACTTGATCTAACCCATTTTTTAAATGAAACACTCTGACTACTCATTAAAGCCAGAAAAATTGTTACATTTTAATTCATTCATTTTGTATTCATTTACTACCTGGAGTAAATTATAGGGAAATACTTTGTATAAACTATTTGGTTACCAAGGGGATAGTTCAAATGAAAAGGGAATATAACAACTTGATTATTTTCTTTCCTTTGCACAGCTTTTAAGAAAATGAATTGGGATCTCTACAATGGTAGGCTAGAAGGGTTCATACTAGCTCATAGAATGATTGTTAAATTTTCAGAAATTCTGTCAGCTGATTGTTTAGCCATTAAAAATTTAAATCAGCTATAATGGAATTATTTATATCACAGAATTAGTCAAATGCTACAAACAGCACTTTTTTTTTTTTAGGTGAGCTGGTTGACTAACATGAACATTGGTTCCCTATCATCTTCAAAAAGGGCCCAATAAGTTATTGTTTTTTTAAGACCATTATGAACTCACAGATTTAAACATATTTCATTATATTTACTGTAGCTAAAACTTTGGCTATATTCCATCATAAAATTAATTCAGCAGCTAATAATATTAAATGTGATAGATGATATATTTAATATTAATTTAGATTTCTTTTCAGTAAGGAGATTCTACTTTTTAAAAATGATTACTTTAAAAAAATGTACTCATTTGTAAACAGTTAAGAATAGCAGGGAAAGAGAATGTATATTCCAAAAATGTATCATCTAATCATAAATTCTATTAATATTCATTATTTCTTTCTAACATTTTAGTATATGTTTTTAAAAGTTAAAATCAACTTATGATTAATTCTGTTTTCCTTACTTTATGCTGTAATGTACATACTTTCCTAGTTTTATATACCCAATAAGCATCATTTAATAAGCTAATCTACTATATGGAAATAACAGTGCAATCATTATGAATTTGTTGAATATTAAAATATTTTTTAAATAGTCACAAGTATATATAATTATATGAGGAATGTCTTTGTGCTCATAGCTCTTTCCTTCCTATTTTCTGGTTATTTCCTCAAAATATATCCTAGAATTTGGATTATGTGGAAAAAAATTAATTTCTTTAAGATTCTTTCTACATATAACTAAAATTGTTTTACAGTTTATACTCTACCTAACTGATTCCAGTTTTGACATGAAAACTTACACTTCTGCATTTACATAAGTTTTATAGAACTTGGGGGAAAGGAATGTGGGAACAAAAGAACAACACTGAAAAATAATGAGAAAAATTGAGAAAGTGCCCATGGGAAATAATGTGTGAGAAGTAACTTCTCTCATACTTTTTAAACTCTAAGCTCTGTTCCATATAACCAATTATTATATTCAGTAGAAAGAAAACTTTTTTTTTTTTTTTTGGTTAAACTTCCTACTTTCTAGGACCTTAAAGTCTGAATGTTCTGTTTTATCAATCTATACTGCCATTTGAAGAATAGGAAAACAACAGCCAAAATCTCATACAATGCAGCAGATTAGATATGAATGTATTTACACGGAATTTCCTATGGGATTGTTAAATGCACACAAAGCAAAAAGAAATGTGCTTGAGGTTAAGTTAAAGAGAAATCCATTTGCCTTATGAATGGTTAAATGTCAAAAGAAAAACCTACTATGTTCCAGGGACTGTTCTATGGCTACTAATTTGACGTTTTACAATTCTGAAAGGAAGTTATTGTTGTCATTATTTTACAGACAAGGCAAGTCCAACATTCATAAGGATTATGCTTGCCCAAAGTAACAAAGATAAAAAAGTGGAGGGGAGTCACAAATAATGGTATATTCCACAGCATTTCTTAATTTGGATAATCTGATTAGAACCTGTGGTAATTTGAATGCACCCCAGAAAAACATTTTCTTAAATTTAATCCATTCCTGTGGCTGTGAACCCATTGTAGGTAGGACCTTTTGATGAGTTTACTTCAGTTAAGGTGTGGCTGGATAAACTGGGAGTATTTTGAATAACTCACCCTCTCCAAGTAGCATTCTTCCTGTTTTTATAAGTGAGTACCCTCAGATGCTCTTTGCTTGAACCCCTTTCAATGAACAGCATTAGTAAATTGTACTCTTCAAGACAGTTCGCGTAACTCAAAACATGAAAACAGAAGTTGACAGTCCTTGACTGGAGATTTCTGGGGATAATAGTTATTGAAAAGATAATAGTTGGAAAGAAAGAAAAATAAAAAAAAGCAAAGAAGCGTTCAGTACAGAGGAGTATAGAGTGAGAAAAGCAGTTTTAATTAATACTGTGCTGGAAAATATAAAGCTTCAGAATTCTATATAGCATTATTTTGACTGCTATGCATTAAACTTGCTCACCAATATTGGCCTAATAATGTGTTATCTATTGCCAATATATAATATTGGTATCTATTCTGTATTCATTGCATATGCTTTGAATAATCCATTTTCTATTTCTTACTCCTCATCTCAAAACGAAAAAATAATCTAACTTCAGATAAGTACTACTGTGTTCTGTAACTTCAGGGACACACTGTATTCTAACTAAATGGTGCCCCCTGGAGTTGTGCAATGGGCAGTCTTAACCTAGAGATCCAGATTCATTTTTAAGAGGTTTTTCAATAAAATTGACTAGCCACTATTTTTGCAGTTATATCACTCTTGCTACTATGGTTAGCAATAACATATTTTTTAAGGCAATATGTTCAATGCAGCAAATAAAATACTTTGTAGTACCTGAAATATATATTCTCTTGTATATATGTTCTCTAATATAGAGTGTTTATTCATTCAACAGACTTTTTTTAACCCTTAGTATATTCCAGGCACTCAGGATACAAAAATGAATGACACCTTCACTGTACCCAAGAGACATCTTCACTTGATGCCATCAAACTTCCAATCATGAATTTGCTTTTTTCTGATTATATGCTCACCAAACCACCTTTTGATTATCATGCAGTTTCTCACATGGTGCCTAAGGATAAAGTGTGCTAACTGGAAGACTCAAGTGTCTGGTCACCTTGGTAGTTGTATTTCTTGTAAATTTATAAACTGCCACCTTGATTACAATTAGGCTTCCCATGTAGTTTGCCTTATTTGGTACCTTTAGTAATTATCGTTGTTACTGTAAATTGACATTTGGGTTTTTTTTTATCAGTTTCATGAGCTTCATTAATGTGAGTCTGTCCACAAATTTTTTTCTACCATTGGTATAATGGAAAA
The DNA here is from genome assembly GCF_015220235.1 of Choloepus didactylus. Lineage (NCBI taxonomy): Eukaryota > Metazoa > Chordata > Mammalia > Pilosa > Megalonychidae > Choloepus > Choloepus didactylus. The sequence continues at coordinate 105,387,180 of NC_051309.1, forward strand.
TAAAATTTCTGAGATGGAATAACTGAGACCCAAGTCTTGAGCCATGGTACATTTACTAGGGTAGTGCCACATTTTATGACCTCATGGGAATTACCCATATATACTTTCCTAGGTAATTCACTTCTTGCTTTGGATCAGCTGAATCAATTATGTATTTGAGAGTAAAGAAGTTCAAGTTAAACACTAGAACTTCTGAAGCAATTGCAACTATCACATGCAAATATGTAGTTTTAAAAATTAAACCTATATTTTTATAGTATGTTAAGAAATTATTTACCTCAAAATAAGACATTATTTGGATTAGGAGAAAGTAGAAAATCCCTGGAATTTAATGTCTTCTATATTTGTAATACTGTGTTACTATGAACTATGATTTGTTTTATTTTCTAAAAGTAGTGAGAAGTTTTTGTTATTTAAATTAAAAGAATTTTAGTAAAAAAAAGTTGAGTAAGTATGATTTGACTACATGAGTGATATGAAACTAAAAATAACTCATCAATTAATTTAAATTCATGATAAAATGTTTAGAAAGCTTCAGATGCAAATTTATATAATACAGCAAACATTTACATTTAAGTTTTCTAGGTAAAACTTTATTCCTCCTTATGAACTTTAGATATCCAATCTACAAAAATGAGGTAGATTGAAGTACTAAATTTTAATTAGGTTCAGAAAAATCTTGTAAGAAATTGTAATAGTATCATACCTTAAGAAAACCATAAAGAACAGTGACATTTCATTAGCACATTGTTCAGCAAATCATAGAATAGTATCAAATAGGAAAGAAAAGTGTAATAAAGAATAGCTTAATTAGGATTTGTGGCTTATGAAATAAAAAATAATAAATCAAAAATTATGCCTTATTTAGATGTTAACTTTAGAAAGTTACGTATGGAATTTGATTTTAAATCATGATAAATTTGCACTTTCAATGATTTTATGTATGGGCATACAATATAAAATGTTGCTATCATTTTCACCATTTTGCCACTTATAAGAGATGAAAGAGGGCACCCTCTTCAAAAGGAGAAAATAGTTTGTGCTTCACAATTATAAATGCTATCATAATAGTCTACTTCAGGTAATAACTCTTATTCAACTGGTTATTAGAATTAACTCTTGAAAATTTACCAACATTTGAACCTTAGCAATTGTTTTACAGATATCATTAAGTGCCCACTATGAACAGAACACTCCGCTAAGCAATGTAAAGATAAAAAGAGGTGGAATGTTCTAGGCAGCTACCGGGGTAAGTTGATAAACTTCTTCCAGGGCAAAAATTGTGCCTTTGAGACTAAATTATACTTTGATATGGAGAGAGAGTGGATGCTGGAAACCTTTGTAACAAGCCATTTTAAATATTTCAGGCAACAAGTAGTAAGAGTTTGAATTGGGATTATGGTGACTGAAAAAGAGTAAAAGCTACGCAACAAGACAATAAGCTTCTATTAATTTGTTTCCTAGTATGGACAGGCCTACCTCATTTTAATGCACTTCATGGGTACTGCATTTTTTACAAAATTGAAGGTTTTTCCAAAAGGATGTACTCACTTCATGTCTCTGTTACAATTTGGTAATTCTCACAATTTTTCAAACTTCTTCATGATTATTATATCTGTTATGGTGATATATGATCAGCAATCTTTGATGTTACTATTGTAATTGTTTTGGGGCACCACAAACCATGGCCATATAAGGTGGCAAAATTTACCGATAAATGTGGTGTGTGCTCTGACTGCTCCATTGATGGGCACTCCCCCAGCTCTCACCTCTACTCAGGCCTCCCTGTTCCTTGAGATGCAACAATACTGGAGTTAGGCCAATTAATAACCCTACAATGGCCTCTAAGTGTTCAAGTGAAAGGAAGAGTCATATGTCTCTCAATTTAAAAAAGCTAAAGTTCTTCAGGCAAATGAAAAGTGCCACTCCAGTGAACACATGAATGATAAGTGAAACAGCTTTATTGCTGATATGGTGAAAAATTAAGCAATACAAGCATATGGACAAATGATACAGATATTGAAATAATCCAAGAAGAACATTAAAATAACTAAAATTTCTATGTTATTAAAAATTAAGTAAAAGATTAACAAAAATGATAGAAAGTTGAAAAATTTCTTGAAAGAACCAAAATTTGTAAGTATCAAGTATATATTTAAAAATTGATAAAAGTACAATATCTTTTTTCAATGTAAATCTCATTGGATGAGGTTATGATAAACTGGACAGAGAATACAGGATTTAGTGAACTTTTTAAAAAGCAAGTCAAAAGAATATTGGAGTGGAAATAGAATGGAAAAAGCATGGAAAGTAGAGAATAGAGTGTTAAAGACGTGTGGGACACAGCAAAGATCTAATATGTGTATTAGCTCACCCAAAGCAGATGGCAGAGAGACTGGGACAAAAGCAATCTTTGAGGAGATAATGCCCAAGATTTTTCCAAAACTGATAAAAGGTATCAATCTACATATTCAGCAAAGAAATAAGAAGATAATTAGAGCTGAGAAAAGTGGTTACAATACAAAAAATATTAAAATAAGTTCTTCATGCTTTAAGAAAAATGGTATCAACCAGAAAGAATATTATATATAATATAAAATTATACATATATTTAAAATGAGATTTTTATAAGAATTGTCTTATAAAAGACAACTGTGGGGATGGGCAAGTCCAAATTCCATAAGGCAGCCTGCAAGCTGGGAACTCTGATGAAGGTTTCTGATTAATTCCCCAGGAGATGCTGGCTGGCTGAAGTAGAGATGGGAATTCTCTCTTCTGACTGCTGAAATTATCACTTCTACTTTTAAAGCCTTCAAATGATTGGGTGAGATATCTCTCATTTTTGAAGGCAATAGTTAATGGTAGATGTAATCAGCCATAAATGCAGTTGAGTTACTGAGGATGTAAGTCAATGAAACATCCTCACAGTAACAATCAGGCCAGTGTTTGCTTGACCAAACAACTGGGCACCGTCACCTGGCCAAGTTGACACATGAACTAAAGCATTACACCTTTTAAAAACAACACTATTTTGTCTTGTAGTATGCATAACATAGATAGAAGAAAAATGTATGACAACAGTACAAAACTGGGGTGGAGGTCTAAATGAAGCAAAGTTTTGTAAGGTTTTAGCATTATTTGGGAAACGCTAATAGCACAAACTTAGGTAGACTAACAAGTAAAGAATGCATACTGATAAGCACAAAAAAGGAATACAGGTAAGAAATGCAAGAATATATAGCAATATAGCCTAAAAGCTACCAGAGGGCAGAAATGCAATAATAAAAATACTTGAACAATCTAAAAGAAAGAGAGAAAAAGAAATAAAAACAATAAAAAGCACTAGGAAGAATAGAAAATATATATCAAGATGGTAGATTTGACCACAACTATATTAGTAATTCCCTCAAATCAAAATGCACTAAAACTCACAATTAAAAGACAGAAACAGGCAGAATGAATTTTTAAAAAAATACCAAACTATAAGCTACTTATAAATGCTAAGATTTGTTTTTTAAGTATGAGGACAAAGAAAAAAGAAAGTAAAAGAATAGAAAAAAATATACCATATAAACACTAATTAAAAGGAAGGGGTTCAGCTATATTAGTATCTTACTAAGAAGACCTTAAGACAAGAATAATTACTACAATAAAAAGAGGAATAATTCAAAATAATAAAGGATTAATATCAATAAAATATAAAGCAATTCTTAATAGCTAAGATCCAAAATACATAAACAAAATGTTGAGAGGAGTGAGATGAAAGAGAGAAATCCACAATCATAGTAAAGTGGTAGAAGAAACAGAAAAAAAGCAATAATATTATTGAAGATTTGAAAAACATGATTAAATAGCTTTACCTAATGGCATATGTAGAATATTATGCACCAGACCTGTAGAATAAAAATTACTTAAAAGGGCAAGTAGAACATTCACCAAGAAGTATCAACAGAGGATCATTTGCCATAAAGATAGGAGGCATCAAGATAAAAATATATAGACGATACTGCAATGCAATTAATTTCCAGTATAAAAAAGAATGTTCAAGGATTGACAGAATTTAGCAGGAAAAAAAGATAAAAAAAGGCATTCCAGATATAGAAACTTGTGAAAAACATGCATATTTTGAGAGTTTTGAGTAGTTTTTAAAGTTATAGAGTAGTCACTACATATGGAAGGTAGAGATAGATGAATCTAGAATAACGTCCTGCCACCCATGACCCTGACTCAAGAAGTTGGCCTCCCTGGGAGACTGGCCATGGCAGGATTTCCTCCTCTGCTCTTTTGTATTCTATGTGCTGTGTAAGTAATAAAGTGGTCATTTGCTGCAAATTTTGCTGTGCTTGAGCCTGTGTTCCCACGATGCACTATATAGCAACTCACTCCTCAGATGTCTATGGGATCCCCAGCTGAAACTATTTAGTGTTAATTCAATATGTAGCTTGAAGCACATGAGAAAGAAGTGGACTGGATAAACAGTTTTGGGACTCATCAATAGCTAAAGCCATGATAGTCACTGGACCATCTCAGGGTCCAGACAGGAGAAGAAAGGTAAGAAGGGAGGTGAGGCAATAGGAGAGGATGAAAGCAAAGGAAAAGGAGGGAAAGTTCAGGAAGAAAAGGGAAAAGAGGGAAAGAGCAAAGGAAGGAAGGGAAGGGTAGAGAAGGGAGAGGGAAGAGTGTTCTTGTGATTTGAAAATAACAGTAGTAGCTATCACTTATTGAGGGCTCACTATGTGCCAGACATCATAATAGGCCTTTAAATGAATTTGTTTTTAAATTTGATCCTCACAAAATCAAACAGAATAATGTAGGTATGGTAGACTGAATCATGCCCCCTCCCCCCAACAAGAGACATGTTCAAATCTTAATCTCCAGTCCTGTGTGTGTGAACTCATTTGTAAATTGGATCTTGAAGATGCTATTAAGATGACACCAAACTGAATCAGGGTAGGTCTTAATCCAAAATAACTGAAGTCCTTATAAGCAGAGGATATTTGGACATAGTCATTAGAAACCATAGAAGAAAACAGTAGATTGCCATGTGAAGGAGGCAGAGATGCAGCTATAAGCCAAGAAACACCGAGGATTGCCTGAAAGCCACTTCCAGAACCCTACAAACATTGAAGAAAGCATGATCCTGCCAACATCTTGATGTTTGACTTTTAGCATCAACATTGTAAGTCAATAAATTCCTTTGTTCAAGTCAGCCAGTTTGTGGTATTTTGCTATAGCATCCCTGGCAAACTAAAATGGTAAATAACAATGCGTCAAAAACATATTCATTGGATTCAATTATTGAAGGGAACAGTTAAATCCAGTAAATTGGGACTATTCTTTACAGCCTGGCCAAGAAGGAAGGGAAAGGGATAGGGATACACAGTAGGTAAAAATACTTTGTTTTTATTCCAAAAATCCTAGAGTCATGCATATATTGTATGCTGAAGGAAAACTAAACAGCTGGAGAGGTTAAAGAAACATGAGAAAGGAAAAATTGAATGAGGGAGTAGTCTGAAGGAAGGGGACACAGAGGAAAGAGAGGGTTGAAAATACAGGAGCCCTGAGGGGATGGTGTTTGCAGGACTGGGATGCGTGTGGTCCTGAAGCCCACGTAGGGACTCTCTTTTCTACTAAGAAACTGGATACCCAAAGACTTATCTATAAAGGGAAGAACTGAAGAAATTTCTACCTCAGACCTGTATTTTCTTATGGAAGAGAAAAATGTGAGGTGCATTTTATTACCTATTAGTTTTCATAAAGCATATGCTTCTGATTACTTAATCTAATGGTAAACAAAATTCCAAATCATTCACATTTCTTTTTATGATTCCTTAGTATCAAGAGTACAGGCTTTTATAGACTTGTAAACACTTTTTGTAGACATTTACATAAAAGTTAAAAATCCTAGTTCTTTGGGCCTGTTGGTTCAAATTTTCTTTTCAGTCCTCATTACCTTGTACTTATATTCCTCCTTTTTACCAACAAAAAATACACACACAATCAAGCCTGAATTTCTTTAGGGGTTGCTCCCCACTTCTAAAAATATCACTGCCTTTCAATTTCCTGTTTAAGGGCAATAATACGTGTGTGTGTGTGTGTGTGTGTGTGTGTGTGTGTGTGTGTACACACATACATATATATGTGTAGTTATATATAATTATCTTAATCAATGTGTTCTCTTTCATTTGGATGACTGGGGATGCAGGGTGGCTGGGGGAATGGTCACTGACTGGAATATCTTATCTAAAAGTTCATAGAATGGTACGAATAGGAACACTTACGATGATTTTAAAAACATGCTGGGTCTTTAATCCTAAAGTCTCAGTGAAATCAAGCCAAAGAACAAAATAATCAGACCTTTGGGAAACACTGAAAATTTATCTAGAACATGATCTCCCTAAAGAGTATGTGAGGCATGACTAATAAATGTTATGAAGATATACAGTTACAATTAAGTGAACTACAAATCTGTTTTGTTGTGGTATAGAACACTTCAGAGATGAAAACCTTACTTATAGGAATTTACATGACTGTAAATCATGACCTTAGTAAATCTATAAGGTTGCATTATTATAAGTAGTTATGGAAATTACAGACAAGTCATTTTTCCTTCTGGCTTTTCAGATTTAGGGTCTTGTATTCAGAAATGTATACCCATTTGGGAGGCAACATTCTGGAATTTTTAACAAGATATAAAATTTCATTTTCACAGAAAGACAGCATTATTGTAAAGATCACATATCAAGTAAATGAGAAAAGACACGTACATGTGTTTGTGGGTGCTTAGAGGGGAAGAGTAGAAAGGGGAATTGAAAGAAGGAACAACTGGAAAATAATCACCCCATAAAAAGTCAACCACTGTCTCCAGAGTAGTAAATTATAAGTTGAGGGAGCAATTTGAAACAGGAAGTTAGGAGAGAATGCACAGTTTGTAAAGTTAAAATATTGTAAAGTTGGAACAAGGAATTTTAAAGTAATTTTAAGTTACAAAAAATTTTGGAAATATGCCATGTTGTTTTTCACTTACTTCTAAAAAATGTACTGTAATGCTGAGTATAAAATTTCCTGTGAATTCAGTCTGTAATTATGTTAAAAATATTTTTATTTCCTTTATAGAGGCAAACTTTAAATATATATATAGTTTCCTGTTGAAATCTAACTTAAAATGTTATGTTGAATATTTCTGATATTTTATTCTGATATTTAATACTGTATTTCCAGCCCAATTAAAGAAATTGTTTAAAAAAATTCTTCATATACCAACTATTTAATGAGAAGCATGAGAAAATGAAGATGGGAGTAGAGAGTTGAGAAAAGAATGCAAAATAAATGAAGTGAGCCAGTTTTTTTCTTTCTTTCTTTTTCCAGCACTGTACTTATATACACTCTGGGAAATTTCAAAGTTCTCCAGGTTCTCCCTGCAATTGCCCATTGCCTCCCTGTCATTCACAGTAGAATCAAATCCATGAATTATGAAGCTTTCTATTTTCTGAACCAAGTCATTGGCCACTGAAAGAAATATTTCTGAATTCATTCAAAATAGCAATTTATTTGCAGTAACTCTTTTTATGGTTTGGTCATAAACCTGGACTTATATCAGAATCATAGTCACAAATTTTAGAGTTAGAAGGGACTTTAGAAATATGCTCTTCTAACCCACTCATTTTATGTGCAAGTTTGAATGTCAATTCCAATGCATCCTGTATCATACTACAATAACTGTTTTTGCTTTCAAAAGCTGAGCCATACAGTCATCTTACTTGAATCTTCCTTCGTGCCATTCTTTTTACACCCAAAAAGAACTGTCTTTTATTAAAATTAAATGGTTTAGCACTCGAGAGAGCACACATTCATGTTTAAAAAGATTTATTGGGCTCCTAATTTGTGCTAGACATTGGGCTTAGTCCCAGAAGATACAGTGGCCCTGCTTTAAGGGTGCTTCCTAGTGAGGGAGATGGATTTGGCCCAAACAACAACAGTACAGTGTTATAAACAGATCTCTGTCTACTGTATGGAGAACAAAACAAGTCAAGTTTTTTTAACTATAATGACATAAAATATATAAAGTCATTTAGCCTTTGAACTTTGTTTGCTCTTAGTTTTAAAATACACTTTCAGTTGTTTAAAGCAAATGCATTTAACTGTATATTATATACATTACATTATTTATCATTAATTTCTATTTATGAAGTTCATTTCACTTTTCAAATATATTTTCTCTTTAATTCTTTTAGGTGTCAAAAAGCTATTAGTTTGACAAATCACAGTATCATATCCATTTCTAGATACCACAAAACAATAACTTAAATGATCTGACCCATGATTACACTGTCATTTAAATATTAACAACTGGATTAATTTTAATGTGCTGTCACCTTGTTAGTTTTCCTATTTGAAGTTTTCTGCTGCTAATTTAATAAAAAGAACACTTACCATGTTGTCTTCATAGATTTCTCACTTATTCAAATAGCTATTACACATATATTAAAAATAAGGTGAATAACAGAACAAGGCTTTCTGAAGCTGTATATCAAGGAGAAAGTTTTATAGCTTTAGTATTGCTTACAAATCAATTCCTTAAAGCAGGTCTGCCATTAGTAGCTTTTAAGTCTGCCTAGAGCTATGTCATTCACTGCTATTTTGACACGTTAATGCACTAATGCTATGTGTAGACTGACATAACTTCTCTCAAGTTCTATTACAATAATTATCACGACCCTCTGTGAGACATGCAGAGTTAAGCAAGGTGACAAAAAGTGTGTAAATACTCAAGTATTCCTGAAGCATTCATTTGAAAATGACAGTGAATAATTAAGAAACTATAAAAACACCAAGATAAGAACTGTCTGCTAAGAATGTCTTCAGAGGAAACAAACCATGAATAAAAGAGACAGTCGCTTAGAAATGACAGCAGGTACACGCAAGTACTCATCTTCTTTTTAAAAAACAAGGTTAAAAGTTATAACATGATAACACACAAATCACACATTATAACCCTATGAATTATGGGTAGTTTAAATTAAATGAGTATACATTTAAGAAGCATATTATATTGTAAAAGCAGAATTGTCTTCAAAAATCATTCTACCTTTAGAATTAGTTTGTGAAAAACAAGAGTGTTACATAAATTAAAAAATGTGACCTACTCAGCCGAAAACTAATTATTGGCAATAAAGTCCTTAATGATCTACATTCTGTAGTCTCCCTCCTTCATTTTATCATATTCCAGGTTGAAAGAACAAAACTCCCCCAAATAGTCTTCCTGTTGTTATTTTACCTTTGTCAAATATCTGAAATGCTTTCCTATTGACCATATCATATCAAAACAAGATTTCCATCATCCTGACTCGCTACCCCAGTTCAGTCTCAGCAACAGTAATTTTTACCTCCAATCTGATGCTAATGTGATGGAATGGCATCCAAACCTTTTAATAGAAGTGCTTTCATCCTCAATTTCTTCTCACTCTATAAATGGCCCAACTATTTGTGAGACCTTGGTGCCCCAAGGGATAGAGGAACCAAAAACAGAGATGTCATATTCTCAAATTTTAAGAATTTTCAACTAACAAAGAAATATAAACAGTGGTTTAGGTTTAAGACAGAAAAAAAGAAAAAAAGAAAAAAAAAAAAAAAACCCTAACAGCAGATCTACCAATACAAAAGAAATAAGAAATTAAGAGAAAGCATAGAAGAGTTAGAAAAGTGAGAGGGTTAGGAGCAGATAAGGTCCTTTGTCCTGCTCTTCACTACCCTCCAAGGGATAGCTTCAAAGATGGTGGAGAATGGCAGGTATCATTCCTGATAAGTATGTGGATATAGAGTACAGGACACCAGTGCTCTGTGCCCATCTATTTGCTCTGGGAGGCATTGAGGTCCAGAGAGTTCCCCAGAATTCCATGCTACAGGAAAATGGAAATGAGATACTTATTTGCCTACTTGCATAGGCAAGCCCACCGAGACTCCCAGAACTCCAGTAAAGTGTAGCAGCCAAATTTCCCCTATTGTGATAAGGATAAATAAATAAATAGAAGAAAGCTAGAGCCAGCAGACCCTGAAGGGCCTTCTTGGTCATAATGAGGGAGGTCGCAGAGGAGAACGGGGTCAAATGGGGACATAGACACCTCCACAAATGCCAGCCAGGAGAGATAATCCCAAGCAGAAATGTCCTAACTCAGCTGTAGATGACAGCATAGAACAGAGGATGGCATTAAAGAAATATCTCCTTGTCAATATCACCAGGATGCTAAACAGCTGGGAACTGAAATTATTCCAGAAAGGATGAGAGAAGAGAAAGGAGGACAAGAAGAGAGGATGAGTGAATGAGAGGAGGAGATAGGGGAAAACAGGAGCAAGTGGAGAGGACAAACTGGCCAAAGACAATGGAATGCTTATAGCATGTCCAGGTAACAAGTAAAAGACACTTGGCTAAAGTCAAATAATTGTATAAAAAAGAAAAGTTATTAGCCAGAAACAGAAGGACAAATACTGTATGGTCTCACTAACATGAACTAACATTAATGAGCAAACTTTGAGAGTTAAAGCTGAGAACACAGGTTATCAGGAGATAGAAAGAGTGTAGAGATCGGGCATTTGATGCTGAAGGAGTATAGAATGTTTAACAGGGTTGATTGTATACATTCAGAAATGGATAGCTTAATACTGTGTGACAGTAGCACAATATTTTAAGTACATTGAACAAAAATGTCTGTAAAGCTGAAAGAGGAGGGCTGGGGCATGTATGACACCAGAAGGAAAGATAGATGATAAAGACTGGGATTATATAACTTAGTGATACCTAGAGCGGTCAATGATGGTGACTAAATGTACAAATATAAAAATGTTTTTACATGTGGGAGAACAAATGAATATCAACCTTCTAAGGTGTAGAAAAAAGCATGGTATTGGGGAAAATATATAATCAATGCAACTGGAGTCTATGGTTAACAGTAACATTGTAATATGCTTCCATTAAATGTAACAAAGGCAAAATACCAAAGCTAAATGTCTACGGGAGGGGGATATAAGGGAGGAGTATGGGATTCTTGGTAGTGATGTTGTCTGACCGCATTATTGTATTGTATTGTATTGTATTTTTTAAAGCCTTTTTTACTATTCTTAAAAAATTTTTTTGGAGTAATGAATATGTTCAAGTGCTGATTGTGGTGATGAATGCACAACCATATGATGACACTGTGAACAACTGATTGTACACTGTGGATGACTGTATGGTATGTGAATATATCTCTATGAAATTGCAGGGAAAAATATAAACAAAGGGATATAAGTGCTGGAGAAAACATGGAGAGAGGAATGTACTTATTTACTGTTGGTGGGGAAGGAGAATGGTGTAGCCTATTTGGAGGACAGTGTTGTGGTTCCACAAGAAGCTAAGTATGTGGGTGCCATCAGGTCCTGCAACCTCATTATGGGGTATATACTTGGAAGATCTGAGAGCAGGGACGCAGATGGGCATTTGCACACTGGTGTTTACGGTGGCAGTATTCACAATTTGCAATGGATGGAGGTGGCTTAAGGCTACATCAATTGATGAACAGCATGGTGAACTGTGGTATATGCATACAATAGAATACTGAGCAGCTGCAAGAAGGAATGAAGCTATGAGACACGCAACTAGGTGAATAGATCTTGAGGACAACATTTTGAGTGAAGTACACCAGAAAAGAGAAGACAAATATTATAATGCCTCACTAATATGGACTAACTATAATGTATAAACTCTGAGAATTGAATCTTAGAGCACAGGTTATCAGGGGAACACTTATTGTAATGGTCCCTAGATTGTGAGTGCTTACAGCAGTCACATCTATTCCTGAGCTGTAATGGTTATCTCCAAATTCTGAGATGCTGAGCTCTTTGTCTATAACCTGGTTAGTCTCTGGAACTTTAGGTATCTGTATGACACCTGAAACTTAGAGTTTAGAGATCAGCAGCTACGAATGTCAGTATTACCTCATACAGCAACAGGTAAAAAAGCTGAAAAAGAGTTCAAACTTCAATTAGAGATATGAATGAAGCAGATCTGCTTAGGACTAAAGAAAATCAGACCAGAGGGTAAAGGACTATATTGACTATGTTTTAAAACTTCAACTTCTGTGTGAGACCAAGGGAAGAGATGTTTATTTAGTGCAGGATCTATATTTTCTGCAGCATAATAAATAATTTAAGTTGCACGGTGAATTTATTCAAACACCATAATTACATGGAACTTTGAATAGGATGTGAGATCTGGTAGGTTTGTGCAAGTTAGTGCAAAATCCCAATATATCCCAAAGTAATTTCAGCAGAGAATAAAAGTATATTTGTAGGGCCCCCTGAGGAACTGGGGTAAAATATAAAAATGTTGGACTTCCCCAACAGGTTATTACTGATATTCTCACAAACATTTAGTAGTCCGAGCCCCCAACCTTGGCTTGCACTTACGAAGCTTGTTAACATAAAGGAGAGGCTAAACCTACTTATAATTTTGCCTGATTCTCCCCCAGAGAACCTCTTTGTTGCTCAGATGTGCCCCCCCCCCACGCTAAGCCCTCTTGGCAGGTGAACTCACTGCCCTCCCCCCTACATGGGATGTGACTCCATGACTCCCAGGAAGGAGCCTGGACCTGGAATTGTGGGATTGAGAAAATCTTCTCAACCAAACAGTGGTGGTGAAATGAAACAGAATAAAGTTTCAGTGGCTGAGAGATTTCAAATGTAGTCGAAAAGTCACTCTGGAGGGCATTCTTATACACTATACAGAGATCATTTTTTAGTATTTAGTGCATTGGAATAGCTAGGAGGAAATACCTGAAACTGGAAATGCAATCCAGCAGCCTTGATTCTTGAAGACAATTGCATAGCTATGTAGCTTACACGGTGTGACTGTGTGATTGTGAAAACCTTATGGCTCATATTCTCCTTATCCAGTGTATGGACAGATGAGTAGAAAAATGAGGACAAAAACTAAATGAAAAATAGGGTTGGATGGGGGGGATGGAAGGCTTGGGTGTTCTTTTATACTTTTATTTTTATTCTTATTTTTATTCTTTTTGGAGTAAGGAAAATGTTCAATAATTGATTGGGGTGATAATACACAACTATATGATAGTACTGTGAACAGCTCATTGTACATTGTGGATGACTGTATAGTGTGTGAATATATCTCAATAAAACTGAATTTAAAATTTAAAAAAGAAAGAAAAGTAGCTGATCATGGAGAAATAGAAGGGTATCAGACTGCAAAAGGCAGGATAAGGACTTGGGTTCAGATCCTGTATACTTCATCCAGAGGGTCTAGTACAAGTAAGTATGTGTTCAATGTATGAACTAATGAACAATGGGAACCCAATGAAGGCCTTTAAACAGGTGGAAATATGTATAAAACACTAGGTTTGGGGAGAGTCATCTTGGAAAGTTATATTGGGAATAGGAGAAGGGATTGAAAACAGTAAATATGATAGACTATACTCATGATTTTTCATAATAATATGCTAAGATCATTTAATAGTGACACAGAAAATGAAAGTCAATTTATCATTAGAAGTCTAAATCAGAAAAAAAAATACAAAAACAGCAAAAAAAGCTGTAAAAATTGTATACTCCAAAATATCGTGCTAGCCATAAAACAGAAAGACAAAGAAAGACAGAAAGACTGACAGACAAAAGAGAAAGGGGGGGAGAAGAAAAAAAGGAAATGAAAGTAATATTCTGTGCAACAACAAAAATATTGTTGCATTTAGAGAAGGATCTGAAATATTTCAGTCTATAGGTTATATGCTATGGCCTAGGTTTGACTGATCCCTGAGGTCAATAGTATGATTCGTTGTTCCAATCTCTATTTGTGAATGGTGTATATTAAACATGCTAGTCACAAAAACCTGTGGATTCCCCTGTAAGAATAAAAAAGGGTGTTAAGATTTTATATCACATTTCATCACATGTAACTAAGTTAGGCATTTGAAATTGCCTCTGTGTATGTACTAGTTACAGAATCTTTTTCAGTTCCTGTTTGGAATATGAAGAAATATTACCCAATCTGCCAAGATACTTATAACTTTGTGCTCTGGAGAGTTCAGTATTTCAGAATAAGTGATAACTATTTCTATTTCACAGATCCATTATAAATTTTTATTAATTTTGGGGGGTTACCATGGCATTTATAGGAAATAGGTAATAAAAATCACAAACATCTTTTATAGAGCATGTGAAAATATAAAACAAAAGAAATAAAACTGATCTTGGTTTGAATAGGCAGGTAAATGTTGGTCAAATTTTACTTTCAAACAAAAAATCCCTTATGATCTCTGAAAATAATTTCAGATTTCTGAGTTATATTGATAAAATTTATTTTTTTCAATATTTTATATGCGATACTGAAATATTTAAATTCCAATAGAGAAATACATATTTGCTTAATGGTTCATTAACTCTTGTGCATTTTTAGACAGTGTATTGAAAGAAAAGAAAATTAAATACATCATTTCCCCCCATATTTTCCATGATCACTGTGTTGTTTGAAATAGTCTCTTTCACCCCTAGAAGAACATTAATTTTTGCCTAAACTAATATTGAATAACTTAACACAGGGCCAGCAAATTAACAGCAGAGAATCAAAGCATTTTAGGGATTAAGGAAGCCTGAGAAGTTGGCTAGGCCAATCCACCAATATTTGTTTTTTGTTGGAAACCAACCATATACTGTTAAGTAAATTGTCCAGTTTGATTAAACAAGGACAACAAAGACCTATTGCTTATTTTACATTAATTCACTACCTTTGGAAGGATTTTTTTAAAGTTAAACTGGAATCTAATCTTCAGTGGAAATGGTCATATGCTCTAATCTGTTCTTACATGATTTACATCTAAGATTATATTTAAAACTTTGATCTACTCTTAAAATGTCAGAACTTCTGGAAGATGATGGTTAGGAGAGACAGGGTAAAAAAACACCTCCATGAAAAATACTAGATAAAAGCCAGAGAGTCACCCAGAACACCAGTTCCAGTGATGCCCCAGCCGGACAAGGTCTGCTAAATCCACAGGGACCATGCACTTGGTGAAACTGGGAGTCTGCATTCTGAAACAAGTGAGTAAGCCTGCTGAATATCTGGCAGCCACACTGTGGTGTGGGGAAAATGTGGGTTGGCATTTGAAGTCGGACTAGTTCTTTTTTAAAAATCCAAAAGCAGCTGCGGATACAGCAGCAAGAACTGTACAGGGAAGGGTAGCAGGAACAGTGTCTCCACAACCTGTGAGTACACCTCTATATCTGGAGTGGACAATAGCCTTTTGCACACCTGCTGCTAATTGTCTTGGAGCTAGGAAGGCAGAGGTTCGCCAAAAGGGGAAAAAACCACACCCCTTATAGCCATCTTCCTGGCAGGCTGGGAATGCTCCTGCCCAGTGCTGGTGCCACAGCCCAGAGCTGCGCCAAAAAACCCAGTGCGACAGGAAGTGTTTCCAGCAATGTGCGCACATGCCACAATATCTGGTGTAGACAATAGCCTTTCGCACACCCACAGCTCAGTGTCCTGGAGCTAGGGAGGCAGAGCTGTGCAAAAAGGGGGAAATTAACATGCTGCATTCAGCCATCCTTTCAGCAGGATGGGAACACCCCTACATGGCCTGGCAGCCCAGAACTTCCCTTGAGGGTTGGCATGAACTTGTGACATAGCACAGCCTTCCCTCAGCAGAGGCCCTAGAAAGGGCATGGCTTGGAAGAGGAACCCACTCAGAAATCCCAGGGACCATACGCCAATACCAACAACTTGTGGGTCGGCAGCAGAGACAATCTGTGGCAATACTGAATGAAGGTTTAGACTCTTGCAACAGTCTTAAATCTCCAGGAACACCTGGGAGGTTTGATTGTCAAAGCCACCCTCACTCCCTAACTGCTCAGACACACACCCCACATTCAGGGCGGACAGCACCAACTATACATGCAAAACTGGTGCACCAACTGGACCCCACAAGTATCAGACCCACACACATCACAAAGACAAATTTGGGGAGAACTGGCTTGAGGGGAATAGGTGGCTCACAGATGCCACCTGCTGGTTAGTTAGAGAAAGTATATACCACCAAGCTATAGATCTCACAAATTAGAGAGAAGTCTTTGAATTAGCATACATATCCTAAAAGAACCCTATCAAGTTAAGCAAATGCCAAGAGGCCAAAAACAACAGAAAATTTTAAAGCATATGATAAAACCAGACAGTATGGAGAACCCAAATTCAAACACCCAAATCAAAAGATCAGAGGAAACACAAGTACTTGGAGTAATTAATCAAAGAACTAAAGACAAATAACAAGAGCATGGCACAGGATATAAAAGACATGAAGAAGAGCCTAGAAGAGCATAAAGAAGAAATTGCAAGAGTAAATAAAAAAACAGATGATCTTTTGTAAATAAAAGAAACTGTCGACCAAATTAAAGAGATTCTGGATACTCATAGTACAAGACTAGAGGAAGCTGAACAATGAATCAGTGACCTGGAGTACAACAAAACAGAAAATGAAAGAACAAAGAGAGAATGAGGAAAAAAAATCAAAAAAATTGAAATGGGCCTCAGGGATATGATAGATAAAATAAAACATCCAAATATAAGACTCATTGGTGTCCCAGAAGGGGAAGAGAAGGGTAAAGCTCTAGAAAGAGTATTCAAAGAAATTGTTGGGGAAAATTTCCCAAACCTTCTACACAACATAAATACACAAAGCATAAATGTCCAGTGAACTCCAAATAGAATAAATCCAAATAAACACACTCTGAGACATATTCTGATCAGACTGTCAAATACTGAAGAGAAGGAGCAAGTTCTGAAAGCAGCAAGAGAAAAGGAATTCACCACATACAAAGGAAACAACATAAGACTAAGTAGTGACTACTCAGCGGCCACCATGGAGGTGAGAAGGCAGTGGCATGACATATTTAAAATTCTGAGAGAGAAAAATTGTCAACCAAGAATTCTTTATCCAGCAAAGCTCTCCTTCAAATTTGCAGGAGAGCTTAAATTTTTCACAAACAAATGCTGAGAGATTTTGCTAATAAATGACCACCTGCCCTACTTGAGATATTAAAGGGAGCCCTACCAGCAGAGAAACAAAGAAAGGAGAGAGAGAGATGGAGGAACGTTCTGTAATATTAGATGAAGATGCATTTTTAAGTCATATAGTGACCACTGAATATAAGTTTGGCTTTATCATCATCATAATCATCATAAGACACAACCCTATATTAAATTATTTTTAATTCCATATTTCAGAGAGGTATAAACAGACATTGCAGAATGGTGACATTATGAAGGAGAAAACATCCTATTTCATGCTACCATTTCTTTCACTCTATTTCAAATGGAGAACTCAGGTTTATGGCATGGCATTCTTTCTGAAACACTAGAAGTCAGAAGATGAAGATAGTTGCCTCATTTTTCTGACATTGATTGTAAATGTGGTCATCTCACTTAACTTCTAAGATGACTCTTAGTTTCCTAATTGATAAAACAGGAATTAGACTAAGAATAATTAAAAACTATTAAATTTAAGTCTGAAAATATAGACTTCTTTTGAAAATCCAAAGGAACACTCTTATACTTTTGGAGAGCATTGAAAATGTGTTTTTTCAATTATATTTTATTGGTTGGTATAGATTAGATGCCATTGTCTGGAGATAAGCATGGGCTATATAAAGCAAAGGCATATAGGAAGCAGTGTTGGTGAACATATCTATTTATATATGGAGAGACATCTGTTGTTGTAGTCATTGAACCACCAAATTTAAGTGGCAATTATTAACTTCTATTTCACACACTGAAACAAAAGAACATTAATTGTGGACCCAAGATTTACTATTTATTGCATAGTTAATGGAAAACACTGAACCATTTTAGCTTCTGAATTCAGATAGAAGGTTTGGCAAAAAAAAAAAACAAAAAAAAACAAAAAAAAAAACTATTTACTCTCTGATCCCTAAGCTTGTATAGTTTAGAGTGAGAATTCCTATTAAAAAAACAAAATTATCTCAATGTATTTAGTTCCTTGGTTCAGATAAAAATAATTTGAATAGCAAGGGTTATGTGTAGGCATGTCTGTAAATATACAAGGGAGGAGGAAGGGGAAGTATTGATCTGTATTCAGATTTATTCTGCAACCTATGTATGTTGAGAATAGTGCAACAATATCCTCATCTGCAAAATTTATAACATGGCCACTATTTTGTGATATCAAATAAGATGACTATAAATATCTGAAAATTAAATACTGTTCTGAAACTTAAAAAAAAATAATAGAGGGGCATATAGGGAAAAATAAACCTATTGCAAAGTAAGTACAGTTAGTATTTTAAAGTTCTTTCATCAACAGTAACAAATGTACGACACCAATACTATGAGTCAACAATAGAGGGGAGTAGTTAGGGGTATGGGAGGATTTGAGTTTCCTTTTTTTTGTCTGTATTTCTTTTCTGGAGTAATTAAAATGTTCTAAAAATTGAAAAAAAAATTAATTGTGGTGATAGATGCACAGCTGTATGATGGTACCGGGGGCAACTGATTGTACACTTTGGATCTTTGGATAATTGTATGGTATGTGAACAATCTCAATAAATAAAAAATTAAAAAAAAATTGATGATGATTGTACAGCTCCCTGATTATACTAAAAAACAATGAATTCTACACTTTAAATGGATAAATTGTATAGTATGTGAATTATAATTCAATAAATCCATTTTTTAAAAAACAATAAACATCTATTATCTCACACACACAAAAAATGCATGTGTAAGTAGTCTTATGTCTAGAACAGAATTTTTAAGCTAAAACTAAGATAAATTGAAATTCACTCTAAAGAATTTTCCATGTCCAAACAGTTCATTAACAAAACAAAATTTAGGTTAAGAACAAAATACTCAATCCATATACATCTTATTTAAAATTGTAGTTGTAATGTAATGGAATATTTATCAATTCTAGTAGATACCAGAGTTAGTTACCCTTTTCATAGTAAAGCCTGTATTTTACTATCTACTGCAATCAAAGGATACTACTTTTAAAAAACATGATTCTACCTACATTCATAGGGGAAAAGTGGTATAACTTAATAATTACAATTTTCTAATTAATTGAATGTTTACCCAAATATTTAGTTTGATACACTGGATGGTTATTTAATAACTTGATGTGACTACTAAAACAGAAAAAGAGTGTCAGTGTTAAAACTATTGCTGGTACTATAATTATAAAGGTAGCTGTATTTTCATAACCATTACTAATTTTCTTTTAGTATAGAATTTAGGGAGTTACTTTCATAGGATTTTGAACTTTCATAATTTCAAATACCTAAATACTTTTCCCAGAATCTCCAGTTACACAACTGAATCTAGAGGAAAATCAAATAATTGTATAGTAAGCTTTAGAATTAATTTTCCACTATCCAAGTAATATTAAGTTAGCTACTAGAATTCAATATGCTAACATAACCGTATATATTTCCTTTACAGGTCACTTTTGGATCTTGCATCATTGAATAACACAATTTTTTTTATGGAAACTCGACAAACTATCCTACAGACAATGTGTAGTCTTTGAACTTAGTGTACTTAGCGCAGAGAACAGGGATGATTTTTACACAGACACACACACATACACACACATAGATGCTAGTGAGTTGTCCTACCTATGGACAATTCAAAGGCTTAAACTAGACTGGAACAAAGTTTTGTTGGTAGTTGAAAAATTAATACTGGTGTGGCCTGGAGAGGTTTTAAACATGTGGAGAGCTTAAGGACAACGACTGACTACATTATTATCATATGGTATTGACATATTCCTAATATTCTGTGGCTTTGGATACATAACCTGAAATTTTCAGAAACTTAGTTAAGTATGCTAGAAAAGTGGAAAGAGCATTTAGGAGCAAACTTTATTTTTGTCTTATTTTAAGAAATTGCCACAGCCACCCCAACCTTCAGCAATGCACCCTGACCAGTCAGCAGCCATCAACATCAAGGAAAGACCCTCAATCAGCAAAAAGATTTCCACCTGCTGAAGGTTCAGATGAGGGTTAGTATTTTTTTAGCAATATGGTATTTTATAAATAAGGTATTATGGTAATTTGAATCTGTTATGTACCCCAGAAAAGACCATGTTCTTTTTTTAATCCATTCTTGTGGGTACAGTGAGCCTTAATCCTCTTACTAGAGGCCTTTATAAGAGAATAAAGGACACACAGAAAACAGAGATAAAATTCAGAGACATTCACAGAAAAAGCCCCAGAGAAGCTGAGAAACAAGGATACAACCACAGAAGCTGAGAGAGGAAGCCACTGAAGCTGGAAGCAATGAAACATGAGAGAGAAGGACCGAATGACATCACCATGTGCCTTGTTATCTGAAAGAGGAGCCCAAGCTTGCCAGTTACCACTCTTCAGAGAAAGTATTGCCCCATTCATGCCTTAATTTGGACATTTTCACAACCTTAGAATTGTAAACTTGTAGGCTAATAAATCCCCATTGTTAAAGTCAGTCCATTTCTGGTATATTGCATTCTGGCAGCTTAGCAAAGCAAAACAGGTATGTACTTTGTTTTTTAGACACAATGCTATTGTACACTTACAATACCACAGTATAGTGTAAACATAACTTTTCTTTGCACTGGGAAACCAAAAAAAAAAAACAAAAATTATGTTACTCACTTTATTGTGATATTCACTTTATTGCAGTGGTCTGGAACCAAACCTGCCTTATTTCTGGGGTGTGCCTGTAGAGGCCTGTGTTAGTGTCTTTCCCCTTCAAAGGATTCAAATTCAGTACCTCATGCTGAATGAGACAGCAAGTTGACTTTAAAAATATAGATTTACCTTATAAAATTTATGTCAAAATGGACTATTTAACAATTTTTCAAACTATAGTACTTCTGAAATCTTTCCTATTCTCTAGAATCACAATATTGAAATAATCTGTTTCTCTCTAAATTATCTGAAGGATTCTTTGAAGACATTATTTACAGAAGGATGAACGCTTGGAACACTTTAACATTTTATTCTATTTATTGGACTGTGACATGCTTTAGAAAATCCAACCACAAGTATGAAACTCATTTTTATCTATATGTGAAGTATTTATTTTTTCATATTGTATAATTTTGTATTACCTGAAAAGATCCAATTTCACTGCTATCTAAAATCACAATTGCAATAGAATTTAAACATTAAAAATACCTTGGGACAAAGGATCATCAGTGGCATCTATTTCAAGAGTTAGAATAAGTTATTCAAAGAAGGCACTTTTCCACAGCCAATACATATATAAATATGTTTTTCTAGTAATAGAATTTTTATATTTAGGCTCATGGTGGCCTAGAAACAATGTGCATATTCTGGTGACCACAGCTTAGATATAAATAACTATTGCAGAAATGATGAATAAATGATAAACATAATATTTGATTTATGTTTGGGAAAATATATAAATCTTCTCCAAACTTTCTGTAAAAATAACTTTGATAAAAATGAAATGAATAGCCAGTAACTAATCCCAGGCTTGCCCTACTGTTGTAAAGAACTAGTAACTTGAAAAAATATAACACAGCTGTCTGAAGACATCAGAAAACAGCCAACACAGGAATGTGATACATGAGAGAGAGAAACAATTGTAATTACCCAGCTGCTTATCTGAAGGTATTTACTGGGTTCCAGAACTGAGAGTACGAACCCCAGTATTGCATGGAGGTCTCACTCAGCTGAGGACATCAACAGTGCATTTCAGGAAGTATGAAGAAGCTAGGGAGAGAAAGAGCTCCAAAAAATATGCAGTGGGATTCCCTTCAGTCTTGGTCTAAACAGTATGCTGTGCAGGCATAACCCCTGCATAACTATGTGCATAGAACAACTACCAGAAATGAACAACTACTGGGAAGCTATAATATGAATGGTTTCCAGAGTTCACACAAGTGCTAAGAGAAGTTTAAAGTGCAAACCAGCCAGAATGTAGAGACTTTGTTAAACACCTGAGCATTTAGTAAAGATGAAGAAGGGTTGTGCTTTATTAATAGGCACTAACATTACAGAAAAGGCTATTCTGGCCTAAAAAAAAGACTTTATAAATGCTCAAAGAAATCAAGCTAATCTTCAAGTAAATTGGCTACTTACCAGAATAAACTTCAACACTTTTTGAAGAAAAAGAACAATATCAAGACATTAAACATATCACAATGATCAGTGATATGGAATTATTAAATGAAAATTATCATACATGTAAAAAATCAGAAAATGTGATCCATAACCAAAAGAAAAATCCTTATAAAATCAGAAATGCCTAAGATAAACCTGGCAAACAAGGGCATTTATAGAGATATTATAAATGCATTTAAAGATTTGAAGAAAATATATAAACATAATGAGGAGTCCTAGAAAGAAGAAAGACAAAAATATTGAATAACTAATGGCCACTTTTTTTCTAATTTTGATAATGTATATAAAATATAAACCCACAAACCCATGAAGTTCAAGAAGTCATAATCTGGTTAAATACAAGAACACTGCAGAAGACCAGTGAACTTGAAGACAGGGCAGTAAAATTACTCCACTAAATTAGCACACAGAGAAAAAAAAAGCTGATGAAAAAACAGAGTTCTAGTGATTTGTATAGCAATATCTAGCAGTTTAACATATGTATAACTGTAGCTTCAAATGAAAAATCAGTAGGGGGAGCATAAAAATATTTGACTAAATAATGGCTGGAAATTTCCAATTTTAAGGAAATATATGGATGCATGGACCCAAGAAGACCTATCAGTTTGAAGCAGGATGAACATAAATCCCACCAAGGTTAATAATAACAATATGACTGAAAACTAAGGTAAAACAGAGTATCTGATATCAGTCAGAGGAAAAGGGCACTTTGTGTACATCAGAACAAGGAAACAAAAGTTATTGGCTTTTGAACAGAGACAGTACAAAGCATAAGACAATCAAACTACATTTTAAAAATGATGGAAGAGGAAAAATATTCAATATAATTTCTATGTCTAGAGACAATATCTTTCAAAAATCAAAGTTAAATGAACTCATTTTCAGATATTTTCCAGCAGGCTCTCCAAAATATATGCTAAATGAAATTCATTAAACTGAAGGGAAATGATTCCATGTAAAAACTGAGGTTCACACAAATAAAGGAAGAAAGCCATTTGGAATGGCTTAAACAAACAAACAAACAAACAAACAAACCTAATGGTACTGGGTACCAGTGAGGAAGCAAATCAACTTGAATAGTCCTAAATTTTTTATAGGAATGAAATAGAATACACCCATTTGTCAGTTTCTTAGGAAGCTAAACATACACTCATCATACAAACCAGCAATCAATTCCTAAATATTTACCCTGAACAAAATGAAAACACCTTTAAATAAGTGTTTATAGTGGCTTTATTCATAATCTTTCTAAACTGTAAGCTCAAAACTTATTCAACCAGTAAATGGCTACACAAACTGTGTACAATCATAAAATGGGCTACTATTCAACAGTACAAATGCATGAATGCATGAAGCATGTGAAAACATGAATGAATTTCAAATGCATTAAGCTAAGTGAAAGAAGTATGACAAAAGGACTACTTACTATGATTCTATGTACAGGACATTTTGGAAAAGGCAAAACTAAAAGGACAGAAAGCAGATTAGTGGTAGTCAGAGGCTGGAGGTAAAGGGAGGAGATGTCTGTAAAGTGACAAAGGCAAAATGTTTGGCTAATAAAACTTATATATATATTGATTTTGGTAGTGGTTACTTGGCTGTGTGCATTTGTCAAAATCTATATAATTGTATATAAAAGAATAAATTTTAATGTATGTAAATTACACATCAACACAAATTAAAAATAAACAAAAAGAAGAGGATCCAGAAGTAGCCCTACAGTTACATAATCAATTAATATTTTCAAAAGGTGCCAAGGGAATTCAATGGGGAAAAGAGCAGTCTTTTTAACAAATATTTTGTTATAACTGGATATTGATATGGAATAATATGAACCCTGCCCCCAAATCACAGCATATACAAAATTTAACTCAAAATGAATTCAGTAAAAGTTAACTGAACACAACTTCTGTAAGACTTAGGAGACAAACTTTGTGACCTCAAATAAGTCAAGATTTTTCCAGAAATGAAAAGGACATGAAAAAATGATAATCTAGAGTTCATTAAAATTAAGAATATCCATTCTTCAAATTAAGAAAATGAAAGACACAAATGTGAATAAATTATTCTGAATACATATATCTGACAAAGAACTTCCAAGTATATATAGAGAATTATTACAACTCAATCATAAGATATCAAAACCTTTTAAAAATAGATAAAAGATTTGAACAGACATTCCCAAAAGAAGATATGCACATGACCAATAAGCAAAATCAAATCACACTCAATTTTTAATTTAACAAACACATGCAAATTATTACCATGATGAGATACTACTGTCATCCACTTAGTTGACTAAAATTAGGGCAACTGACAATTTAAGTGTTGACAAGGATATGAGTTATGGATTGAATTGTGTCCCTCAAAAAGACATGCTGAAGTCCTAATCCCCAGTCCTGTAAATGTCCTTATTTGTAAATAGGATCTTTGACAATGTTAGTTAAAATGAAGCCAATCTGGGTTATGGGTCCTAATCCAATAAGACTAGTGTTTTTATAAGCAAAGGAAATTTGGACAGAAACACAGATGATTGATGCAGAGACAGAAAGACAGCAATGGCCATGCGATGGAGGCAAAGATTGAGTTATATCATGGGTTGCTGGCAAGCCACCACAAGAAGTGCAAAAACTTCAGAGAAAACATTGCCCTGCCAACATCTTGATTTTGGACATCTAGCCTCCAGAACTGTGAGATATCAAATTCCTGTCATTTAAGCCAACTACTCAGTGTTACTTTGTAACGGTAGCCCCGGCAAAGTAAGGCAATGTGCAACAGATGGAACTCTGGAATACATTGCTGATAGTTACGTAAAATGGTATGACATCTTGGAAAACAGTTTTTGCACTTTCTATATATTAAAGAGACACTTACTATATGTCCTGATAATTTTTTCAAGTTATTTACCAAGTTACATGAAAATATGTATCCATAAAAGAATTGTATACAAATGTTATACTGCTCTATTCAGAGGTCTCTAGGTTCACAACCCAAGTGTTCATCAACAGGAGAATGGATAAACAAATTATGTTATATTCACACAATGGAAAACTACTCAGCAATAAAAAGGAAAGAATTTGTTGATACATGGAGCAACATGCAAAAATCTCAAAAAACTTGACAGAATAGTATATACTGTATGAGTCCATGAAACTAATATATATTAATAATCAGATCAGAGGTTTCCTGTGCCTAGGGATGGATCAGGTGAATAATTGCAAAGGAGCATAAAACAGGTTTTTCATGAGGGAATGTGATATATCTTGATTAGAATGTTGGTCACATGGGTGCTTACATTTGTCAAAACATATCAAGCTGTGTATTTAAATTCATTTTATCTTATAAATTATTTAATAAAGTTGATTTAAGAACAATAAAGATAACACCCTCAAAAATGTAATTTATCAGGAAATGTATTTCCATTGAATAAGAAATTTGATATTGTAGGAAAGTTGAAGACATGAATTTATTCCAACTCATTCTTTTATTTATTCATTCTATGAATAGTGTTTTGAGTTCCTGCAATGCCCTGTTCTTGATTCTTTACATGCTTCTCAATATTTCTAAATTCTATGAGAATATATGCTCAAGAAGAGGGATATGGCTAAACAATTGTTAAACTGCGTCCAGCATACATTTTTTTTACTATTATAACGGCTGTTTAAATGCATATCCTCTATAAGGCTGAACTTGCTTCCTTTTCCAGTGCTTTAGTAGCACAAACATATTCTACCGAATCTAGCCTATTCAAGTGCATTTTATTGAAATTCTATCACCCCTTTAAGGCTCATTCCATTGTTCCCCTACCCTGCAATGAGTGCAGTTAACCTGTATATTTCAACATATATCTCCAGAAGATCTCTTCTCATTCCGTTTTCTTAATTTGAGGAAAGAAAATTTTGATTGTGCTTATGTGACTGGTGACAGAGCAGTTCATTTAGTTTTGTTTTGTATGCTACTTTATGTCATCTAGTAGGGGGAAACTTTTCTGCTTTCTTTTCTGATAAAAAATACAGTCTTGGCATAAACATATCCAGTAAAAGTATTTCTTTAGAAATAAATGGAATGCAATGCTAAATTTGATTTCAAATTCTTTTATAAGTCATATGAAAATAATTGCAAGTATACGTGTACTGACAAGTTAAAAATTGAAGTTAGTTAAAAATAAATCTTGAACTTTGTCATTTCAGTTCATTAAAATCACTAAATATACTTCTACTAAAATAATTACATTATTACTACTGAATTAAAATAATATAAAAATCTATCCAACCACTGTGCTAGACTATCATGTTAAAAGTTACTGAGGCAGTTATTAGGAAATATCTAGTTTCATAATTTTCTTTCTTATTTCCTAATGAATGTGAATTCTATAAATTATTAATATTAGATATTTGTAAATTATTTATTCAAATATCAAAGAAGTTCAATTAGTAGCTCACTTTTTCCATCAATATGGATTTTTACATATATAATATATACATAATATAACTAAAGTATGTAAAAAGAGAAAGAATCAATTTTAGGTATCAATAACATTATACTTTTTAATAATTATTCCAACAAATTTTTCTTAAGAAACAGAATAATCGAGATATTTACCTAAGCACTGACATCAATATCATCTTTTAGACCCTTAGTGATAGAAAGCATATTCATTCCTTCATAAAATTGTGAATTCGATATAGAATAACCCTTGCTTTCTTAAACTCTTTGGGTAAAAAATAAAAATAAAAGAATGTGAGTGATAACAGTAGCACAAAATAATCATTTATTTCTGAAAGTAATCAGTACTATCACCAGGCAATCCAATAGAGAACTCTGAGGTCCCACAGAATGTCAGACACACAAGTTGTGAAAAGTCTAGGACCCTGAATTATCACATGGAAGGCACACCACTGGTCAGAGATAACATATTGGAATGTTATGGAATTGAGGATTAAATATTTTGTGTGTGTGAGACATTATCTACTTTTTATTTGGGTTTCTGGGTTTTTACAAATGTCAATAAGTGCTCTCAAGATTCTTAAATACATGTGGAGAGAGAAAGAAAATAAACAAATGAAAAAAACAATGAGTAAATAAATTTATTAGTATAAATGGTAGTTAAACATAAATAAAATACTACAGGATTATATGATAGAAGCTACTTTAGCCTGAGGTAAAAGGGGAAGTCTCCCTGAGGAATTGATAGTTGAGTAGAAATACTAAAGACATGAAGGAACCAGTGTGTAAAGATCCTGGATACGTCTATGAAGGCAAGGATCACTCAAGTCATTGTTGCTGAAGCATTGTGAGCAAGAGACAGAGCAATACAAAACTAGGCTGGAGCCACATAATGTAAAGACATGGAAGATATGTTAAGATTTGATTTTGGGCATCTGGTTGACCAAGCTGGCAGTGTAAGATACTCCAGGGTACCATTCCCTGGCAGAGTCCTTAAATAACCAGCCAATACTGGCTGTTCCAGTTTGCTAAAGCTGGTGGAATGCAAAATACCAGAAATGGATTGGCTTTTAAAATGGGGGTTTATTAGATCAAAAATTTACAATTCCAAGGACAAGAAAATGTCCCAATTAAGGCATCAATAGGATGTTACCTTCTCTGAAGAAAGCCTGACAGCATTTGGGGTTTCTCTGTCACATGGTAAGGCATGTGGACAGAGTCCGCTGGGCCTCTCCTGGGGTTAACTTTTTGTTTCCATTGCTTTCTCAAAAAAAATTGTCTCTGGGATTCTGTCTTAGCTTCTCTCTCAGCTCCTGTGCATCCTTGCTTTTTTCTCCTGTGGTGTTTCTCTCTAAGTCTCTGGGGGTTCACTCTTAGCTTCTCTGGGGAAAACTCTGAATTTTATCTCTTAACTTCTCTCCTGGTTCTGGTTTCAACAGCTGTCTCTAAAATGTCTCAGGGCATTTTTCTCTCTAAGCATCTCTGAGCTTTCTTCAAAATGTCTCTGCCTTTTATCCTTTCATAGAGGAAGCCAATAAAAGATGATTAAATCCCACCTTGAATGGGCAGGGTCACATGTTTATGGAAATAATCTAATCTAAAGGTTCCAGCCACAATAGGTCTGACCCCACAAGAGTGGATTAAAAGAACATAGTCTTTTATGGAGTATGTAACAGATTCAAACCCACACACTAGTAGAGGTCACTGTCCTCAAAACTCTGGAAAACAGTTAAAGGGTTGCAGGATCTAGGTGAGTGCTGATCAAAGAAACACTTCTTTAAAAATGGGTAGGAGAGAGAGAGGAAGAAGATGGCAGCATAGAAGGGAGTGGAAGCCAGTTAGTCCCCCTGGAACAACTAATAAACAACCAGGAACAACTAGTAAATAATCTGGAATAACTGCTGGGGGACAAACATGACAATCCATACATCATACAACAACCTGGATTGGAAGGGATGCCTGAGATGGCAGCTTAAAATCTGTAAGTAAAAACTGTGGACACAAGCTGAGACCTCCCTCCCACCATGGCAGCCCAAACTGCAAAGCCTTGCTGTGATAGAGAGCAGCACCCTCTGAACAAGCGAATATACCCCAGCCCAGCTCCAACTGAGGTTTTAATTAATAAATGTTGACTGCACAATACAAGCTATGAATCCCTAACAAGCAGACAGACACTTTTGGTGAAGACTGACCTTGGAGAGCTGAAGGACCTCTCTGGGACGGAGGGGAGCCCAGAGGACCAGGTGCTCTCTCTAGCTAATGGGTGAAACTGAGGGTGGCCACAGACTGGCCCTGAAGGGGGGCTTTTTGTCCGTTTCTTGGCTCAGTGGAGAAAGCCTCTGCCATTGTCAGTTCCCAGCAATCTGACCCAGACAAGGGTGGAGAGAACAGAGGCAGAGAGACTATCCAAATGCAAATGATATCTCCCCAGGGGGTGTATCTTCACTAAGAAGAAAGAGGTGGTGCCAAGCCCTACTATCCACCTTCCATTCAGAATGCGACCCCAGAGCCTGGGGGAAAACAGCCATGGGTCACACCTCTTTGAGCACAGTGGCTTGAGGCCTCACAGGGTGTATCAGTCTTCTAAGTCACACCCTCAGGGAGACCTGATACTATTGCCACCTTCTGAGACCTGAGCCCATTCTGGTCTGGGAAAACCTGATTGGGGTAACCAAGGAAACCAGATGCTTAGACAACAGAGAACTACAACCTACACCAAGAAAAACGAAGTTACAGCCCAGTCAAAGGAATGAACTTACACTCCAACTGAGATACAGGAATTGAAACAACTAATGCTAAAACAATTCAAAAAGTTTAGGGAAGATATGGCAAAAGAGATGAAGCATATAATGAAAACACTGGGCATACATAAGGTAGAAATCAAAAGTTTAGAAAAACAGCTGGCAGAATCTATGGAAATGAAAGGTGCAACACAAGAGATGACACAATGGAGAGATACAACAACAGATTACAAGAGACAGAAGAAAATATTCAGGAACTGGAGAACAATGCACCTGGAAGCCTACACACAAGAGAACAGAGAGACAAAAGAATGGAAAAATATGAGCAATGTCTCTGGGAATTGAAAGACAACACAAAATGCAGAACGTACATGTCATGGGTGTCCCAGAAGGAGAAGACAAGGGAAAAGGGCCAGAAGCAATAACAGAGGAAATAATCAATGAAAATTTCCCATCTCTTATGAAAGACAAAAAATTACAGATCCAAGAAGTGCAGCATACCCCAAACAGAAAAGATCTGAATAGGCCTATGCCAAGACACTTAATAAGCAGATTATCAAATGTCAAAGATAAAGAGAGAATCCTGAAAGCAGCAAGAGAAAAGCGACCCATCACATACAAAGGAAGCTTGATGATACTATGTGCAGACTTCTCAACAGAAACCATAAAGGCAAGAAGGAAGTGGTGTGATATATTTAAGATACTGAAAGAGAGAAACCACCAACCAAGAATCCTATATCTGGCAAAATTGTCCTTCAAATATGAGGTCGAGCTTAAAATATTCTCTGACAAACAGACAATGACAGAGTTTGTGAACAAGATACCTGCTCTACAGGAAACACTAAAGGGAGCACTATAGACAGAAAAAAAAGACAGGAGTGAGAGGTTTGGAACACAATTTTGGGAGACAGTAGCATAGCAATGTAAGTATACTGAACAAAGATGACTGTGAGTATGGTTGAAAGAGGAAGGTTAGGAGCATTTGGGACACTAGAAGGAAAGAGCAAAGATAAAGATGGACTGTATGACACAGTGAAACCTAGTGTGCTCAGTGATTGTGATAAAATGTACAAATATGTTTTTACATGAGGGAAAACGAATGTCAACATTGCAAGGTGTTAAAAATAGGGTGGGATTGGGGAAAAATATAATCAATGCAAACTGGAAACTAAAATTAACATGAACATTGTATTATGCTTCCTTTAATATAACAAAGGCAATACACCAAAACTAAATGTATACAAGTGGGGGACATATGGGACAGGTATGGGACTCTTGGCATTGAGGATGTTGTCTGACTTTATTCTACTTTAGTTTTATGCTATCTTTCCTTCTGTTGCTTCCTAACTGTCATGTTTTCTTTTCTCTTTCTTTTTTATTTTTCTTTTGTCTCTCTACCTTCTTTGACTCTTCCTCCTTCTTTATGGAAGAAATGGAGATGTCCTTATATAAATAATGGCGATGGTGGTGAATACATAAATATGTGACTATACAGGGAACCACTGATTGGTTACTTAGGATGGAATGTATGATGTGTGAACAAAACCATCTTAAAAAATGGGTTGATGATGAAATCTTGAGGGCACTATACTGAGTGAAATAAAACAGACACATAAGGACAAATATTGCAGGGTCCCACTGATATGAACTAATTACAATATGTAAACACATAGACATGAAATATAAGTTACCGGGATATAGAATGAGGCTAAAGAATGGGTAGTGGTTGCTTATTATGAGCAGAATGTTCAACTAGGGTGAACTTAAATGTTTGGAAATGGACAGAGGTGATGGTAGCATGTTATTGTGAGAATAACTAACAGTGCTGAACTGTGTGTGAATGTGGTGGAAAGGGTAAGCTCAGAGTCACATATGTCACCAGAAGAAAGTTGGAGGCTAAAAGATGGGAATGTATAAAACAGTGAATCTTGTGGTGGAAAATGTCTGTGATTAACTGTACAAATATTATAAATCTCTCTCATGAATTAGAACAAATGAATGACACTATAACTAGAAATTAATAGTAGAGGGGCACATAGGGAGAAAAATATACCTATTGCAAACTATATACTACAGTTAGTAGTGTTTCAGCATTCTTTCAACAGTAACAAATGTACTATACCAATACTATGAATCAATACTGGAGGGGGGTGGCTGGGGGTATGGGAGGATTTGTTTCCTTTTTTTGTCTTTCTCTCTTTTCTGGAGTAATGAAAATGTTCTAAAAATTGAAAAAAAATTAATTGTGGTGATGGATACACAGGTATATGATGGTACCACGGGCAATTGATTGTACACTTTGGATCTTTGGATAACTGTATGGCATATGAACAATCTCAATTTTTAAAAAATGGGTAGGAGAAACGCCTGGTTTCCTTACTATCTCCCCCCTCCCCGAATCCCTCTCCAGCGTGACGTGGAGCCAGCATGGATGACCAGTGTGGGTCCATGGCCCTACTCTAAAGGGAGCAGATTAACCCCTGTGAGAAAACTGGGGTGCCTTTGTATACATGCTACCTTATCTAGTGGCAACCTGAACTGAACAAGGGAACTTGTCTCAGGGTTGCCCTCCCAGAACATTCCCAGCAGGAAGAAGCAGCTTGCAAATAGCTAAAGCAGTGTAAGCAACAATTAAGTCAATGTGTCCTGAGGAAAAGGATAACCTGTATTATGTCATCCAACAGAGCACACAGGAGGGGTAAAAGTCTATTTCAATGGAGTAGAAGGGGCATTTGAATTCATGTATATGGGGAATTCCCTAAGGATACTAGCAAGCACAAGTCCAGGACATGACCAAGACATAGGCTCATTAAAGACTAGAGAGGACATAGAATTCCCATTTGCCTCAAGCTGATATTCTTGATAGAAGGACTAAACTGAAGGAGAGCACCAGCCAGAGCACAGAGGCTTTGCAAAAATGTGAAGGATGCTTTTTGCATCCATTTGTGTTTTTGTAGCCCCAGGAACTCAAGGAAATCCCTGTCATATCACTACCTATAAACAAATTTAAGGAACAGAGGGCTCAGGGATAAATCCCAGAGTTAACACTTTAAAATATTAAAATGTATTGTGTGCAAAAAAGATTACAAGACAAACAAAGAAACAGGAAATGACTGCCAATCCAAAGGAACAACATAATAAGTCAGAACAATCGAAGAAGATGAGATTTTGGACATAACAAAGACTTTAAGAAAATGATCCTCAATATGCTCACGGAGATAAATACATGGAGTAAAAAACCAAAGGATGTCAGAGAAACAATGAATGAACAATCTGATAATCTCAATAAAAAGATAGAAATTTTAAAAAGGAAGCAAAAGAGATACTGTAGTTGGAAAGCATAATGACAAAAATGAAGAATTACCTAGAGGGATTAAACAGCAGATTGGAGCTGGCAGAAGAAAGAATCAGTAAACTAAAAAACAAGACAATTGAAATGATGCAGGCTGAGGAGCAGAAAGAAAAAATAATGTTAAAAAAGCAAACAGGGCCTAAAGACCTATGGGATGGAGTGAAGCAAACAAATACACATTATGGGAATCCCAGAAAGAGAAGAAAGAGAGAAAGGGGCAGAGGGAATATTCAAAGACATAATGGCAGAAAATTTCCCAAATTTAAGGAAAGAATATGCACATTCAAGCAGCTCAATGAATAAAATTAAGTGCCAATTTCTCATCTGAAATCATGGAGGCAAGAAAGCATTTAAAGTGCTGAAAGAAATCAACTGACAACTAAGAAATTTATATTCCATGGATCTTTCTTTTAAAAATGAGATTAAGACATTCACAGATAAACAAAAGCTGAGGTAGTTCATCACCACTAGGCCTGGGCTGTAGGCAATGCTAAAAGGAGTTCTTCAGACCAAAAAGGAAAGGATACTAGACAGTGGATCAAAGTGGCATAACAAAATAAACATCTCAGGTAAAGGTAACCATATGGGTAAATACAAATGCTGGTATTGTACTTTTTGCTATGTAACTCCACTATTCACTTCTTACATGGTCTAAAATGAAAATGTATAAAAAGTAATGAAAAATCTATGGTTTTGGATATACAATGTATAAAGATATGATTTGTAACAAGTGCACCAAAAAGAGGGGCATGGAAACAGTGTAGGTGTATGCTATTGAAATTAAGTTGGTGTCAAATCAAATCAAATGTGATTTTTATGAATTTAAGATGTTAAGTTTAAGCTCCATAGAAACTGCACAAAAAAGTATGAAAAATACATACAAAAAGATATATAAGGGACTCAAAATGGTACAAAACAATAAATCAAATAAATATGAGAGAAGGCATTAAAGAAGGATTGGGGTACATAAAAAGGTATATGACTTATAAAGACACCCATAACAAAAAGGCTTCAGAAATTCCTATGATTATCTATGTTTAATTCAAATATAAATGGGTTAAACTCACTAGTCAAATCACTCACTAGTGATTGGCAAAATAGATTTTTAAAAAAGGGATGAATTAACTCTATGCTTTTTTACAACACATTCACCTTATATTCAAAGGCATAAATAGACTGAAAATTAAAGGAAGGAAAAAAATACACCCGGCCAATAGTAACCAAAAGATAGCTAGGGTAGCTACTACTAATATGATTTAAGTTAAAAATGTATTAAGGAAAGACGATCACAATATTCTGATAAAAGCATCAATTCAACAAGAATTGATTATAAGAATAACTATAAGAAGAATTATAAATATATATGTACCTATTGGCAGAGCCCCAAAGTACATGGAGCAAATACACACAGATGTGAAGGAAGAAATAGTTCTACATTAATAGTAGGAGACTTCAGTACATTACACTCAATAATGGATAGAACATCTAGATGAAAGATCAATAAGGGAATAGAAGACTTGAAAGATACTATAAGCCAACTAAACCTAACAGTCATATATAGAAATCTTCACCTAACAGCAACAGAATGCACAGTCTTCTCCAGTGTAGGTGGATCATTATCCAGGATAGACCCATAAGTTAGTTTACAAAAACAAATTCAATAAATTAAAAAATATTGAAATCATCCAACATATTACTCCAAATACAATGCAGATAAGTTAGAAACCAACAAAAGAGGGGAAACATGAACATTCACAAATATGTGTAAATTAAACAACGTACTCTTAATCAATGGCACAAAGAAGAGATCACGAGGAAAATCAGGAAATATCTTCAGATGAATGAGGATGAAAACAGTATACCAGAACTTGTGGATGCAGCAAAGGCAGAGCAGATAGGGAAATTTATAGCTATAAATGCTTAAATTATAAAAGAAGGGGGAAAAAAACTAATAAAAAATAAAATAAAAAAAAAGAAGGATCTGAAACCAGAGACCTAACCTCACAATTGGAGGATCTAGAAAAAGAAGAGCAAATTAAACCCAAAGTGAAAAGAAGGAAGGAAATAAAAAAAGATTAAAGCAGAGATAAATGAATTAGAGAAGAAGTAAGCAATATAGAGAATCAACAAAACCAAAAATTGGTTCTTTAAAAGATTAATTAAATTGACAAAAGTTTAGCTAAGTGACAAAGAAAAAAGAGAGGATACAAATAATTAATATCAGAAATGAAAGGAGGGACATTGCTATCAACCCTGCAGAAATAAAAAAGATTGTAAGAGGATACAATGAACAACCGTGTATCAACAGACTAGATAAACTTAGATGAAATAAACTGCTAGAAGCATAAAAACTAAATACAGGCATAACTTGAGATATTGCCAATTCTGTTCCAGGTCACCAAAAGAAAGTGAATACCACAATAAAGCAAATCACACAAATTTTTTGGTTTCCCAGGGCATACAAAAGTTACGTTTACACTATATTGTGGTCCAGTAAGTGTGCAATAGAATTATGTCTAAAAACATGTACATGCCTTAATTAAAAACACTTTATTGCTAAAAAATGCTAACCATCATCAGGGCCTTCAATGAGTACTAAACTTTTTGCTGGGGGAGGATCTTTTCTTGATGTTGATGGCTGCTGACTGATCAAGTTGGTGATTCCTGAAGGTTGAGGGGGATCTGGCAAATTTCTTAAAATAAAACAACAATGAAATCTGCTGCATTGATCAATTTCATTTCATGAAAATTTTCTCTATAGCATGCAATGCTCTTTGATAGCTGTTTACCCACCATAGAACTTCTTTCAAATTGGAGTCAATCCCCTCAAATCCTGCTGCTGCTTTATCAACTAAGTTTATGTAATATTCTAAATCCTTTGTTGTCATTTCACCAATGTTCACAGCATCATCAGCAGTAGATTCCATCTCAAGAAACCACTTTCTTTATTCATTCTCAGCTATTCAAATTTTATCATGAGATTGCAGCAATTCAGTCCCACCTCCAGACTCTACTTTTGATTCTGCTTCTCTTGCTATTTTGACCACATCTGCAGTTATTTTCTTCTCTAAAGTCTTGAACCTCTCAATGTTATTCATGAGGGTTGGAATCAATTTCTTTCAAATTCCTGTTAATGTTGATATTTTTTACCTCCTCCTATAAATCACCAATGTTCCTAATGGCATCTTGAATGATTGAAACTTTCTGGAAAGTTTTCAACTGACTTCGCCCAGATCCATCAGTGCAATCACCTATCCACGGCAGCTACAGTCTAACAAAATGTATTTCCTCAATAATAAAAATGACTTCTTGATCCATGGGTTGCAGAATGGATGTGTTAGCAGGCATGAAAACAACATTCTTCTCATTATACATCTCCATCAGAGCTCTTGGGTAACCAGGAGAATTATAAATGAGCAGTCATATTTTGAAAGGAATCTCTTTTTTTCTGAGCATTAGTTCTCAACAGTGGACTTTAAATATACAGTAAATCATTTTGTAAACAGATGTGCTGTCATTCAGGCTATATTTGTCCCATTTTTAGAGCACAGGCAGAGTAGATTTAGCATCATTCTTAAGGGCTCTAGGATTTTTTGAATGGTAAATGAGCACTGAATTCAACTTCAAGTCACCTGCTGGATTAGCCCCTAACAAGAGAGTCAGCATGTCTTTGAAGCTTTTAAGCTAGGCATTGACTTCTCTCTAGCCATGGAAGTCCTGGATAGCATTTTCTTACAACAGAAGCCTTTTTCATCTACACAGAAAAGCTGTTGTTCAGCTTAGCCACCTTCATCAATGATCTTAGCTAGGTCTTTTGGATAACTTGCTTCAGCACTTGCTGCTTCACCCTGCATTTTATGTTGTGGAGATGGCTTCTTCCCCTAAACCTCGTGGACTAACCTCTGCCCACTTCAAACTTTTCTTCTAAAACTTCCTCACCTCTTGCAGAATTGAAGAGTTAGGGCCTTGCTCTAGATTAAGTTTTGGCTTAAGGGAATGTTATGGCTGGTTTGATCTATCCAGACCACTAAAACTTTCTCCGTATTAGCAATCCAGCTGTTTTGCTTTTTTATCATTCATGTGTTCACTGGAGTAGCATTTCATATTTTCTTCAAGAACTTCTTCTTTGCATTCACAACTTGGGAAACTGTTTGACACAAGATCCTAGCTTTTCACTTATCCCAGCTTTGGGCATGCCTTCCTCACTAAGCTAACTCATTTTTAGCTTTTAAGTTCAACTGAGAGACATGCAACTTTTCTTTTCACTTGTGCACTTAAAGTCCATCATAGTGTTATTAAGTGGCCTAATTGTAATATTGCTGTGTCTCAGAATACAGAGGCCTGAGGAAAAGGATGTAGATGAGGTAATGGCTGGTCATTGGAGAAGTCAGAACAAACACAATATTTATTGACTAAGTTCACCATCTTACATGGGCATGAGTTGTGGTGCACCAAAACAATTACAGTTGTAATGCTAAAGATCACCACTCATGGAGCACCATAATAGATATAATAATAATAGGAAAAAAATGACTTATTGTGAGAATTACCAAAATGTGACCCAGAAACATGAGTGAGCACATGCCATTGGGAAAATGGCACTGATAGACTTGCTTAAATGCAGCAATGCCACAAACTTTCAATTTCTAAAAATGTAATATCTCTGAAGTGCAGTAAAGCAAAGCATGCCTGTATACTGACTCTAGAAGAAAATAGAAGACTTCAGCAGAACAATAACAAGTAAAGAGATGGAATCAGTAATCAAAAACCTCGCAACAAATAAAATCCCACTACCAGTGGCTCCACTGGTGAATTTTACCAAATTTCAAGAATTAACATCAGTCATGTTCAAACTCCTCCAAAAAGTTGAAAAGAAGGAAACATTTCCTAACTTTCTATGAGGCTTCATCATCCTAATATCAAAGTCAGATAAAGTTATCACAAGAAAAGAAAATTACAGACCAACATCCCTCCTGAATATTGATGTAAAAACTTCAGCAAATTGAATCTAACAGCACATTAAAAGATTTATACACCTGGATGAATTGGGATTTATCCCAGGTGTGCAAGATTGATTCAGTACAAGAAAATGGATCAATGTACTACACCAAATTAACAGAAAGAAGAACAAAAGCTAAATGATCATGTCAATTCACACAGAAAACACATTTGATGAGATTCAATATCCCTTCCTAATAAAAAACACTCAGAAATCAAGGAATAGAAGGATACATCCTTTACATGCTAAGGGCATTTATAAAAACCCCACAGCTAACATCAAACTCAATGGTGAAAGGTTGAAAGCATACACTCTATGATCAGAAACAAGACAAGGATGCCCACTGTCACCACTGCTATCAGCATTGTACTGGAAGTTCAAGCTAGAGTAATAGGCAAGAAAAAGAAATAAAAGGCATACAAAGAAGAAAGGAAGAAGTAAAACTCTCCCTATTTTCAGATGACATGATCCTATACAGAGAGAATGCTGAAAAATCCACAGGAAAGCTACTAGAACAAACAAATTCAGCTCTCAGTGGTGAGATACAATCAACATGCAAAAATCAGTCTTCCTATATACTAGTAATGAACTATTCAAAGAGGAAATCTAGATAAAAACCCATCTGCAAGAGCAACTAAAAGAATCAAATATCTAGGAATAACCAAGATGGTAAAGGACTTGCCATGGAAAACTAGAGAACATTGTTGAAAGACGTTAAAGAAGATCTAAAGAAATAGAAGGACATTCCATGTTATGGACTGGAAGACTAAATATTGTTAAGATATCAACTCTACCCTGAGTAATATAAAGATTCAACATGATCTCATTCAAAATTTGAGTAGACATATTTGCAGAAATGGAAAAACCAGTATCAGATTCACATGGAAAGGTAAGCAGCACTGAATGGGCCAAAACATTTAAAAAAAGATCAGAGTTGGAGGTCTCACACTTCCTAATTCAAAAAATTATTTCAACACTACAATAATCAAAATACTGGCACAAGGACAGACATATAGACCAATGGAAACAAATTGAGTGTTCATAAATAAACCCCTGCATCTTTTGCCAACTGATCTTTGACAAAGGTGCCAAGTCCACTCAGTGGACAAAGAATAGTCTCTTCAACAAATGCTGCTGGGAGAATTGGATAGCCATATGCAAAACAATGAAGATGGACCCCCACCTCATGCCTTATACAAAAATGTACTCAAAATTGACAAATGACCTAAATATAAAAAGTAAAACTATAGAATTACTAGAACTAAACCTAGGCAAACATCTTCAGGACCTTGCATTAGGTGCTGGTTTCTTAGACTTTACAACTAAAGCACAAGCAACAAAAGAAAAAAACATAGATAAATGGTATTACATCAAAATTTAAAAATTTTGGACATCAAAGGACTTTCTCAAGAATGTAAAAAAAAAAAAAAAAAAAAAAAACTACATACAGAATTGGAGAAAATATTTCAAAACAATGTATCTGCTAAGGGTTTAACATCCAGAGTATATAAAGAACTTCCACAACTCAACAAAAAGATATAAGATCCAATTTTAAAAATGGGAAAAAGACTTGAATGGACACTTCTCCAAACATGATATACAAATGGCCAATAAGTACATGAAAAGATGCTCAAAGTCATTAACATCAGGTAAATGCAAAGCAAAGCCACAATGAGGCACTATCTGACTCCCAAGAGAATGGCTACTATGGAAAAGGAAACGAACAAGAGTTGGAGAAGGTGTTGAGAAATAGGAACACACATATATTGTTAGTGGCAATGTAAAATGGTGCAACCACTGTGGAAAAGAGTAAGGTAATTCCTCAGAAAGTTAGTATGGAATTACCGTAAGACCCAGCAATCCCACTGCCAGGTGTATACCCATAAGAATTGAAAACAGGGACTCAGAGACATTTGCACACCAATGTTCACAGCAGCATTATTTACAATTGCCAAAAGATGGAAGCAACCCAAATGTCCATCAACAGATGAATAGAAAAACAAAACATGATATATACATGCAATGGAATACTATTTAACCATATAAAGGAACATCTACTTCTATCTTTACTTTGCCATCTCTTTGTGTCTGTATTTTCTCTTCTGTCTCAAACCTCCTTCTGTTTTTCTTTTAGAGAGACACTTGCCATCAGATTTAGAACTCACATGATTATTCAAGATGATCTCATTTCGAGATCCTTAACTTACTATATCTGCAAAACCCTTTTTCCAAATAAGAGACAACTTGCAGTTGCTATGGATTAGTATGTGGACATATCTTTGGAGGGCAACCAGTACTCAGTATATCCTTTTAGAAGGAAACATGAGGGGCATGGGATGGCAGACGCCTGTGGCTAAATTAAAAGATTTTGTATGGCACCACACAGCCAACAGCTTATCTCCCTGCTGGTAATTTAAGTTATTTGGGTGGAACCGAAATAACTTAAATATCTCCTAGCTCAGAATGAATTAACTGCCAACTAAGAACACCCCAGGAAATGATGGAGAGTGCTCTTTATCACCTTCTCTTCTGAGGGCATTAGTTTCAGTATGTCATATATAATCATCAGTCCCAATCCTCTATTTTCCTAGAAGGCCCACTGGGTTCTTATGCAAATATATTTCCTATAATTTTACTCTGGGAAACAAGTTGTTGGGTTAAGGACTGTTCAACAACAGATACTAATAAATTCCACATCACCGGTCTTGGGCTTCTCATATCCACTTGTGGCATAGTTGTCTGAAAAAGAAATTCAGTATATTAAGAAGAAACTCCCTTTGGAAGAAACATGTGGAAATAAATAAATTTAGTTTTATGACATTATTAAAGAGAGGGACAAATTGCTTATAGCTTAAAAATGCATTTATGGAAAGTTGAAAGGCATTTAGGTCTACAGAGTCAATTTTCCTACCTGAAGTAGCTTCATACAGTTCTAATGGAACAATAAAATGTAGAGCCCACAGGGATATTAGAAATCATACAATCCTAATTATTCATTTAATAAATGAGGAAACATGCCAGACAATTATACCAGCCTTCATTTTGCCTGATACATATATTTTTAATTTGGGCTACTATACTAGATACCAAAACACTGATGAGAGAAAATAGCTTGCCTAGACTTATGTGATAATCTAAATTACATCTGATTTACTTAAGCCATCATTTCTTTCCTGTTTTCAGAAATGAAGATTGATATAATTTGATTCTGTAACATAATAAATTAGTAAACATCTCTTAATCTTGATCTAATCTTCTTGAAAACCTAAGTAAAGGCTTTTAAGGTTATCAAATTTTAGTAATGAGAGACTGAATATACAAATGGACAATGACTATGAAACTCAGACCTACTATCAGCAGTAACTAGACCAGGAAACTCTGGCCTACTACCTATTGCAATCAGTCAAGGAAGCTGGCCAGCAACTACAACAACCAGTCCAGGAGCTAAACCACAATCCCTCAATAATAGACCAAAAACAGGCAGGACTTGATTAAAAACTGACAGCTTCTCTAATTTTAACCCCTATTTCTAACTTAGGACCAACCAGAGAAAGCCAAATGTGTACTCCTAACCATTATCATAGGATGCCCCACTTCTAGGTAACCCACCTCCAGTTTCCCCATGCCAACCCTCTCCAATCAAGGAATACCTGAAGTTTCCCCCTTTTCCAATGTAAATCTTTCCCTCTTCCCTGCATGCCTTTGAGTCAATGCCAAAAGGAAGTGATGCTGGCTGACTCCCTTGCTATAGCAAACTCTGCCTTTGTTCTCATTTGGGTGTTCTACATATATTTCCACAGGACGGGTCACTAGGGGAACTTACTAAACACATTGTTGGTGACTTCGATAGATCCTGGTAGGACTAAAAAATTTCCGTGATTAGCAGTGACCTATGTATTCTCCTGTCCACACATTCACAAATTATAAGGAGAAACACTTCCAAAGGGACAAAACTGAAGATTTTTTTCTTCAATTCATAACATAATTAGATTTTTCAATAAAAAATCCTCCAAAGAGGTCACTACAAGTAAAACTGAAACGTTTGTAAAATAGCTTCCTAACAAATTTAAGCAAACATGCTTCATCAGAAAGTAAAACACTGAGATCTCTGCATACAAATTTTAAAATACAATTCCAATTGATTGCTTTACGTGATAGTATCTAACAATGTCTGATCTTAAAGTAAATGGAATCTGGAGATACCCACAGTAAGTATACAGTTTACATTAAGATAATAGTACCATTACTGAGTATTCCTGGGTTTTTCAGATTGTATCTATATACTGTTCTACTTTATTGTGGGGTTCACATTTTGAGAGAAACTCAGAAAACCTGGATTAAAAATTTTTAAAAAGGGCAGGGAAATAGCATAGCTGTCTACAAACATTCAAAGGACAGTCATGAGGGAGATACAGCGACCACATAAATTGCTCCAGAGAACTAGAATAACTGAAGAAAGTTGTGAGGAAGGGAAAGGAGTGCCATTAGAGTTGTCCAAAAAAGTATCAGGAATCAGAGGCTGGAGGACAAGTTGTCAGGAGGGGTGGTTCCTGAGCTAGGCAAGATGTTCTTAATGACCCTTATTTTAACTTGGAAATCTATGATTTCATGATGGTTTTCAGTTAAAAAAATAATAATAATAAAACAAATATATAAAAAATGAGGCATTTTTGCAAAGTAGGAATAAAAAATAGGCATATTCATTTATATT
Source organism: Choloepus didactylus (assembly GCF_015220235.1). Lineage (NCBI taxonomy): Eukaryota > Metazoa > Chordata > Mammalia > Pilosa > Megalonychidae > Choloepus > Choloepus didactylus. The sequence continues at coordinate 105,429,614 of NC_051309.1, forward strand.
GAAGACAAACTGAATTTTATAGCCATATTTTAAAAACTCATATGAGCATAAACCCACATGGGCATATGGAAGGAAGACTATCTAAGGAAAGTTTATATCCTCACAAATGTAATCTTAACACACAACTCAAAATTTCCTCAATCCCCAAAATAAAAATGTACTTTACAAAACATTAAGAGGCAGTAATGCACATTTCACTGAATATTTTATGTAGAGATATAAGACAGAAGATGCATCACTCACTGTAGGACAATTTAATAACGATACTCAAAACTTCTATTGAAAAAAATGTCTAGCTGTCAGCCTTCAAGTCTCTCCCTTTCCACCCTTCCCTAGTAGCCTCCAAAAACTTCTCTGGCTCAATTTCTCACTGTTCCCCTACTTGTACCCCTACATTTTTTGGTTTTCTAAACTGAACTTTTTTTTTTTTTTAATTAAGTTCAGTTTTATTGAAATACATTCACACACCATACAATCATCCATGATATACAATCCACTGTCCACAGTATGATAACATAGTTATGCGTTCATCACCACAATCCATCTCTGAACATTTTCCTTACATCAGAAAGAACCAGAACAAGAATAAAAAGTAAAAGTGAAAAAAGAACACCCAAATCATCCCCCCATCCCACCCCATTTGTCCTTTAGTTTTTATCCCCATTCCTCCACTCATCCATACACTAGCTAAAGGGGGTATGATCCACAAGGTCTTCACAATCACACTGTCACCCCTTGTAATCTACATTATTATATAATTGTCTTCAGGAGTCCAGACTGCTGGGTTGGAGTTTGGTAGTTTCAGGTATTTACTTCTAGCTATTCCAATACATTAAAGCCTAAGAGGTGTTATCTATATAGTGCATAAGAATGTCCACCAGAGTGATCTAAACTGAACTTTTTAGTTAAATCCTATTTTCCTTGATATCTCATCCCCAAAGTTTCTACTTAGGACTGTCGCTACATATACAAATGGTCATTAAATGCAGAATAACTCTGTGCTCTCTGAAATCCTAGGGGGACTTTATCCTGTTTCACTTTACTTTTATCAAGTAAAATACTTTATCCTGTTTCACTATATTTTTTTATAGTCTGTAGTTTGCATTGATTGTATTTTCCCCTAATCCCACCCTATTTTGAACACCTTGTAATGCTGACATTCATTTGTTCTCCCTCATGTAAAAACATATTTGTACCTTTCATCACAATCATTGAGCACACTAGGTTTTGCTGAGTAATACAGTCCCAGTCTTTATCTTTCCTCTTTCCTTCTGGTGTCCCACATGCTCCTAACCCTCCTCTTTCAACCATACTCACAGTCATCCTTGTTCAGTGTACTTAAATTGCTGTGCTACTATCTCCGAAAACTATGTTCCAAACCTCTCACTCCTGTCTTTTCCTTTCTGTCTATAGTGATCCCTTTAGTGTCTCCTGTAGAGCAGGTATCTTGTTCACAAACTCTGTCATTGTCTTTCAGAAAATATTTTAAGTTCTCCCTTTTATTTGAAGGACAGTTTTGCCAGATATAGGATTCTTGGTTGGTGGTTTTTCTCATTCAGTATCTTAAATATATCACACCACTTCCTTCTTGCCTCTATGGTTTTTATTGAGAAGCCCACATATAATTCTATCAAGCATCCTTTGCATGTGATGGATTGCTTTTCTCTTGCTGCTTTCAGGATCCTCTCTTTATCTTTGATATTTGATAATCTGATTATTAGGTGTCTTGGCATAGGCCTATTCAGATCTATTCTGTTTGGGGTATGCTGCACTTCTTGGATCTGTAATTTTTTGTCTTTCATAAGAGATGGGAAATTTTCAGAAATTATTTGCTTTATTATTGCTTCTGCCCCTTTTTGCTTGTCTTCTCCTTCTGGGACACCCATGACATGTACATTCTTGCATTTTATGTTTTCATTCAATTCCTGGAGACATTGCACATATTTTCCATTCTTTTCTCTATCTGTTCTTTTGTTTGTAGGCTTTCAAATGTCTTGTTCTCCAGTTCCTGAGTGTTTTTTTCTGCTTCCTGAAATCTGCTGTTGTATGTCTTCATTGTCTCTTTCATCTCTGTGTTGCATCTTTCATTTCCATAGATTCTGCCAGATGTTTTTCTGAACTTTTGATTTCTACCTTATGTATGCCCAGTGTTTTCATTATATGCTTCATCTCTTTTGCCATATCTTCCCTAAGCTTTTTGAATTGATTTGGCATTAGTTGTTTCAATTCTTGTATCTTAGTTGAAGTGTAAGTTTGTTCCTTTGACTGGGCCATGACTTCATTTTTCTTAGTGTGGGTTGTAGTTTTCTGTTGCCTGGGTATCTGGTTTCCTTGGTTACCCCAGTCAGGTTTTCCCAGACCAGAATGGGCTCAGGTCTCAGAAGGAGCCAATAGTATCAGGTGTCCCTAAGGGTGTGTCTTAGAAGATTGATACAACCTTTGAGGCCTCAAACCACTGTGCTTTTCTGCCCAGCAGGTAGCACCTGTCAGCCTGTCACTCCAGACTGGTGTAAGGAAGTGTGGCCCTGGGGTCTGGTTCTGAATGGAAGGCAGGTAGTTGAGCTTGGCACCACCTCTTTCCTCTTAGGGAAAATATATCCCCTGAGGAGGTATCATTTGCATTCAAATAGTCTTTCTACCTCTGCTATCCCCACCCTTGTCTGGGTAAGAGCACTGGGAACTGAAAATGGCTGAGGTCTTCACTGAGCTGAAAAAGGACAGAAAGCCCCCCTTCAGGGCCAGTCCATGGCCACCCTCAGTTTCACCTGTCAGCCAGAGCAGCACCCAGTCTTCTGGGCTCCCCATCCCTCCCAGAGCAATCCTCCGGCTCTCCAAGGTCAGTCATCACCAAAAGCCTCTGTCTACTTGTTGGGAATTCATAGCTTGTATTGCGCAGACAACATCTGTTAATTAAAACCTCAGTTGGAGCTGGGCTGAGGTATATTTGCTTTTTCAGGGAGTGCTGCTCTCTAGCACAGCAAGGCTTTGAAGTTTGGGCTGCTGTGGGGGAGGGGCTCTCAGCTTGGGTCCGCAGTTTTTACTTACAGATTTTATGCTGTGATCTCGGGCATTCGTCCCAATCCAGGCTGATGTATGATGTGTGGACAGTCACGTTTGTCCCCCAGCATTTATTCCAGATTATTTACTGGTTGTTCCTGATTGTTTATTAGTTGTTCCAGGGGGACTAACTAGCTTCCACTCCCCTCTATGCCACCATCTTCCCCTCCTTCTCTCTGTTTCACTTTATTTTTAACATTTTATTTATAAGCATAATTATAGTATATACTAAATGTATGAGAAGGTTCACTTTAGAAAATATTTGATTTTTTTGTATGTAGTTCAATTTTCATATCAATACATCTGTGTTAGGGGTCAAGTCATGTCCCCCATAAGAGACATGTTCAAGTCCTAACTCCTGGTCCTATGGGGTGAACTCATGTGTAAATAGGATCTTTAGATATGTTATTAAAGTGAGGCCACAGTAAATGAGGGTGGACTTTAATTCAATATGGCTGAAGTCCTTATAAGCAAAGGAAATTGGAAAACCAGAGAAGCTATAAAAGGAGAGAGAGATCACCATTTGATGGAGGCAGAGATTGAGCCACCACCAGAATGCCACGGACTTTGTAGAAAACCTGGCCCTGTTCATACCTTGACATTGGACTTCTAACCTCTAAAATGGTGAGAAAATAAATTCCTGTTGTTTAAGGCAACCAATTTGCAGTATTTATCATAGCAGCACTAGAAAACTAAGACAATTTGTATTTAAATTTGTAAGCTTCCACTTAAGCTTTTGGTTTTGCAGTTTTTCAGGTTGAAAACCTCATATTCACTTTGAATGGTACTTTTGAAGTAAATAATAAACTCACAAAATATAAGCAGAAATGGCTAATAAATTTACTAAATAAAATGCATAGTAGATGATGAAAAATGCATGTTAACTTATGTTATATACGAGAAAATGATTCTTATATACATATATTATAGAATCATAATCTGAATTTCAAATCTGTTAAATTATAATGATGACACATATTTTTCTTCCAAGTTTTTGACAATAGAATTTATAACTTAGCTGTTTTAGAAATATTTACAAGAAGAATGAAGACCAGGTGATTTCCAAGCAGTCAGAATATGATAACTGGAAATTAGCATGGCTTTTTAAATTTTCCGATATATTAGAGGCTATAAAAAACATATGCAACACCAGGACCAAGGAGACATAGTGCCTAGCTTCTACTTAAAGCTTTTCATATAAATATAATGGGAAGGTAAAACATAATGTCAGAGATAGCAAGTACTATCAGGCAAGAGTCATTTATGTGTAGTATATAATTCAGTGCTCAGCAGAAAGCAGACACACTGTAGATACTGCAAGGCCCAAATCTAGGTAAAGTGGTAAATGCTAGAGGAAAAAAGGGGATTGAAGAGGAAATGAAATTTATTGCTAGTACTATAAAATGGCATAAACGATTGTTTTCTTATACTGTATTGCTTCTCAAAGTGTAGTCTCTATAGTGCTTCTCAAACTTTGGTCTGCAAACAATCATCTAACAGTAATGTTTAAATTCAGATTCAGATTCTGGTTCAGCGGCCTGGGGAAGAGCCCGAGATTCTGCATTTCTAACAAATTCCCAGGTGAAACTCATTGTGCTTCTTGGAATACACTTCTAGAAGCAAGGCTTGACCACCTGTTTGGGATTCATCTGTGCATTTTCTTAAAAAGGTAAAATGAGTCAACCAAACCATGTTAGATTCTTATTCAATAGATCCAAGGGAGGCAAGAATCTACATTTTTAACATGCTCTCCATGTGATTCTTTATGAATTCTAAAATTTGAGGAGCATTGGCTTATAAAAAGGCACTGCAGGAGGGTTTACTACCTGTAAACAATAGCCTTCTTCACAAATACCCTGAAGCAGCCATTTTCCTTTTGGAGATCTTGACTCCTTGGAGCATTACAATTTAAGGATGCCCTTGATGTTATTTTTCACAGGATTTTATATGAATAAAAATGTTAAACAATCAGTTTGCATAATGATTTGTCAGGGCCCTCTACCTCACTGTGGATGACCCTAAGCCATTAAAAACAACTTAAGTGGTAGGAATTGAGTGGAAATAAGTTTCAAATCCTCAGGAAGAAAAGGGGTTAATTAACAGCATTATTTTAGGATCCAGAACTGTGTCTCCTATTGAATAATTTTGTTAATGATCTGGAAAAGACAGTGAAGTTTTAAAATTGACATAAAAAATTATTTTAATTTTGTTAAGATCAAAGAAATTGATTGAATTCCAGAAAGACCTAACAACATTAGGTAATTAAGAAATAAAAGGTTGATAAAATCCATTTAAAATATGTAAAAGTAAAGCAATTTGAAAAATAAATTCAAATTACTCATACACACTGATGAGCTCTGAACTAAATGCAATTTTCTCAGGAATACGATTTATGTATCTCTGTGCAATTCAATGAAGACATTTGTTCACTAACTAGGGGCAATAAAAGACAGAATGAGGTATTAAACATATTAAAAAAGGCCAGAAATAGGACACACACATTATAATACCTCAATTTATGAATCAATAATATCTCTTTATCTTAACTGTAGTACTACAGTAGTCATTTTAGTCATCTCATCTTTAGAAGGCTATATGAAAAAAAAATAGAGAACCAGAAAAGCAATAAGAAAGTATTACACTCACAAGGAAAATGAGGCACTGTCTATGATAAAAGATTAAAGGATACATTTAGTTGAGAAAGGGAAAAATTAAAAAGATATGTAGTAGTATATAAAATAACGAGTACTAATGACAAAACCAATTGAGTATTCTAATTTACCTATATTTCCAAAGACCATTTGCTTATAATAGAAAACATATAATCCAATTACATTAGAAGTGACAAGTATTACAGATAAAATGTATATTGTTCATAACAATGTACTCCTATGAAAAATTCATTGATAGGTTATGTATTATCAAGGTAAATGAAATTGCAGAATAAAATTAGCAGACATTAAGAGTAATGACTTATAGCAATATCTGAACATAGCATGCATTATATTAAATAATATGATAAGTTAAAAGAGAGAAGATAATGTTTTCCTTTAACTGTTCCTATATTCTTCATAAAGAAAGAAAAGGAGAAAATAGAGGGAAGAAATGTTTGCAGTATTCAGTCTGATAAGCTGAGTAATATTATAGTACCCTCATGCATTTTTTTAAAACACAACTTTTTAATTGATTTACCAACTCTTATGAAGATGATAGATGTAAAATTAAGAACATGTGATTGACAAAGCAAAAGTCAAACTGTGATTATAATCACTCATTCATAAATAATACCTACCATATGCCAGAAATTAGATACTGGAAATAAACTTCAACAGGAAAGATACTGCCCCTGATTTCATCAAGCCAACCTAGCAGGCAGTTATACTACAATGTGAGAAGTGGGACAACGGAGGAAGTATATATGCTACAGGAAAATATAGAAGAGAAGGTGCATAATTCAAATTTAGGGCATCAGGGAAAGCTTTCTGGGGTATCAGATTCCTAATATGGGGCTTGAAAGTTGCCAGTCAAATGAAGGTCAGCAGACTAGACTGTTCTAATAGAAGCAACTTGTGGTATGTTCTTGCAAATGAAAGATACTCAGTAGGATTGAAACTAATGAAAAGGCAAAAGAGGCTAAGGCAATAAAGCAAGGCCTGGTTGTGCATATATGAAGGGTTTGAATTTCATCCAAAGAGAGATGAGAAACTTTTGAATGGCTTTAAAACAGTAGAAATATACAATTATATTTCCATTTTACAAAGGTACTTTGGCTTCAATGTGGAGCACAGAATTGAAGGTGGGGGAGACTGAAGACTGGTTTATTGTTTCTATGGGACAAATTATTATGGGTAGGGTTTTGATATGGAATGGATAAAAGCAGAAGAAACTTGAGAAATGTAGTAGGCAGAATCAATAAGGTTTTAATTGATTGAATATCTGGTGTCAGCAATGATGAAAAATGGTATTTATTTGTATAACTCCCAGGTTTAAGTTTGAACAACTAGACAAATGATGTCTAAAATAGGAAAACAGAAGGGGAGGATAATTTGGGGGTGGAGAAGGATGTCAAAATATACTGAGGTAGAGTTACCTGCAAATATTGCAAGTGATGTCATTAGGCAGTTAAATATATCATAGTAAAAGTCTGGGAAAAGAGCTCCTTCATGGGAAGATTTAACAGTATTAGAAAGCATGAGTGTGGATAGAGTATCCTTAGGAAAAATTTGTGGAATGAGAAGAGAAGATAGCCTAAAAAACAGCTCTGAGGAATGTCAAAATCTGCAACATTAAATAAACTCACTGCCCCACTCCTTCGTGGGACATGACTCCCAGGTGTGTAAGTCTCCCTGGCAATGAAGTTCAGGACTCTAAGGGATGAGCCTGGCCCTGGCACTGTGGGATTGAGAATGCTGTCTTAACCAAAAAGGGGAAAGGAAATGAAACAAAATAAAGTTTCAGTGGCTGAGAGATCTCAAATAGAGACGAGAGGTCACTCTGGAAGTTATTCTTATGCATTATATAGATATACCTTTTTAATTTCTATTGTATTAGAATAGCTGGAAGGAAATACCTGAATCTGCTGAATGTTAATCCAGTAGATTTGATTCTTGATGAAAATCATATAACTATATAGCTTTAATTGTGTGACCATGTGATAGGGAAAACCTGGTGAGCTGATCTGATTATTTTACTCCAAATCTGAATTCAAGTGAAAGTCCATTGGTTCAGGGTTTTAATGATTTATGAAAATCATTGAGTAAATGAAATATATATATCTTTCCCTATATAATAAAGTTTCACTAGATTGAAGAAATGGACTTCATGATATTTTATCCATTTTAGGGATTTCAGATGAACATTGCTTTCTCCCTTAGTAAACAAATGCAAAGCAAATATTGAATCATTGAAAAAATTATCTTCAAGTCTGTGTTTAATTATATTTAGAGAGGACACATTATTTGATATTTATAGAAAATATCTAATGTGTTTCTTCATGCCATTCTCTATATATCTTTATAGTAAATATTACATGATATATCACAGTATGGATCTGCATATCATAGTGGAACCATACATGGTATAAGGTTACACACTAGGACTGCTATCAAGTCAAGTAATAACCACATAATAACAGTAGCAATAAATGATAATTGTAGCAAACATGTATTGTCTTTACTATATGCCAGTATCTGTCAAAAACTCTTTGCATGTATTAACTTCCTAAATCCTTGCCACAAGTTCATGAGATAGATGATACTATTTCCATATTAAAAATGTGAAAACTGAGTCTTTACAAGCCAAGCAATTTGCCTAAAATCAGATGGTTTGTAAGTGGCAGAGTAAATTAAGATTCAGACCTAGAGAGACTGATTCTGGAGATTTCATATATAATCCCTATACCATATTACTTCTCCATTGAGCATACCAAAAATGGGACTTATGAAGTCTTTTGTAATATCAGGAAAAAATTAGTAGAACATATATTTTAATTTTGTGCAGACAAATGTCTTTAAATTGAAAAATGTAAAGTATTTATTCAACAAATATTTATTGAGCACCTACTATGTCAGGTACCATTACATAACAACTTTTTAAGTGGAAAGAATTATAGGGCTATAAGTATATTTGAATAGGGAATTTTATCTACTCAGGATAGTTAATGGCAGGTTCCCTGAGGAATTGATTAAGTTAGGATCAGAAGGTGAAGCAGACATAAACTAAATACAAGTTGATGGAAAGTTGTGGGATTAGGGCCCAAAAGATACCTGGTGGATGAATAAGCATGTGAAAATGGCTTATGGAAAGAGGAAGTACACTGTGTTTAAGGAACTGAAAAAGAGCTAGTGTGAATGGGGTGCAGAAAACAAGAGGAGGGATGGAAAGAGAGTAAACTAGGAACTACTAAAAGAAGACATTGAGTTGGGGCATAGAGAATGACACCTCTGGACACAATGGTTTTGAGAACTTTTAAGACATCTACTATATGATTATTCTCAGAATATGAAGTGGAATAAAATGAGTTCAGATGCAGCATCATGTACGACTTCTGTAATGAACAGGGTAAAAAAAATCACCATTGCTGTTTACCATCTTGTGGTCTTAGCATGTTATTTAGCCGAGTTGAATCACAATGTCTCTATCTACAAAGTTAGGGTGTGGTATACATTATACCACGGTTGAGAGAATTCTATGAAATAACATATTAATTTACTAGCATGATGCCTTCCTAGCTCTAGTAAAAACTAAATGAGTGTTTCTATGACCTGCTGAAATCTAATTTCACTATTTCTAAGTGAATGAAAGTCACTCCAAAATATACAGTTTTATCTTTCCATAAACAGGTTTTGAAGCCTGGAAATAAAGAAATAGCACGGGATTTGGAGTATGAACACCTAGGTTCAAATTCTAGCATTTCTTTTATTAGAATATGTAGTGGATTGAATTGTGTCCCTATCCAAAAGATATGTCTACCTGGAATCTGTGAATGTGACCTTATTTGGAAAAAAGGGTCTTAGTAAATGTAATTAAATTAAGGTTCTCAAGATGAGATGATCCTAGATTGGGTTGGGCCCTAAATCAAATGGCAAATAACTGTATAAGAGAAGAAGTTCATGTAGAGCCAGACAAAGAAAGCCATGTGAACATGGAGGCAAGATTGGAGTTTTGCTGCCAAAGGCCATGGAATGCCTAGAAGAGTCAAAGAAGGATTCTCCTCTAGAGCTTTCAGAGGGAGTGTGGCCCTGCTGACACCTTGATTTCAGATTTCTGGACTCCTAAACTGTGAGAGAACACATTTCTGTTGTTTTAAACCATTGTTTGTGGTAATTTGCTATGTAAGTTCTAGGAAAGTAATATAGTATATATATATGACTTTGAAAGAGCAGTTTAACCTATCTGAACTTTAATTTCCTTTTGAGAAAATAGTAAAATTATATATATGATGTATATAAAAGTAGCTTTAAACTATGATGTTTAAATATATATTATGTTGTCTAATCTGTGGTATGAGGTCCTTAAATGTTTTGGTTAGAAGGATGTTTAAATGAAGAAGAAAGAATGGTGCTTTGATTTCTACAATCGGGGGGTGGAGGGGGGTGGGTTGAATATCAATGCCTAAGACATAAGTAAAGAAAAAGAATAGAGACCCATGAAAATATATTTAGAAGAGCACAGTGCAGATTCTGTAAATAAATCCAGTGTAGGTGTGAAGTAAAAAAAAAAAAAAAAAAAGGAATAGTCTAATCTAAGAAAATCTTGGGCTACTTCTATATTTATTTAACACTATGCATGAAATGTTATAGCACTAATAGTTACAATTACTTATATTGTTAAGACTATTCACTGGCATAACTATAAAGATGAATAATATATTCTTTATGATTTTTAAAAGGGAAGTCAGTTCACTTTAAAATTAATGAAAGTACTAATGCTTCCATGACTGCAAAATAAAAGAAGCTATGACGCTATTGTTAAACAGAATCATTTGTGCTAAGCTCTATCCATATGAAATAGGACTTTCCATTTGCTCAGACTATCCATACAGCTAAATATGACACTATGCCATTTGTGAGTTTCTAACTTATTATTTCTTCTTACAACATGGCTCCATGATCACTTTTAATCAACATCTGCTGTTGACATTTTCAGTTTGCATTAGAACAAAACAAATTTCAATCTCTATTGAATATCTCCATGGGAGACCAAAGTTCTAGTCTCTGCTCTCTCATTAATAGCTATTTAACTGCAATTATTGCTATGCAAATTACAATTTCCAAAATGAGGATTTCTTATTCCTATTACTGGACAAAATAACACTCTTGTTATTGCTACAAAAAATTCCTTTTTCTAGCTGCCTGTTCCAGTTTGATGAAGCTGTTGTTATGCAAAATACCAGAAATGGGTTGCCTTTTTTCAAAGGGATTTATTAGGTTACAAATTTACAGTTATAAAGCCATAAAAGTTTCCAAACTAAGGCATCAACAAGAAGATACCTTCACTGAAGAAAGGCCAACGGCTTCCAGAACACCTTTGTCAGCTGGGAAGGCATGTGGCTGCCACATGCTTGTCCTTTGCTCCCAGGTTCTGGTTTAAAATGGGCTTCTCCAAAATGTCTCTGGGCTTCTGTCTCTCTTACAATCTCTTTCAGCCTCTGTGCTGTCTTGCTTGTTCTCCCAGGGCATTTCTCTCTAAGCATCAGGGGTTCCTCTCTTAGCTTCTCTGGGGAAAACACTGGGCTTCATGTCTTAGTTTAGCATCTCCAAAAATCTTTCTATTTGCATCTCCAGGCATCTCCAGGCATCTGGGGCTGTGATGGCCCCTGAGCTCTCTTAAGTACTCCAGTGATCTAACTAAGACCCACACTGAATGGGTGGGGGTCTCACCTCTATGGAAATAGTTCAATTAAAAAGTCTCACCCATAGTTGGGTGGGTCACATCTCCATGGAAAAACCTAATCAAAAGGTCCCACCCACAATAAATCCACATCCACAAGACTGTATTAAAAGAACATGGCGTTTCCTGGGGTACATAACAATTTCAAACCGGCCACTGCCTTTGACAATTGCTAAGTATGTAGATATAGATTCAGGGAAGCATCCAAGCTGATACTTAGGATTGGTGTGTCCCTCATATCATGGTCAATTGCTGATGGGAAATTTCACTACCTGTTAGAGACTGAGGTTCCTCTTACTGCGCCCATTAAATGAATTTAAGAGATGACCAAAGAGGTGATGTCATCAACGTGGTGATGTAAATAGCTACTGAAAACTCCTCTCCAGAGATTCAATGAAAAATAAGGACAATTCTGAATTGTTTGAAGCTCTGGAGGAGGATATAGACTGGAGAAAGACCTTGCAGATGCCAGATTAAAGATAGAGATGAAATATCAGGTAGGAATTTTCTGTCCCAGACCAGCTGGTCCTGTCCCCTCCTCCTCACTTGGTCTCCATGTGGGAAAGGAATGGAATCAGCAGATGGGACCCCTCCCACCAGGGACACAGATTTAAAAATCTCTCACAGCAATGAGATACATCCTCAATGTGAAGATCTGGTGGACAGGGGAGGACATTTCAAGGCCCAGGTAAGTGAGGGACAAAGAAACTGAGAAAATGTGGACAAAGACCGCATTTCCAGTCCTGGGTCTGAAAACCCTTCCCCAAACCCTTGAGGGAAGCAGCAACCAGTGGCCACTTCCTTGCCTTGGGGAATGGCTGGAGTACTGAGTCAGCTGAGGGAGTCCTCTGCCACAAGTATAGCCCCACATTTATTCAGATTTTGGCTAGCAAAGTGAGGGCATAGGAATCCCACAGTTTCAGTTCACCTGTGTAGATGCAGCCTGTGCTCAGAGGCAAAGCAGCCTCTGAGGACAATTAAGTTATCAAATAGCCCCATTGGCTGGATAGTCCAGAAATTGCAAGGGACTAGAAACATTTTTAAAAAGATGCCCCAGAGCCTTTATCAGGACCACGGGAGCTGGTCTATATGCCCTGCACAGAAACATAGCCCTGTTTTGGCTGAGAAATATGGACAACCCAACTGATAAAGCAGGGCTCTAAAACAAACCAAAGTCTTACTGGCCAGCAGAAAACAGGACCATTGGACGCCAGCAGATCTACATTACCACACACACTGACCTTGCTGGGGGGCACAGTGCCTACCTCTCATCCTCCCATCTCCACAATGGGTTCCAGATTTAGGGTAAAATCTGGGGGCAGAGCCAATCTAACAACTGGCTAATGAGAGAAACAAAGAAATATAGAGATTAAAGAAAATCAACAAGAAAATGTGAGGCAAAAGAGAGAAAACCACCTCCAGAATAAACTAATCAAGGAAATCATACATCTAGACAGCAAAAATCATAAGCCACACCATAAAACACAAAGATATGGTCTAGTCAGAGGAACACACAAACACCTCAACTGAGATTCAAGAGCTGAAACAACTAATTAAAGATGTTCAAACAAATCTTCTAAATCAAATCATTGAGTTGAAGGAAAATGTGATAAAAGAGATGAAGGATATAAAGAAGACACTTGGTGATCATAAGGAAGAATTCATAAGTTTGAAAAAACAAATGACAGAATTTATGGGAATGAAAGGCAGAATAGAAGAGATGGAAAAAAAATGGACACATACAACAACAGACTTAGAGAGACAGAAGAAAAGATTATTGAACTAGAGAACAGGACATCTGAAATCCTACACACAAAATAACAGATAGGGAAAAAAATGGAAAAATATGAGCGGGGTGGGGTGGGGCTCAGGGAACTGAATAACAACAAGAAATGCATGAATATATGTGTTATAGGTGTCCCAGAAGGAGAAGAGAATGAAAAAGGGGCAGAAAGAATAACAGAAGTAAATAACCAATGAAAATTTCCTCTTATGAAATACATAAAATCACAGGATCAAGAAGCACAGTGTACCCCAAACAGAACTGATACAAATAGACCAACTCCAAGACACTAAACAGACTGTCAAGTGTCAAAGACAAAGAGAGAATTCTGAAAGCAGCAAGAGAAAAGCAATCCATCATATACAAGGGAAGCTCAATAAGACTAAGTGCAAATTTATCAGTAGAAACCATGGAGGTGAGAAGGCAGTGGTATGATATACTCAAGATACTGAAGAGAAAAACTGCCAACCAAGAATCTTATATCCAGCAAAACTCTCTCTCAAAAATGAGGGAGAGTTTAAAATATTTACAGATAAACAAACACTGAGAGAGTTCCTGAACAGGAGATCACCTCTAGAGAACTACTAAAGGGAGTACTACAGACAGGAAAAGACAGGAGAGAGAGGTTTGGAGATGAGTACAGAAATGAAGATATTAGGAGATAGAAAGAGGGTAAAGATTGGGCATTTGATGGTGAAGCACAGAATGTTCAACAGGGTTGACTGTATAGATCCAGAAATGGATAGTACAACACTGGGTGATGGTAGCACAATATTGCAAGTAAGCAGAAGAAAGATGTCTGTGAGTATGGCTGAAAGAGGAAGGTTTGGGGCATGTAGACACCAGAAGGAAAGACAGAAGATAAAGAGTGGGATGTTATAACTTAAGGAAACCTAGAGTGGTCAAGACTGTGATTAAATGTACAAATATAAGAATGTTTTTACATGAGGGAGAACAAGCTGAATGTCAACTTTGCAAGATGCTGAAAATGGGATGGTATTGGGGAAAAAATATCAATGCAAACTAGAATCTATAGTTAACAGTAACATGTAATATGCTTTCATTAGTTGTAACAAAGGCAATATACCAAGCTAAATGTCTGTAAGTGGGAGATATGAGAGGGTATGGGTTTCTTGGCATTGGTGCTGTTGTCCGACCTTTTCATTTTATTTTACTTTTTTTGTGTTTGTTGTTGTTTTGCCATCATTTTTTTTCTTTCTTTTCCTTTTTTCTTTTTCTTTTCCTTTTTCACCTCTTTCTCTTTCTTTGTGGAAGAAATAGAAATGTTATTATATAGATAGTAGTGGTGAATGCATAACTTGATTATACAGAGAACCACTGATTATTTACTTAGGAGGAAATGTACAGTGTGGGAATAAAACTGTTTGAAAAATAAACAGAAGGATGCAAGTATTGGAGAAAATTTGGAGAAAGGCATGTACCTAATTACCATTTGTGGGGAAGTAGAATGGTGCAGCCCATCTGAAGTGCAGTGTGGTAGTTCCACAGGAAGCTAAGCATAGAATTGCCATATGGTCCTGCAGCCCTGTTATTAGGTATATACTTGAAGAACTGAAAAGAGGGACATGAATGGACATTTGCACAGTGAAGTTTATGGTGGCAATATTCAAAATTCACAGTGGATGGAGGTGGTCTACAGTACAACAAATGATGAATGGAATGGTGACTTGTGGCATATACATACAATGGAATATTGAGCCGCTACAAGAAGGAATGAAGTTGTGAGGTATGCAACTAGGTGAATGGACAATGAGGACAGTACGATCAGTGAAATAAACCAGAAATGAAAAGACAAACATTAAAATGCCTCAATAATACAGACTAACTATAATGTGTGAGCTCTGAGAAATGAATCTGAGAGTGTGGATTGTCAGGGGAAGGCTTATTCTAAAGGTTCCTAGCAGTTACATCTATTTCTGAGTTGTAATGGCTATTTCTAAATTCTGAGATGCTGAGCTCTTTGTCTATAACCTGGTTGGTCCCTGGAACTTTGGGTATGTGTGTGACACCTGAGACTCAGAGTCAGAGTCTGGTAGCTATAAATGTCATTACCCCATTCAGCAAATGTTAAAGAGCCTGAAAAAGAGATCAGAGTTCAATTAGAAATATGAATGAAATGGACTTAGTTAGGAATAAGGTAAATCAGGCTAAAGGGTAAAGGACAATATTGACGGTGTTTTAAAACTTCAACTTCTGTGTGAGACCAAAGAAGAGATGTTTATTAGGTACAAAATCTATATTTTTTGTAGCACACCATATAATTTAACTAGTATGGTCAGTTTATTCAAATACCATAATTATATGGAACTTTGAATAAGGAGTGAAATCTGGTTGGTTTGTACGGGTTAGTGTGAAGCCCCAATACATCCCAGAGTAATTTGTGCAGAGAATAAAAACATACTTGCAAAGCCTCCTCGAGAGAATGGGGAAAACGTGGAAATTAAAATTAAACTTCCCCACCTGGGGAATTACTGATATTCTCACAAACATTGGGGACTACCAATTAAGAAGGCCAACCCCTCAATTTTGGGGCTTGCCCTTATGAAATTTTTTACTGCAAAGGAGAGGCTAAGCTTACTTATAATGATGCCTAAGAGTCACCCCCAGAGAACCTCTTTCGTGCTCAGATGTGGCCTCTCTCCCTAGGGCAACTCTGTATGTAAACTAACTGCCTCCCCCAACATGGGAATGACTCCCAGGGGTATAAATCTCCTTGGCAATACGGGACATGACTTGTGGGGATGAGCTTGGGTCTGGCATTATGGGATTGAGAGAGCCTTCCTGGACCAAAAGGGGAAAGAGAAATGAAACAAAATAGTTTCCTGGCTGAGAGATTTCAAATAGAGTCATGAGGTCATTCTGGGCGTTATTACTGTACATTATATAGATATCCTTTTTTAGTTTTTAGTTTTTTGGAATAGCTAGAAGGAAATACCTGAAACTGTTGAACTGCAACCCAGTAGCCTTGATTCTTGAAGACAACTGTATAACTATATATCTTACACTGTGTGACTGTGTGATTGTGAAAACCTTATGGCTCCCACTCCCTTTATCCAGTGTATGGATAGATGAGTAGAAAAATGAGGATAAAAAGTAAATGAATAATAGGTAGGGATGGTGGGTATGGGATGTTTGGGGTGTTCTCTTTTACTTTAGTTTTCATTCTTATTTTTTTGTGCAGTAATGAAAATATTAAAACATTGATTCTGGTGATGAATGCACATCTATATAATGTTATTATGAACTGATTGTATAATGTAGATGATTGTATGGTTTGTGAATATATCTCAATAAAATTGATTTTTTTTAAAAAAAAAGAGAGACGGCCAAAAGCTTAAAGGCCTAATTAATGTTATTTGATATTATCACTGAACTAGGATGATGAAATGATACTAATCATGCAAAATTCAATGGGTATAAAGATGTATGTTTTTTAAAAAAATACAAACAGAAAATAATAAATTTCTAAATGAGATCAATTCATGTCAAAAATACTTGGGAATTTGGGCTGTCTACAAGCCATTACTGATGCCAGGAATGTATTTGGAATTGCAAAAATGATAATCTAATCTTAGTCCACATAAATGGAAGAAAGATTGTCTATGGTCAGGGTTTTGGTTTGCTAAAGCTTCCAGAGTGCAATATATCAGAAATGGGTTGGCTTTTTCAATGGGGGTTTATTAGGCTCAAATTTACAGTTCTAAGGCCAGGAAAATGTCCAAATTAAGGCATCAAGAAGAAGATACCTTTTCTGAGGAAAGGCTGCTGGCATCCAGGGTTCCTCTGTCCCATGGGAAGGCAGATGGTGACATACCCTGGTCCTTCTCTCCCAGATTATGGTTTCAGTGGCTTCCTCTTTCACCTCCTGTGGGTCCTTGTTTATTTCTCCTGGGACATTTTGTCTCAGTTCTCTGGGCTTTTACTATCTTTTATCCTCTTCCCAAATGACTTCAATAAAGGATTAAGACTTACCTTGAATAGTCTGGGTCACATCTCAATTGAAATAGCCTAACCAAAAAGTCCCACCTACAATAGGTGTGCTCCCACAGAATGGATTAAAAGAACATGGTCTTTTTTGGGGTACATAACAGATTCAAACCAGCACATCTGGTATGCAAATCAAGATTGATATGAGCTCTATTCTACTTGGTGCAGACCATATCAGGGCAAACTTGGGCAAGTTACTTGACTTCTTTTTGTTTCAGTTTCCTTATGTATAAAATATGAATAATATTACCAGATAAAATTGGTATGAAAACTGAGCAAATATTAAAAAAAAACACTTAGAATAATAGTTCTTGCATAGAAAAATGAACAAAAAAGCAATTGTAAGATTATCAGCAAATAGAACCATGATGGGACAGTGGGTAATCTTACTAGGCAATTTGTGTTCACTTCTGTCCCTATCTTGCTACATATTGCCTAGTTCTCATTCTGATTTCGAAGTAATCTTGCCTTTCTGTGTCAGGACATATTATCAAAGGAAAGATCAGCTGTTAAGTTACCAAAATGTAATTTTTTCTACTACTGAATACTTTTTAAAAGAAGTAAGCCTGTGAAATGAATTTAAGATATAGTCAACAGGAAATAAAAATATTTGTTGAAATTTGTAATAGTTTTACAATATAGATTTTAAAAATTCATGAAAACTGTGCAGTAAAATATACTTTTGGAAACATATGCTAATGTAAACAAGAAAAATGAAAGCTTTCAGATATTAATATGAACATTGAAACAAGCATGGGAATATAATTTTTCAAATTTCCAAAAGCATGCTAGCAATTGCTTTCCATGATAGCAGTAGTTCAGCAAAATCATTTTATTTGACACTGCTGATATCTGAACCCTGAGACCAGAGAAAGGTCAAGCCATGCTATGTGTTATGTAAAAAAAAGAAATAAAACCAGACTGATATTTTTAACTCTTAATCACTTCTGATTAGAGCAATAATTTGCAATCATGGGACTTTCCATGAAGCCTTTTTTCTGAATAACCTACCTCCATTATAGGAATAATGACAATGCTCCTCCTTACAGTTTTCAAGTACATCTCTAATATTCTCTATTATAGAAGTAGTTAATGGCTTACAATCTCTTTATAATGTGAATGTTAATAGCAAGGGTTTGTGAGATAAATGACTAAATCCAAACTAAGTGGCTTTGTTGGAAAAATTCCTAATCATGGTAATAAATGAAATTATTTTTGTTTTTTTTCTGCACTTCCTATCATGTTGATATATCATGGCCATTTCATTGTTACAAAATATTGCTGTAAATTCTCAGGAAAAGGATCACCAGATTATTGTAGATACACTGAAGACAAGTCATCCTTTTTTGTCATTATCAAATATCACTACATAAAGACTATACAAACAGTTTCAGAAAGGTAGGCTCTAAACTATGAAAATTTTCAAAACCTTCTGGGACCATTTTTACTTAAACCCACCATTGAGTCTGAATCCCCTCTTCAATTATAAATACTTAACATGTATTTATGTTTTGGTAAAAACGTGTCTGGGCATATGAGAAAGAACACTGGACTTGGTGTTGCTGGGTAAATAGGTCCAAATTCATCCTGCTACAAAAGAGTTACGATATCTCTAGAAAATCACACCCCACCTCTTTTGAGTCTTTTTTATCTACTTAAGGTCACTTTTTTCTCAGCACCAAGTCTTCCTAAACAATAAATAGCTCTAGTTATGGTTTTAGCCTGCTTTTATTTCCTCTGGCCTTGGCAGGCTGGTCTATTCAATGGCAAACCAAACCTCACTGAGTGCCAATAATATGCCATTTTCCTCAGTACTGGTTCAATCTCATTATCCCAACTTTAAGGCTTATGCTATTGAGAAATTAGTGACACAAGATAAATCATATTGAAGTTCCAACTCCAACTTATTACCTCCTAAATATTCTAAGGTCTGTATTCAATTTCTTACCATTATCTTTATTTCTCCTAAAATGCCATGACAAAAAACTTTTAATAACTATTTTTCCAACTGCTTAATATTCAGTTATCTATTCTTTAAGCTTCTTTTTATCTTATCTTCTAATTACCTCTCAAGGAAGTAACACAAGTACAGGAATTTTTTAGGTCATAGACAATAAACAGACATAAAGCTATGTGTTCTAGAATTGCCAGAATGAGAAATAGAGTTTAAAACTCTAATGATAATTGAGGCCACCCCAAGCCAAACACTCAAAGAACACCTGTTTTTAGGGATTGCATCACTTTCTCTGTAAAATGACATGGTGGCAAACTGACTTTCATTTCATTTTGTCTTGGTAGAAGATACTGTCTAGGTAGTGTGGTCCTTAAGACACCAGTAATATCTCCCTGAACCTCAGTCAGCCTAAAGAGCTGAAATTCATGTGAGATTAATTACCATGTTAGGTTTTCTTCCCTGTCAAAGAAAAAGACTGTGGAAAGAATGGTGGTGAGAAAGGAGTTAGGTAACATATTATCTGCCATTAATATCTTAATGCTAATCTAATTCTTTTCAACTAAAATGTGTCTCAGAGCAGTTATTCATGGTTCTGCTATTATAAGAGGAAGAGAGAAATGATAGTTTCAAGGATAAATTAATTCCTAAAATCAACATTTATTCATTGAATGCTCAGTATTTGATAAACACTCAGTATAGCCATGGTTCTGCTTATGAAGGAGCCCTAAAGTGTATAACACAGACCAGATTAGGAGCAGCTTTAAAAATAGTCTCCTAGAGTTGGGAAAGAGTGGAACCTAAAATTAAAAGTGGGAGACAACAGACAAATTCTTGCTCGGGTAAGTCATTATTACCTGGCTCTACCATTCCATTAGCTATATATATTTGTCATCTTACAAAGGCCTTTATTATTCCACAAATATCTCTGACATGTCACACATTCTTTTCCTAAGATTATAAGGCATAATACAGCCCTATATGCCTTCAGTTTCCAGGATAATTTTTTTAAAACCTTTAAATGAATGGAGGCATTATTAGGTATCTCTGAAAATGACTACTTTGAGTGATAAAAACATTTTTTATGGAAGACACTGGTAATATCACCTACATATATCTGCAGAAATAAAGATATTTTTTTGTACAACTATTAGATAAAGCACTCTTCATCTACTAATAGATAAGCAAGAAAGTGGTCATTAGAGTAAATGGGGAAGTTACTTAGGTTTACATCAGTAATGCATGGAATTAACCATATTTAATGTTACTGGAGAGGAATAAGCCATTTCCCTAATCATAATCCTCTTGATCTTCTTGCATCCTTCAGAAATTTAAATTTATGTAGCTTATAAGGAAATATGTTAAACAAAGGCACTTAGCAATATTAGTGCAATTTGCATCAAATGCACTAGAGAAAATTACCTAATACAATTTTCTAAGCCATTCAGTATCATGAACTTGGCATTAAGAGGGGAAAATTGCATTTTATGATTTGTAGGCTGTTGAAAATATCACATACCTGAATTCACACAATCTACATATTTTTATGCAGTTCTCTCAACAAAAAAAAAAACCATCTTTAATAAACCACAACACTAAATTGAAGATTTTACTGTACAAGGCTAACACAAAAAGATAAGGTATATAGCTCTATTTGAGAAATAAAAAGTAACTATGGAAACACTATCATGGGAAAATGGCAGAGTAGTAAGCTCCAGAAAACAGTCCCTCTGATAGGCAGGAGCTATCTAAATCAACTATTTCAAAACTCTGGAGTCCCATGGAACACTGTACAGCATCCAGGGAAGAGCAGGAGGGAGACACTGGTAAATTATGGTAAAGACAAATAAATTGCTCTCTATGGTAAATCCCAGTAAATTGCTCCCTCTGTATGGCAGTTCCATGGCTCATCCCCCAATCTTGTGCTGGGAGCATTGGGTCTGGTCCTTGGTGTAGCCTGCTTGTGCCTGAAAGGGACATAAAAACCCAGTTCCCCAAGATTGGGGGTAGGGGTATGGGAGTGGGAGGAGTGGGCATGGACTGATCACTAATCATGGCTTTTTATTAGCTACTTCAGATCACTGGGGCCCAGACTCTGAGGGCAGCCATTATTCCAACCTGCCCTGAACAAAGTCAGTGGAGGAACTGTTGAGGGCTGCATTGGCTGGACAGGGGCCAAGTCAAAAATCAGAGCTTTGGGGAGTCATGGAAGAAGCCCTGGTGCTCTTACTGGCTCCTCCCTCATTCCCTCAACAGGGTGGTCTGGAGTTAGCTTGTACTCCCTTTGTGGATCCCTGGCCTTGTTCCTTCTGGGAAAGAATGACCTGGGAAACTTCTCTCCAGCATGTGCCACCTTCCAGAATTTTCTCTACAGGCAAAAGCAGCTTGAGACAACAAAAGAAACGTAAGAAACACTTGAGGCAGATGACCTGGGGCAAAAGCTTACCTACATTAAGACCTGCAGTGGAAAACCTAGAAGAGGAAGAAGGTCTGTCTCCTGGGAAGTAGAGGGAGCATTCCAACTCCTGTAAACTGGGGAGCTCCTAAAGCCATTAACTAGCACAAGACCAGGACACAAAACAGACCAAGTAAAGATATGGAGGAACATGCACTTCACATTTGCATTGGGACTACCTTCCTTATAGGAGGGCTGAACTTTGAAGGAGATCACCAGGCAATGCAAAGCTGATTTGCAAAGACAGTAAAAGATGTTTTTTGCTCAGGTTTGATTGGTTTGCTAGCTTCAGACACTCAAGAAAATCTTTGCCATATCACCAGCTGGTTACAAACTCAAGAAACAGACATATCAGGGAATAAATCCCAGAGTTAATATTTTAAAATATTAAAATGTATAATGTGCAACAAAAGACTACAAAACAAACAAAGAAACAGGAAATGATGTTCCATCCAAAGAAAGAGAATAAAAATCCAGAAATATGCACAAATAGATGAGACTGTAGACATAATGGACAAACATTTTTAAAAATGATCCTCAATATGCTCAAGGAGATGAAGGAAAATACATAGAAAGAACTGAAGGATATTGAGAAAACAATGAATGAACAATATGAGAATCTCAATTAAAAGAAATAAATTTTAAAAGGAAACAAATAGAACTGGAGTTAAAGACCACAACAACCAAAATGAAAAATGCCCAGGAGGCTTTCAACAGCAGATTGGTGCTGACAGAAGAAAGAATCAGTGAACTAGAAGATAAGATGATTGAAATGAGAGAGGCTGAGGGGCAGAAAGAAAAAAGAATTGTAGAAAGGAAAAATAGCCTAAGAGATTTCTGAACACCATCAAGCATACCAATATAAACATTAGGGGAGTTCTAGAAGGAGAAGAAAGGCACAGAAGGAATATTCAAAGAAATAGTGACAGAAAACTTCCCAAACTTAGAAAGAGATGTGAATATGCACATCCAAGAAACTAGAGAACACCAAACAGGATAAACTTGAAGGGAAATATGACCTATCACATATCAATCAAGCTGTAGTATGAAAAGGACAAGGAAAGAGTTCTGAAAGATGCAAGAGAAAAACAGATTATGTAGGGATTTCTCCTCAGAAACCATGGAGGTAAGAAGGCAGTGGGCTAATATTCTTAAAGTGCTGAAAGAAAACAATTGCCAAGCAAGAATTTTATATGCAGTGAGACTTTCTTTCCAAAAATGAGGGAGAAATAAAGACATTCCCAGATAATCAAAAGCTGAGGGAATTTATCACCACTAGACTTACCCTACAAGCAATGCTTAGGGAGTTCTTCAGACTGAAAGGAAAGGAAACTAGAAAGTGGTTCAAAGAAGAAAAAATAAACAAATACCTCCAGTGAAAGTAACCATTTTGGTAATTATAAATGCCAGTATATTTTATTAGCTTTTTTGGTATGTAACTCCACTTTTGACTTCTTACAAGTGCTAAAATGCAAATGCATACAGGATAATGATAAAATCTATGGCTCCAAAAATTCAATGAACAAAGATAATTTTTAATAAGTACAAAAAAAAGTAAGGGGACAGAAGGCTATAGGAACAGTATATGCATATGCTACTGAAGTCAAGTTGATATCAAAACAAATATGATTGCTATATATTTAGGATGTTAAATTTTAACACCATAGTAACCACAAGGAAAATCTATGGAAAATATTTCCAGATAGAAATGAGAAGAGAATAAATACGGTACAAAACAAAACAAAGAATAATGAACATAGGCATTAACAGAAGAACTGAGGACAAAAAGATAAAAGACTTACAAAGATTAAACACCAAAATGGCAGAAGAAAGTCCCTCATCAGTAGTGACTTTAAATGAAAATGGATTAAAACCTGTGGTCAAAAGGCTGAGATAGACAAAATGGATAAAAAAAGCATGACAAACCATATGCTGTTCACAAGAGACTCACCTTAAATTCAAAGATGTAAGTAGATTGAAATTGAAAGGATGGAGAAAAGATATTCCATACAAATAGTAACCAAAAGGGAGCTGGGGTAGCTATATTAATACCAGATAAAATAGACTTTAAGTCAAAAACTATTACAAGAACAGTTGGCCAAGATGGCTGATTAAGGAGAGGCTGGGCTCATTTCTCTTCCAGAAGAATAACTAGGGAACAGGCAGAAACTGTCTGGAGCAATGGTCACGGTGCTCTGGAGATCAGAGGAGCATTGCAACACCCAAGAACATGTGAGACAAAAAGACAGAAAAGCTGTGGTGAGAGAGTGTGTGATTAACCACCATCAGCCCCAGCTCCTGGTGCTCATCCTCCACTCTTGGGGCAGAGTGTTTTGGGGTCTCCAGTCTCTGGTGGGTAGGCAACTGTAGACTGAAAGGGAAGCAGAAGACTACTCTCCCAAGAATAGGTTGGGGCATACTCTAGCACCATTCTAGCTTTTGGCTGACAAATTTGGACTGCTGGGACTGGCTATTTTAATCTAGTTGGCACAGAGTGGCTACAACATTGACTGGGGTGAAGAGCTAAAAATAGCCTGCCGTATGAGGGCTGAGGGGAATATATTGCCAAAGAGCACCATCTGTTGGCAGGTAAGGAAAGCTTAAAGGCTTTTGGGTAAAGAGGGCCATAACCTCAGCAGTCCAATAAAGTGTACCTTAGGGGAGTGGAATTAAAAGCTTTCTGGCATCTTTGCCTGACCTTCTTTTAGGGGGCCTGTGGAACTTGTGTGTGCCCCCTGGTCCCTGGCCCAGCCCTGGTTGGGCAACACTGATGAACCAAATGTCAAAGAAGAGTATTAACACAAAGCCAATCAATAACAAAAGCTTTGACAAGGGAGAGTATCTGACCTTCAGAGTAAATTCACCAAGATAATCCAGTGCCTCAGCAAAAAATAAGCACACCAAGAACAAGGAAGATATGGTACAAAGAAACAAATAAAAGAGTTTGAGGAGATAGAGAATCTGGAACAATTAATCAAAGATGTTCAAACAAATGTCCTAAAACAACTCAAGGAGATAGCAAAAGAGAAACAGGATATTAATAACACTGGGTGAGCATAAAGATGAATTTGAAAGCATGCAAAGAGAAAAAACAGATCTTATGGGAGTGAAAGTCATAATAGATGAAGTTAAAAAATAACAGGCACACAAAAGCAGATTTGAAGATACAGTAAAAAGGGTCAGTGAGCTAGAAGCATCTGTATTCAAAAAGACAAAAGAACAGATGGAGAATAGAATGGGAAAAATTGAGCAGGGTCTCAGGGAACTGACTGACAACAAAAAGTGCACAAACATTTCCATTGTGGGGTTCTCAGAAGAAGAAAAAGGAAAGGGCGCATAGGCATATTTGAGGAAATAATGGCTGACAACTTCCCAAATTAATGAAAGGCATTAATATCCATGTCCAAAAAATGCAACATACCCCAAGCCAAATAAATTTGAATAGACTTACTCCAAGATACATACAATCAGGATGTCAAATGCCAAAGATAAAGAGAGAATTCCAAAAGCAGCAAGAGAAAAGTTGATTCTTTGAGAAGATCAACAAAATTGACAAGCCCATAACTAATCTGACATATAAGGGATGCCTGAAGAGACTAAGCTCTGATTTCTAATCAAAAACCATGGAGGTGAGAAGGCAGTGGTATGATATATTCAAGATACTGAAAGAGAAAAACTGCCAGCCAAGAAATCTCTATCTAGCAAAACTGTCCTTCAAAAATGAAGGCGTTTAAGACATTCACAGATAATCAGAAGCTGAGGGAGTTTGTTAACAAGAGACCTGCCATAAAAGAAATACTAAAGGGAGTCCTGCAGGCTGAAAGGAAAGGACAAGAGAGAAAGGCTTGGAGGAAAGTGGAAAATTGAAAAGTACCAGTAAAGATAACTAAAAAGGTATAAAGAGAAAGAAAAATAAGATACGACATATAAAAGCCAAAGGATAAAATGGTTGAAATAAGTACTGCCTTTACAGTAATAACAGTGAACATTAATGGACTAAACTCCCTAATCAAAAGACACAGACTGGCAGAATGGAAAACAAATATGAGCCATCTATATGCTGTCTATAAGAGACTAATCTTAGGCATAAGGATACAAATAGACTGAAAGTGAAAAGGTGGAAAAAGGTACTCCACACAAACAGTATCAAAAAAAAAAAAAAAAAAAAAGCTGGGGTAACTATACTAATATCAGACAAAATAGACTTTATATGCAAAACTGTTATTAAAAAACAAAGAAGAATACTATATATTAATAAAAGGGACAATCCACCAAGAGGGAATAACAGTCATAAATATTTATGAACCTAATCAGGGGACCCCAGAATACTTGAGGCAAACACTAGCAAAACTGAAGGGAGAAAGAGATGTATCTATAGGACTAGTTGGTGATTTCAATACACCATTCACATCAATAGTCAATAGAAAGAACATCTATAGAGGATCAATAAGGAAAAATAGAACTTGAATAACTTCATAAATGAATTAGACTTGATACATATAGAGAACAATGCACTCCCAAACAATAGGATATATATTTTTCTCAAATACTCATGGATCATTCTCTAAGATAGACCACATGCTGGGTCACAAAACATGTCTTAATAAATTCAATGATTGAAACTATGCAAAGCACTTTCTCTAATCATAATAAAATGAAGGTAGAAATCACCAACAGGTAGAAGACTGGAAAATGCACAAATTTATGGAGGTTAAACAACAGACTTTTAATCAGTACGTCAAAGAAGAAATTGCAAGAGAAATCA
Organism: Choloepus didactylus; assembly: GCF_015220235.1. Lineage (NCBI taxonomy): Eukaryota > Metazoa > Chordata > Mammalia > Pilosa > Megalonychidae > Choloepus > Choloepus didactylus. The sequence continues at coordinate 105,456,024 of NC_051309.1, forward strand.
GTAAATATCTCAAGACAAATGAAAACGAGAACACAACATATCAAAATTTAGGGGATACAGTCAATGTGGTGCTGAGAGGGAAATTCACAGCCCTAAATGCCTACATTAAAAAGGAAGAAAGAGCTAAAATCAAAGACCAAACTACACACCTGAAGGGACTAGAAAAATAAAAGCAAGCTAATCCCAAAGCAAGCAGAAAGAAAGAAATAACAAAGATTGAAACAGAAATAAATAAATGAAATTGAGAACAAAGAAACAGTAGAGAATCAACAAAGGCAAAAGTTGGTTTTCTGAGAAGATCATCAAAATTGACAACCCCTTAGCTAGACTGACAAAGGAAAAAAAAGAGGAAGCAAACAAATTCAGAAATGAGAGGGGGGCATTACTATTGACCAACAGAAATAAAAAAAAGATCATAAGAGGATACTAGGATACTATGAACAACTCTATGCCAAAAAACTACACAACTTAGATGAAATGGACAATTCTCTAGAAACACACAAACAACTTATGCTGATTCCAGAAGAAATAGAAGATCTCAAAAGAACTGATCACAAGTAAAGAGATTGAAACAGTCACCAAAAACCTCCCAAAAAAGAAAACCCAGGACCAGAAGGCTTCATAGTTGAATTCTACCAATCATTTCCAGAAGAATTAACATCAAATCTGCTCAAGCTCTTCCTTTAAATTGAAGAGGAGGGAATGCTACTTAACTCATTTTATGAAGGCAGCATCAACTTAATACCAAAACCAGATAAAGATACTACCAGAAAGGAAAATTACAGACCAATCTCTCTAATGAATATAGATGCAAAAATCCCA